>NW_022107432.1:4468284-4566192 GCF_000313985.2 Echinops telfairi | reverse complement strand
GTAGGCAACTGGACACCCCCTTACTGAAGGGTTGTGGGGAGAAGATGAGCCAGTCAGGTTGCAGGGTAGCAACAATGAACATTCAACTTTCCTCTACTTCTTACATGCTTACTCCCCCCACTATCATGAGACCAATTCTACCCTCCAAATCTGGCTAGACCAGAGGATGTACATTGGTACAAATAAGAACTGGAAAACAGGGAATCCAGGACAGATTACCACTTCAGAACCAGTGGTAAGTGTGGCCATACCTGGAGGGTGGAGGAAAGGTGGGGTAGAAATGGGGAACTGATTATAAGGATCTACATAAAACCTACTCCCTGGGGGATGGACAAGAGAAAAGTGGTTGAAGGGAGACATGGTACAGTGTAAGATATGACAAAATAATAATAATTTATAAATTATCAAGGGTTCATGAGGGAGGGAGGAGTGGGTAGAAAGGGGAAACCGATTACAGGAATCTACATATAACCCCCTCCCTGGGGGACGGACAACAGAAAAGTGGGTGAAGGGAGACATGGTACAGTGTAAGATATGACAAAATAATAATAATTTATAAATTATCAAGGGTTCATGAGGGAGGGAGGAGTGGAGAGGCAGGGGGGGAATGATGAGCTGATATTACGGGCTCAAGTAGAAAGAAAATGTTTTGAGAATAATGATGGCAACCAAATGTACAAATGTACAAATGCTTGACACAATGGATGTATGTATGGATTGTGATAAGAATTGTATGAGCCCCCAATAAAATGATTAAAAAAAAGAGAAATGAATCAACTATACCATTCTCATCTTTATACTTTAACATAATACATATGTTTTTATTGTATAAACTTTTATAATTAGTATGATTTATTAACTTGAATGTACACATGTAAATATATTTATATATAACAAGAGGGAAATAGATTCATGTGCTTCTATGTACATGTTAAAAATTAAGGTTGAAGATGGACATTGGGCCTTGACTCAAGTACTCCAGTACTCCCTCAACACAAGAACACTTTGTTCCAATAATCCAGCATTCTGTGATGCTCACCTTCCCGACACGATCACTGAAGACAAAATGTGTGCATAAGCAAATGTGATGAAGAAAGCTGATGGTGCCTGGCTATCAAAAGATATAGCATCTGGGATCACTGAGGCTTCGAGTTAAACAAGCAGCCATCTAGCTCAAAAGCAACAAAGCCCAGATGGAAGAAGCACACCAGCCTGTGTGATCACGAGGAATTGATGGGATCAGTTATCAGGCATCTAAGACCCAGAACAAAATCATACACAAGGTGAATGGGGGGGTGGGGGGAGGGCATGGAGCAGAGACCCAAAGCCCATCTGTAAACAATTGGACATCCTCTCACAGAAGAGTCACAAAGAAGAAATGAGCCAGTCAGGGTGCAGTATAGCACCGATGAAACATACAACTTTCCTCAAGTTTCTTAGTGCTTCCTTCCCTCCACTATCATGACCTCAATTCTACCTTACAAATCAGATTAGACCAGAACATGCACAGTGCTACAGATAAGAACTGGTAACACAGGGAATTTGGGATATATAAACTCCTCAGGGCCAACAATAAGAATAGATACCAGGAGGATAAGGGGAAGGTAGGGGGAGAAAAGGGGAACCGATCATAAGGATCAATATATAACCCCTTCCCAAAGGGTGAAGGACAACAAAGCATGATTTAAGATACGAAAATAATAATCTATAACTTATCAAGGGTTCATGAGGGAGGGAGCGAAGGGAGGGGGGAAATGAGGAGCTGATAACAAGGGCTCAAGTAGAAAGAAAATGCTTTGAAAATGACGATGACGGCATATGTACAAATGTGCTTGACACAATGGATGGATGTCTGGATTGTGATGGGAGATGTAAGAGGCCCCAATAAAAGTATTTAATGAAAAAAAAGGAAGCAGAGCTGTTCAATTGTTGTTTGAAGGGTGTCATATCTATGGGAACCAGTACTGTTGGACAATAGTGCAGGGGCTACTTTTTCCCGAGGGACTTAAGACCAATAGCATTCAGTATGGCACTTTAGAAAAGGAACAAACAGCAAGATTGGGAAATGATCAACTTACAGATAAATTACTACCTTGGAATGTTTAATGTTTTCTCCTTCAGAGTATCTGACAGAGGCTGAGAAGCTAGGAGAGAAAGCAGATGTGAAATACTTTTTTTCCAAGAATGAATCCTGAACTTGTTTCTAAGATGCCAGTCACATCTGGAAGAAGACATAGTGTTTTTCTCAAAAGGCTGAAGGAGGCTTTTGAATTGTATTGATTTTGTTTCCTAGTGTGCAAGAAAAGAAAAGAAAAATGTATTCCTGGTTTCTGATTCTTACTTAGTCTTTCCAGGCATCAAAAAATTTGTCAATTAAACTCTTAAATAATGCATCTACTGGCAAAGTCTTCAGAGAAGTGAACAAAATTAGTTCTTCCTGATCATTGTAGGAAGTAATCACTGTAGTCCCTTCTTTACCTTTTAATTGCTAAAGAGCAACCTTTAAATCTTATCTATCTTAGCACATGGTTCTTTTAATTTGGCTTCCAAGCCTGATTGCCACAAGCAGAGGTCAGGTCCACCTTCATGGTCTCTCATTCCCCACCCGATTCTGACACCAATTGTCCCTCCAGTGGCACTCTACTTCTGTGGCTAGGGTCCATAATCCATTGCCCTGGCCACACAGAACTCACAGATGATGCTCATGCTTACAGGGTTTATTAGGGAAGTTAACAAGTATACAATTCAGATGAGAGATGCTCAGGACACAGGTGTTCAGTCAGCACAGTTTCCTCTCTGACCTCAGCCTCTAGATCTGATCTCTGCCCTGGTTGGCCAATGCTTCAAATCTCATTCAGAACTGCTAATAAATGCCAAAAGGGCATGTGACTCTACAAAAAGTCACAACCCAAATGCAGTCAGCTCTTGGGTCAGCAAAGCCAGATTCCCCAATGAAGTGCTCAGAGGTGCTCTGCACAAGTCCACTTTCTGTCCCCAAAGCACCCAGTTTTATTTGCTCCATGGCTGAGGGTGTCCATTGCTCGGTCTCTGGTCTGCTCCTGTTCTCCCATTGCAGCTCCTCTAATGTGAATGCTGCCTCTTGGATCAAACAGGTTTGATGGGCAAGGAACTTGAGGTCCAAAGTATTCATTTTATTCCTACTTCTCTCTTACTGATAGTGAGGGTCTCATGATCTACTTCTGAGATGGCTCATTTTATACCCAGCATAATGGCCATCCTTGGTAAAGTAGCAAGGAAATGAAAAAGAGGAAGACCTTTAACAAGATGGATCGACACAAAGGATGCACGGATGGGCTTGAACATACGCCATGTTTCATTCTGATTGCTAGGATTCAGAAGAGACTTGACTGCACCTAACAACAGCAGGATGGCATCACAATGGGCCCTGTTAACAATCACCCACAGGAGAATCACAGAATCCAATGAGTGTTGTCCCCGTCTTCTTATGCAGACCCATCAGAAAAAACAAGTCAGTTTGGGAGGCTATGGCTATAAGAGCCATGCTAAATAATGCCTGGCACTTCATGTATAGTATTTTAAAAATGTATTTTTTTCAATAATGCATCTCAAAAGCTCTTTATTTGAACATGAGTATTTTCTTGGGAAAAAATGTATAAGTGGTTGATTTGGGATTAAGAATTTGGACACTGGCTTTGGCATCTTTGAAGTGGTAGAACCAGGAACTCCACTGGTGCTGTGGGTTAGCAATTGGACAGCCAACCTCAAAATCAACAGTTCAAAATCATCAGTGTCTGCGAGGAAGAAAGATGAGATGATTTGTTTCTGTAAAGATTTACAGTCTGAGAAACCCTACTGATGGTCACTACGAGTCTGAATCGATGTGATGGCAGTGCACGAGATATGGTAGCAACACAATAGTATTGGCTGCAAAAGAATAACATGTGCAACTGAGAAAAATCGTCATGTCCATCTCTCCTGTGCACTAGAGTGAAAGCCTGCAAGAGTGAGCACCGTGTCTGATGTTGCTCAACAGTGTCACCGAGGGACCTGGCTTTTAACTGATAGGATTTTACAATTTTAAAATTATAAATTAGGTGGCGGTATTCCATTTCAGATCATCAGCTTTCTTATTCAATAGTTCAACCTCTCTCCACCTCCTACTCCCTGATTTCTCTTCTTCTTGTGGATCACCGTCTTCCCTTTCACCCAAGTTAACATCCACCAACCGTTTAGTCTATTGCTTTAGCTCTCCGTTGCCCTCCCATGTTTGCGAAGCTCCTTAGTAGGAAAGACTTTATCTTGTTTCCCCACTTTATTCCGGTAGTCTGGCGTAATATTTGTCTTTGGGGATTGGCCAATTTTACTCAGCATGATGTTCTCCAGGTCCATCCAAGCCATGACGTGCTTTGTGGCTTCATCAGGATTTTTTTCAGCAATGCATATTATTCTATTAGGAGCCCTCTTGGTGTACTGGTTATATGTGGAGCTGCAATCTGCATGGTTAGTGGTTCGAAGCCACCAGCAGCTTTACAGGAGATTGGGCTTTCTTCTGGCTTAAACAGCTATAGTCTCAGAAACCAACTGAGGGGTCACTATGAGTCAGCATTGACTTGATAGTAGTGGAGTTTGTTTTTTGGTGTATTCCATTGGGCATATCTACTAAGGTTACTTTAACCATTATTCTACTGATGGACATTTAGTTTGTTTTCATCTTCTCACTATTTCGAACACATATGTGATGAACATATATGTGAATATTTATGTTCATGATATGACTCCCTGGGAAATATACTCAGCAGAGGGATTGCAGGATTATATGGAATTTCTGGTTCCAATTGTTTGGGGTAGCACTATCACTTTCCACAGTGGCTCACTATATTTACAGTCCCACCAACAGTGTGTGAAGAGCCAATCTCTCTGTGGCATCAACAGCACTGGTATTTTATATCTATCTATCTATCTATCTATCTATCTATCTATCTATCTATCTATCTATCTATCTATCATCCACCTATGTTTTGAGCTTGGCCAGTGTAAGTTTTATCTCAGCATTGTCTTAATTTGCATCTCCTAGATGGTCACTGTTCATCAGCCATCTCTTCATATGTTTCTTGGCCAATTGGATGTCTTCTTTGATGAATTGTCTCTTCATATTCTTTGCTCACTTTTTAATTACATTATTTATCTTATTCTTTTTAGGAATGAGTTCCCTTGTTCATTGTGTCCTTGCTAATGGTTTCTTTCCCTACTCCATGAGTTCTACTTTTACCCTTTTGGTGCATGTAGCTATCTTATTTTTAGTAGATCTTAGTCATTTATCTACTGTGTGTGTTTCCTTTATTATATTTGATCATGTGTGTATGCCTTAAATTAGTCCCTGTTTTCTCTTATAGATCTGGGAATTACATTTAGGTCTCTGCTGTCTGTTGTGTTCATTTTTTGTACAAGGAATGAGGTGTGGGTCCTGTTTTGTTCTTCTACAGGTGTTGCTGTTGTTATGTGCCATTAGGTTGGTTCTGACCACGCACAACAAAATAAAACACTGCATGGTGCTGTGCCATCCTTACAAGTTTTCCTATACCTGAGCCCATATTTGAAGCCCTGGTATCAGTCAATTTCATGGAAGCCCATCCCCTTTTTCACTGCCCCTCTATTTTACCAAGCACGACTTCCTTCTCTCAGGTCTCTCCTGGTAATACAACCAAAATATGTAAGATGAAGTCTGGGCATCCTTACTTTTTCCAAGAGACAAGTCAGTTTGTCTTTTTAGCAGTCCATGGTATTTCCAATATTCTTTGTTAGCACCATAATTCAAATACATTGATTCTTCTTTGGTCTTACTTATTTAATGTCCAATTTTCACATATATATGAGGCAATAGAAGAGTGGCTCTCAACCTTCCTAATGCCGCAACCCTTTAATACAGTTGCTCATCTTGTGGTGATCCCGTATGTAGGTGCATGTGGGAGGACCGCCTGGAGATGGATAGAGGAGCAGTGTCTTGGTTCCTAAGACCATCAGAAATATGATCTTAGGCCACCCCTGTGGATGGGTCATTCGACCCCCAAAGGGGTTGCGACCCCCAGGTTGAGAATCATTGCAATAGAAAATACCATAGTTTAAAAATGAATAAAGGCCAACAAACGATCCTTGAACTAACTACAAGCTTTTTTTTCCTGTTGTGTTTTATTTTGTCATTGGTTTGTTGTTGTTGTTGCTTTGTTGTATATTGCTGCTTGGTTTTGCTCTGTCTTGTTTTTTGTGCATGTTATTATCTCCACAGGTCAGTTTAAATAAGATAGGCTGGATGAACAATCTGGAGGAAAAAAACAAGGGATCGACAGTTCCGGGGGGACATGGGAGAGGGGGAAGTGGGGGGAAAGGAAGTGGTATTAACAAACCCAGGGACAAGGGAACAACAAATGACCCAAATTGGTGATGAGGAGGGTGTGGGAGGCCTGGTAGGGCATGATCAAGTGTAATGTAACAAAGAGGAACTGCTGAAACCCTGGTGGCGACTAAGCATGAAAGCGGGACAGGAGGAAACCCAAGGGAAATAGAGGAAAGAGCTGGGAGGCAAAGGGCATTTATGGAGGTCTAGATAAAGGCATGTACATATGCAAATATATTTATATATGAGGATGGGGAAATAGATCTATGTGCATATAGTTATAGGTTTAGTATTAAGGTAGCAGAAGGACATTGGGCCTCCATTCAAGTACTCCCTCAATGCAAGAATACTTTCTTCTATTAAATTGGCATTCTATGATGCTCACCTTCCTGACACAACCGCTGCAGACAAAGCAGGTGAATAAACAAATGTGGTAAAGAAAGCTGATGGTGCCTGGCTATCAAAAGATATAGCATCTGGGGGTCTTAAAAGCTTGAAGGTAAACAAGCGGCCATCTAGCTGAGAAGCAACAAAGCCTACATGGAAAAAGCACACCAGCCTGTGTGATCACAAGCTGCCAAAGGGATCAGTTATCAGGCATCAAAGAACAAAAAATCATATAATTGTGTGCTCACCTCCATGATATGATCGCTGAAGACAAATGGGTGCATAAGCAAATGTGGCAAAGAAAGCTGATGGTGCCCGGCTATCAAAAGATATAGCATCTGAAGCTACAAAGCCCACATGGAAGAAGCACACCAGCCTGTGCAATCATGAAGGGATCAGGTATAAGGCATCATCAGAACAAAAAAATCTTACGATAGTGAATGAGGTGGGGAGTGCAGAGGGGAGACCCAAAGCCCATTTGTAGGCCACTGGAGATCCCATTGCAGAGGGGTCTCGGGGAGGAGATGAGCCAGTCAGGTTGTGATGTAGCAACAATGAAACATACAACTTTTCTCTAGTTCCTAAATGCTTCCTCCTACTCCTCCCCCCGACTATCATGATCCCAATTCTACCTTGCAAGTCTGGCTAGACCAGAGGATATACACTGGTACAGATAGGAACTGGAAATCCAGGGAATCCAGGGTGGATGATCCCTCCAGGACCAGTGGTGTAAGTGGTGATACTGGGAGCGTAGAAGGAGGGTGGGTTGGAAAGGGGGAACCGATTACAAAGATCTTCATGTGACCTCCTCCCTGGGGGACAGACAACAGAAAAGTGGGTGAAGGGAGATGTCGGACAGGGCAAGATATGACAAAATAATAATCTATAAATTCTCAAGGGTTTATGAGAGTGGAGGATGCAGGGAGGGAGGGGGAAAAATGAGGACCTGATAACAGGGGCTTAAGTGAAGAGCAAATGTTTTGAGAATGATGAGGGTAATGAATGTACAAATGCGCTTTACACAATTGATGTATGTATGGATTGTGATAAGAGTTGTATGAGCCCCTAATAAAATGATTAAAAAAAGAACGAATAAATAAAACAAAGGAAAATCCCATAGCTTAGGCTAGGTCCACCTTAGTACTCAAAGTAACTTCTTTGTTTTCAATATTTTAAAGGTTCTTATGCAGCAGATTTACTGAATGCAATACATTGTTTGATCTCTTGACTGCTGCTTCTGTGGGCACTGATTCCATGAGAAGGATCTAAGCAAGACAAAATCCAAGCAAGAGAACTTCAACCTTTCTCTAATTCTCACCAGATCATCTATTGGTCCAGTGGTGAGGATTTTAGTTTCCTTTCCATTGACCCTTAATCCATACTGAAGGCTGCAACCCTTGGCCTTCAGCAGCAAGTACTTCAAGTTTTCCTCACTTTCAGCAAGCAAGGTTGTATCAGACTAGAGTTTCTTAATAAGCCTTCCTCCAATTCTGATGCCACATTCTTCTTCATAAAATCCAGCTTCTCTAATTGTTTGCTCAGCATACAGATTGAACAAATATGGTGAGATGATATAACATTGAAGCACACCTTTCCTGATTTTAAACAATGAAGTATTACCTTGTTCTGTTTGCAAAATGCCTCTTGATCCATGTAGAAGTCCCTCATAAGCACAAGTACGTGTTCTGGAATTCTTTGTCATCTCAAGGTTATCTATAGCTTATCATGTTCCACACAGTCACATGTCTTGGCATAAAACATAAAATACAAGTAAACATCTTTATGGTTTCTCCAACTTAAGCCAAGATCTATCTGACATCAACAATAATAACCCTTGTTCTATGTCCGCTTCTGAATCCAGCCGGAACTGCTAGAAATTCCCTGTCAATGTACTGCTGCAACCATTGTTGAATGATCTTCAGCCAAATTTTGCTTGGGTGAGATATCAGTGATACTGTTCTGTAGTTTGAGCATTCTGTTGAGTCACCTTTCTTTGGAATGGGCATCAATATGGACCTCTTCCTATCAGTTGGCCTAGTAGACATCTTCCAAATTTCCTGGCATAGACAAGTGAGCATGTCCAGTGCCTCCTCAGTTTTCAAAAGTGGAAATCTCATTTTCTCAGAACAGCTTGTTGAAGATACTAAGTCTACCCCCTGTGTTTATTTAGCCCTTTTCCAAAGATCACTTGTCTCTAGGTGGCTAGACGCGTTTCTATCCTGCTCCATTGGTCTATGTATCTGTCAAGGATCCTGGGTGGTATAGTGGGTTATTCTTTGGGATGCTAACTACAAGATTAGCAATTTGAACCCATCAGCTGCACCACAGGAGAAAGATGAAGCTTTCTACTCTTCTAAAGGGGTACAGTCTCAGAAACCCACAGGGGCACTTCTACTCTGTCCTATGGTGTCACCATGAGCCAGAATGGACACCATGGCAGTGCGTTATGTATCTGTCATGTTACCAGTTCCGAGCTATTTTAATTTTTGTGGCTTGGTGATAGATTTTGAGATGAGGAGTGAAAGGTCACTTACTTTGTTCTTTTTAATGTTTTATACTTATCCTGTGTCTCTTCCCTCCCCATGGAAAGTGGATATATATATATATATATTTCATTTCTTTAAAGCATAAATTTGGGATCTAATTGGGATTGCATTGTATTTACAGATTGCTTTGGGTAATGTGTTACTCTGGGTACACTAGGGAAACAAATCCACAGAAACTCCTATGTATAAGAGAGAGTTTTATATAAAGGGTAAGTGTACATTAAGAAACCATCCCAACCCAGTGCAGTCCAAGCCCATAAATCCAACATTAGCCCATATATCTGACACAGATCTATAAAGTCCTCCTCAATCTCATAAAACACAGGCAATCATGCTGACTGCAGGGGGAAAACCAAATCAGTGAGCGTGTAAGCATCTCAGCGCTGGCAGGGGTCTCCACACAGCTGCACCAGCACCCAGGGCTGCATCGGGGTAGATCCATGTGGCTTTTACTCAGGGATGTCTTGCAGGAAGTCAGCCTTGCCAGTTGAGGCAGAGAACTAGCTAAGGCAGCTGCACCCTGCTCTGACCACCAGAGAGCAAGAGACCAAACAGGCAAGGCTCACGGAGTCATTTATCTCTCTGCCCTTCAATTAATTCCATATGTTTTCATTGGCAGGTTGGCACAATAAACATTCACTATCACAGGTAGTATTGACATTTTCAAAATATTAAGAGCAATAGACTTTTTACATCATCAACTAAAGGCCTGGATTCTGCCAATTTTACAGGTTGTTTTATATTTTAGAAATGATCCCATTCATGTGACCCCTTCAGGACAAGAGACAGATTTTCTGTAGGCTTTTGGAGTACCTCAGTTCAGCTAGATACTTAAGTATTTACAATACATTATATTTTGATTTGTTGAATTAGCTAAGAGTTATTGAATAAATCAGATATCAAATTGCCAGTCCCAATCCTCTGGCCCATCTTGACACTGTGATTAATTAGCCCTATTTAACCAGACAACTGGGCTTCAAACTGATTCACTCTGGTGTGACCCCCTGCTGAAACATTGCATTGCATACCTAAGACTTACCTGGGAATCTTCCTAAAATGTATTTTCTGATTTAGTATATCTGAGGTGAAAAGGCAAATTCTCAGCAGGGGTTCTAACTAGAAGGTCCTTTCAAAGCCCGACAGACAGCATAACTATACTGAATAGAAAGATATTGTTTAAAATTTTATGGATTCAAGTTTTGACTGAAGTACAGATAAAAAGAAATAAGCAATTTTTTCCCTTCTGGAGTATGAAATATAATGATTTTGATCTTTGACTTCTTTTCCCCCGATGTTAAACATTTTTCATCTTTTGTTCTCTGATTTAAATAAAACTCTTAGAATATGACAAACCAAGGAGAAAATTTGTATATATTCCTAGGTCAAAATGATCAAAATTATCTAAAAAACAGGTTTAAGAAGTGATGATAATATAATAGGCAGTTATATTAGTGGTTGATTAAAAGCAAGATGTCGAATTCAAAAGGAAATTATACTACAGTGTTCCAGGAGAACAAAGAAGTATAGGAACAATGCTTCAAATTCTTATGGCTTATGAAAATGATATCAATCGATGTAATGGTAAATCTGAAATACCCTATAACATTGTATTCAAATTAGTTTAATAAATTAAATAACAGAGTTGACTTGTGTATAAAAAAGTTACAAGCTTCAAGTTCACTTTATTTTGACATGCTTGTTAAATATAGCTAAAATTTGGAAAATCAGAATTTTTGCATTATATAATTGCAAAAGTATATCTATTTTTGCATTATATACTTTGCAAAATTCAGAATTTTTGCATTATATAATTGCTAAGTCAACATATAGATTATTTCTTCTATAAGTTATGTTTACTTCACAATTCTTGCTATGAGTTTTTGGTTTTTAGTAAGCATTTTCTGGGCTGTTTACAGGTACCAGCAGCAGGACTTAACCCTGCCAAAGTCACAAGCTGTTTATTGCTTTAAAGACAATTCCCTATAATATTCCTCTGGTTCCTTGAGGCTTCCTCATCCCCACTGTCATGACCCCAGTCCTGCCTTTCACTGCGGGCTAGACCAGAGCATGTGCACAGGTATAAGAGATAAGAGCTCACAATGCACAGAATCTAGGAACAGGAATGGGAGTAGTGATACTAGGAGGGTAGGGTGAAGGTAGGGAGAGGGGGGAGGAAGGGGGAACTGATTGCAATGATGGATACATTGAACAACAGAAACCATGGGGGAAGGGAGATAGTGGTTGGTGTAAGATATGAAAATAATGATTTATAATTTATCAAGGATTCACGAGGGTGGGGTGAGGGGGGGGGGGAGGAAAAAGAGGAGCTGATATTTAGGGGTCAATAGAAAGTAAATGTTTAGAAAATATTGATGGCACATATATGCAAGTATGCTTGATACAATTGATATATGGATTATTATAAGAGCTGTAACAAAACGATCTTTTAATAAAAAGAAAGACAATTCCCTATTACAATGGCTATGTTGGATAAATAATGATAATAAATAACTTCCCTGCATAATTTTTCAGGACCTTGATGCAGTTAGATATTTAAGGATCTATCCAATACTTCATATTTTTATTACCTGAGATTTATCACTTTATGTCTGAAAATTACTTATTTTATAAAATGCTCTCATGTAATGGTTTGAAAATAGTGGTATAGAGATTCATTCATGTCTTCCATTTTTTAAAAATGGTACTTCCCTAGCTATGCCTAAATCCAAAAGCATAATAAGATTTCACTACCATTGAGTCGACGATTCACAGCGACCCTACAGGACAGGCTAGAACTACCCCTGTGAGTTTTCCAGACTAAAGCTGTTAATGAGGCAGGAAGCCCAGTCTTTCTCCCTCATGACAAGACAGTAACTGACAAATACTAAAGGAACTTCATTTATAGCACTTCTATCAAGTAGCATGCTGTTTCTCCCTACATCTCTGGAGGCTCAGTCAATAACTCCATTTGACATTAATCCCAGCATTATATAACTGCATTATTTGTGCAGGTTGCCGATGCTGTGTCATCTGTGATTGGAAAGTTTGCCCCACAAGACAGTCAAGTTGTTTAAAATTAGATCCATGTGATAGATAGGCCCATCGCTAGTAAATGCTAAGGACAGAAGACAGGAGCTCTACTGGCGCAGTGGGTTACCGTGGGGTTGCCGACTGGAAGGTCAGTAGTTTGCAACTGGCAGCTCCTCTGTGAGAGAGAGATGCCCCTTTCTACTCCCATATAAGGTTACAGTCTCAGAAACACAGGGCCGTCCTGGGCCGTCCTATATGGACAATATAATTCAGAACCAATGAGATGGCAGTGAGAAAGTAATCATAAAAAATAATTGTCCACCGAAAGCCACTCTTGATGATTTGACTGCAGTGCATGTTGACTTACTAGTCTTCCTCAGTTCGCAATTTTGATTGTTTTCAAGGCCCCCCAGCTCGCAGGTTCCCGTGGAAGTGATCTGTGGAGGGTTTCCACGACCAGGATGAAATGTCTCGGTCCCTCCAGCAGTCACACTTTTAATCAACTATAGATCATAAATCACATTTACAACCTTCAGATTTCAATCAAGATGGTGCTTTATAGTCGGTTGCAAAATCATCTGGAGAGAAGTAGGAGAAATACAAGAGGGATGTAGCTGGGACCTGCCCAGGTCTGGAGTCTGCGCTCTGTCATCCCAAATGGATTAACCTGCCACTTTTGACAGAGAACTCTCTCTCAGACAGGCTCTCTCTCAGTGTGTGTGGCCAGGACTGAGCTGCTTCTATAGAAGTATTCTGGGAAGATATGAGCAATATATAGCATCAAAATAAAGACAATATTTATGTCCCTTTGTACAAACTTGAGGTGAATTACAAAATTTATTTGGGAACACAGCAGCAGAGCATTGATAGTAACTAAGTTTAACTTATCTATCTCTCTGGAAAGGTAGTCTGGAAACAATAACAGATCTTAGGAATTCTTAGCAACAATGTTATATCCCAACTGAATGACAAAGTGACTAATGTGTTATTTCTTTTTGACTAATAATGTTATATAAATTGTCTTAAGCTGTAGGAACATAGCGTATAAAACAACAGTGAGCTTTATTTAGATTCTTCCCCATGTGCACACAAATAGGTTATTTCACAATTTTCTAAATTTATATGAACAGAAGATGTTCTGCTGGCATATCCAAAAGACTTTGATAGGAGAAATGAGAAAGATTTCATTTAGATAGTCTCAATGTTCTTGTACTTTCAGCTAATGGTTATGTAAATTTTATAGCCAGTCATGACTCTAAATAAGAAAATCATAGTGTAAAGAATGATTACCATGTTTTTATTTGGTTGCTTCTGGTATATAAAATTGTGCTGGTGATATAAAATTAAATTAAACATCAATATAGAGAATGATGGAGTTTTTGTATCTTGAAAAGTTTTAATGTTAAATAATAAGGATGGTGAAGATGGATTATTGATATTTAAGTTCATGACAGTAACGTGATGTGAAGATGAATTTTTACAACACAACATGATGATGCCATTCCATTTCACTTATATTTTCTTTGTTATTAGTGTGAATATTTTGAGCATCTCCAATTCACAGGATTCTAAGAGTAGCTAGTAGGACTTGCATGCCAGTTCAGGGATGGCTGCAGAAAAGGATACAGAACCTGGTTTGACTTGCTTTCACAGTACAGGAAATGGTGTGAAAAGGTAATGTACGAGGAGGAAGGGTGGGGTGGAAAGGGGGAACCGATTACAGGGATCTACATATAACTTCCTCCCCAGGGGACGGACAACAGAAAAGTGGGTGAAGGGAGATGTCGGATAGTGTAAGATATGACAAAATAATAATTTATAAAGTATCAAGTGTTCATGGAGGGGGTGGAGGAGGAAAAATGAGGTGCTGATGCTGGGGGCTTGAGTGGAGAGCAAATTTTTTGAGAATGATGAAGGCAACAAATGTACAAGTGTACTTGACACAATGGATGTATGTATGCATGGATTGTGATAAGGGTTGTATGAGTCCCCAGTAAAATGATTTTAAAAAATCCAAAAAAAAGTAATGTACAGGGTCCAAAGGGTATGAACAATTATGTATATCCAATATAGAAGAAAACAACATTAAGAAAATAAAGACAAGTACCAAATAAGAAAAAGTATTTGCAAATCATATATATGATAAAAAGCCTATATCCAGAATATATAAGGAACATTTAAAAGACAACAGCAAAAACCCAAATTTTAAAACTGAAGACAAGATTTGAATAGACATTGCAATAAAGAAGATGCAGATATGAAAAATATGTTTAATATTTTTAGTTATGAGAGAAATGCAAATTTCACCCTTAACTATATAATCACATTATTTTCATGAAAGTGGCTATGATCTGAAAGGCGAACAATAACGTATAGGTGAGGACACAATGAAGCAGAAATCTTCTCACATTCTTGGTGAGAATGTAGAATTCTGCATCCTCTGTGGAAAAGAGTTGGGCAGATTCTTACAAATTACCATTACACACCAGAGTTTCCACGCCTAGGTCCACATCCAGACCTGTACGTGAATGTTCAAAGCAGCATTATATAGATAACTAAAAGTTTATATACACATAAATTTTTTCATATATATATGAAAGAAACTGTGTCAGTCCAGGTTGAGTATAGAAACAAAACCGTGATACTCAGATACGTATAAGAGAGAGCTTTGTATCAAGAAGTAATTATTTATCAGGAAAACACCCCAGCCCAGTCTAGATCAAGTCCATAAATCCCTCTTCAGACACGCAGCTACATGCACTAATGCAGAATGCAGGAAGATCACTGGCCAGTGGGTGCAAAGTCTTGTGGATGCAATGGCGATGGCTGCAGCACAGGGCTCATGAAGGTCACATGATGGTGAAGGCAGAGAGAGAGAGAGAGAGAGAGAGAGAGAGAGAGAGAGCAGGAGGTTCCCAGGACCTTCCTTATGAGACGGTCATGCTCATAAGGAAGCACCATCAGGCTGTGACCTGATTGACAGGCTAGACTTCACTCATATACTTTTATATCTTCAAGTTGGCAAGTAATTATGTAATTACCACACAACCCAAATGGCTACCAGCTAATTAATGGCTAGAAGGGGGTAAACTTATACAATGGGGTACTAGCCAACAGTTTAAAAGAATGTACAACTGAAGAGATATGGATCTGGATGCTACTGCAGAGGGTGGTGAAGAAATGAGATGGAAAGACTAGCATGTGGGGTCCTAAAGGCTTGCCATCTAAGTGAGGCTAAGTCCACATAGAAGAAGCACTTTAGCCTGTGTGATACAAGGATCGTAAGTAATGAAAGCCAAATCCCAAGGGGGGGAACTATAGTAGAGCTTAAATTCTGAGTACCCAGTTTACAAAAGGCTGGATGACAGCGAAAGCCCAAGATCTATTTGCAGGGTTCCCATGTAGATTCAACCTCCAGAGAATCCCTTGGATCACAGCCAGAGATGGGAATGTCCTTTTGATCAGACCTTGTGAAGTGTATTATTGCATATGTCATTTGGTCAAAGTGTCAAACCTTATCATTTGACATCCCTTGTGACCAATTTTGAATTTATCCAGCTTTTAATATTTTCTTTTTTTTATTGGTTTTTCTGTTTTGTTTTGTCATTGTTGTTGTGTATTTTCTTGTTTCTAGCTTTTGGTTTGTATGTTTTTCTGTATATGACATCCAAGAGAGTAAAATCTATAGAGGTAGTAAGTAACCAGGTTTAATATTTTCTTTGGGGCACGGGAAGGGAGGTTGGCAGCATATGGAGAACTACCATAATGAGTAAAAGAAAGAACATGCTCTAAATATGATTGTAAATCTCTTTTCAATATGATTGAACTACTAGTTATATGATATGTGAGTTACATGTCTATAAAACTCTTAAGAATGCATACTAATAATCCTTGTCACAGTGACATTCCATTTCTCAGAGAAAGACTAGAATTGCTACTCCTGTAAAGAGTTACGGTCTCAGAAACCCACCAGGGCAATCCATCCTGTTCTGTAGGGTCACCGTGAGTTAGACTTGACTTGATGGCAGTGAGTTTGGTTTTTGTTTGAAGAGAAATAAGATTCTGATTCAGGAATATTGGGCTGCTTAGGAAGTAGGGATTCAAGACATGATATACCTTCCTGTCTTTTGATTAATGTATTAGTTCCCCATAGCTCCTATAAAAATTATCACACCCCGTGTGAAAGATATAGCGTCTGGGGTCTTACAGGCTTGAAACTAAACAAGCGGCCATCTAACTGAGAAGCAACAAAGCCCACATGGAAGAAGCACACCAGCCTGTGTGATCACAAGGTATCAAAGGGATCAAGTATCAGGCATCAAAGAAAAATAATCATATCACTGTGAATGAGGGGGAATGGAGAGTAGGGACCCAAAGCCCATCTATACACAACTGGACATCCCCTTACAGAAGGGTCACAGGGAAGATATGAGCCAGTCAGGGTGCAGTGTAGCACTGATGAAACATACAACTTTCCTCTAGTTCTTTAATGCTTCCTCCCTCCCCACTATTATGATCCCAATTCTACCTTACAAATCCAACCAGACCGGAGGATGCACATTGGTACAGATAGGAACTGGAAACACAGGGAATCCAGGACAGATGAACGCCTCAGGAGCAGTGGTGAGAATGGCGAGACCAAGAGGGTGGAGGGAAGGTTGGGTAGAAAGGGGGACAGGATCACAAGGATCTACATATTACCCCCTCCCTGGGGGACGGACAACACAAAGGTGGGGAAAGGGAGACATTGGACAGTGTAAGACATGGCAAAATAATAATAATTTATAAATTATCAAGGGTTCATGAGGGAGGGGGCAGGGAGAGAGGGGAAAAATGAGGAGCTGATACCAAGGGCTCAAATAGAAAGAAAATATTTTGAGAATGATGACGGCAACATATGTACAAATGTGCTTGACACAATGTATGTACGTAGGGATTGTGATAAGAGTTGTATGAGCCCCCAGTAAAATGATAAAAATAAACAAAACAACCTGCTGTTAGGTGCACAGCAACCTTATGTACAACAGAAGGAAAGCCTGCCTGGTCCTGTGCCATCCTGACAATTGTTTCTATTCCTGAGCCCATTGTTGCAGCCACTGTGTCATTACATCTCCTTGAGGAAGTTCCTCTTTTTTGCCGTCCCTCTACTTTACTGAAGATGATGCCCTTCTTCAGGGCCTGGTGTCTCTTGACCACACATCCAAAATATGTGAAAGCCAGTCTCACCACCCTTGCCTCTGAGGAGCACTCTGGCTAAACGTCTTGTCCCTTTAACAGGCCATGGCCCTTAAAATATTCTTCTCTTGAACCATCATTCAAATGCATCCATTCTTCTTGCATCTTCCTCACTGAATGTCCAACTTTTACATGCATGTGAGACATTTGAAAATACCATGGCTTAAGACAGGCACGCCTTACTACTAAAAGTAACATCCTTGATTTCCAATATTCTAAAGGATCTTGTGCAGCAGGTTTACCTAACGCAACACATCTTTTGATCTCTTGACTGCTGCTTCCATGAGCATTGACTGTGGATCCAAGTAATACGAAATCCTTGACAACTTCAATATTTTCTTAATTTATCATGAAGTCCCCAATAGATACAGTTGGGAGGATTTGGGTCTTTTTACAATGGTGTGAATTCATACTGAAGGCTGCAATTCTGGATCTTCAACAGCAATCCTTCGAGCCCTCCTCACTTTCAGCAGACGAGGTGTTGCCATCTGCATATCCCAGTTGGTTAGTAAGCCTTCCCTGATGACTTCTTGGCTCAGCATACAGACTGAACTAGTATGGCGGAGAATAGAACCCTGTTGCATACCTTTCCTGATTTTAAACCATGCAGGATCCTCTTGTTCTCAAGGCACAATTGCCTCTTGGTCCACGTACAAGTTCCTCATGAGCACAATGAATTGTTGTGAAATTCCCATTCTTTTCAAGGTTATCTATAATCTGTTATGATCCACACAGTCAAATGTCTGGGCATTGTCAATAAAACACAAGTAAACATGTTTCTGGTATTCTTTGTTTTCAAGCAACATCCACCTGACATCACCAATGACATCTCTTGTTGCGTGTCCTTTTCTGACTACAACGTGACTCTCTGGCTGCTCACTGTACAAGTTTGTCGGATGGTTTTCACCATGCACATCACATAGTACAGACTAACGGTTAGAAGTGGGAAATTGAGGTGTTGGCAGGAACACATTTCCTCCAGAATCAGTAGGGAAGAATGTTCTCTCGCTTTTTGCTAGCTTCTGGGGGCTCCTCCTAGTCTCTGGCATGCCTTGGTTTGTAATTACATCACTCCAATTTCTGCCACCATTTTCATCGGACGGTCTGCCTTCGGTCTATTTTTGACTCCGAATCGCTCTGTCTCCTGTAAGGACACCAGTGATTGAATTCTGGGGTCATCCTAAACAAGAGGTAACTATGGGTTAAGACTAAATATTTTTAGGAAGGACATTAATATGTTTTTTTTTGAGTACATAATTCTGCACATAACAATTAATGATGTTGATGACAATAATAATGGTTTCAGACTTTTGAAGTACTTCATATAGTAATTTTACAGTCAATCTGCATCTTTTTATTATGCCCTATTTCTCTCTGTTTTTAAATCTCTTTACTAAGAGGCAGGCAGTACAGGGATGACATATTGAAATGTCAGTGGCATAAAAATATTGAGCTGACTTTCTGACCCTCTTATGCCATGATTCTACAATTTCTTCCACCTTAATGTGTAACCAGTAATTAAATTTGGCCTTTACAAGCTTAGAAATACAGAATAATCTACCAACTACTTTCCAGTACCAGATAAATGGTTTTTATAGTTAAAATTTAAAATAAACACCGCTATTTTCTATTACGATTCATTATTGAATTGTTTAAGACTGTTCAAATAATAATTTTAATACTATTTAGTAACTCACCAACAATTTCTCTGAATGGCTGTATTTATAGGTGAGGTAAGTAAATAAATTGAACACAAAGACATTAACTCTTTCATGAGTACAAAGTTTTGTGGACCCTAAAAATCTCTTTGTTTAGAACAAATATAATGTCCTCTTTATTAATGTCCTTTATGGTCTCAGGTTCCTCAAAAGCCCTGACGGTGAAAGATGTGGCAGCCCACTTCCATGCAGATGTAAAGCCTGTGATTCTATGAGGAAGCTCATCGTTTACAGGGATGCTATGAGTCGGACTTCACTCAGAGGCAGTGGGTTGGGTTGGGTTCAGGCCCTTGAGTTATGGATAACTGTTGTACTCTGAATAAGTCTATTGAATGAGTTTGTAAACACATTTGGATTTATTGTCACATCTCTGTTTATTGTTAACAAATCAACTTGTAATCACTTACAATGGGAGTCCCCAGGGTACAAAATCCACCCTAATAAACAACTCATAGATGCCTTATTTTGTTTTACAAATTTTCCTCACATTGAAAGGATTGAATTAACCCCTATTCACAACACTTTTTGAAAAAAAAAATCACCTTTACCCACTGCAGTGTAACGTTTACGTCACTGAAGAGTCAGTCAGACTTTTTCTTTGTGCACTTAAATAAGGCTAAGTAAAAACCACATGCACCTACTCCAATTTATCTGCATGTTTAACTCATAGACACCCTTGGAAACTGATCTCATTTGTAGCATGGACTGCTTTTATTTGCACTGGAAGTAACACTGAAAAATACCAAGATAAAGTAAGGTTCAGAAAATAATTTAATTCATGGGAATCTACTTTTGATTAGCAATATTTGGCTTATCTGTCCCAGTGTTTCACTTTAAGTAGCAGAATTTTTACCTCCAGTTGGCTAAAGGATAACAGATTTTTGTTGATTTAAAATGCTCACACCAAACCTAGTGCTACTGAGTCAATTCTAACTCATAATTACATTATAGGAGAGAATAAAACTTCCCCTTTAGGTTTCTGAGACTGAAAAAATTAAGGGAGTGGAAAGGCTCCTCTCTCTCTCAAAATGACTGGTGGGTTCAAATTGCTAATGATGCAGGTAGGAGTCCTATCGGTAAGCCACAGATTTCATGAGAATTTGATCAGGGAATTGAGTTAATTTCTTGGCCATCTCTTGGTAGGGGAAAGATTCACCCTAGAATGAAATATCACAACCTGTTTCATGTTGAGAACAATTTATTCTATGTAAACATTTTGGATCAAGATAGAGAATACAACATTGAAGATAATGGGCAATTGTTTAGTACACCTCAGTCACAGATACAAATATGATCTCACTGGAATGCATGTAATTATTTATTCTGGTATTTAAAAGCCTGTTTTAAGCCACAATTATTTTTTGAGAAAGCAGAGAAATGCAATGCCTTAAGGAATTGCATTTACTAGATCTATTTACTAGATCAACCATATAATCATGAGTCAATAAGGACCTATTTGAGTTTGCACAGTCTCTCTTAAGCTAGTAGACAAAATAACAAAGTTACAAGTGTTTCAAACTGAATATGATATTTAGTACCTCAATGCTCCCATTGCCTTCATATGACAGGTATTAATCTGATAGGCAAGGATCTGCCCTTGTAAGAAATGACACAGAAAATCTCCCCTTTACCAGAGGCTTGTTGTATTCAACAAGCTGACATTGAAGCAAGGAGTCAACCAAGTCCACCCAGAGGAAGCACACCCGCCTGTGTGATCCAAAGATGATATAAAGTAAAAGGCATAATGTGGATTTTTGTTAGTGCTGCTGCCTAAATCATTTATGGGAGATTGATTGATAATGTATGGTTGTAAAGAGACAGTTTTACTAATAATTCATTTAAATTATACTTAATTTACATAATTATAGTTTAATTTTTCTTTTAAAGTAAAACAAAAACTTACATTGAAGCCATGGTTGTTGAGGTTGTTAATTAACAGGTGAATAGAAACTAATGATATCTTTGAAAGAACACATTACTTCTCCATATTTCTTTTACATACTACATGTTTACTTAAAGAAAGCAAGATCACGCATGCTTTTGAAAAGGATAGATGACATATATTGTATTTATTTCTACTTTGTTATCTGAATATTCCCATATCTCTTACTTATCTTCTCATTTCCTTATCTCATTATGTTCTATAAACAATTGTAAAACTAATCAACATTAATGAGATTATATTTTAAATTATTCTTCTAATTGGTTCTCTCTTTTTAAAATGTCATTAATCCTTAGAATTAATTATTTTTGTATGAATATGCATAACATGTATTTTTCTAGGAAGTCCATCTAATTTAGTTTGCTGATTACACTGCTAATCACTAAGTCAATTTTGGTTATCCTCATCAAATAATGTTTATTGTAGCTTATGCTTTTGAAATACTATATAATAAGTGTTCTGGGAGCCTTCTGTAGCTTTAGCTACTATGACTCACACTTTCTAAGTCTATTTAATTTTTCACATTTGGTTAACTTGGTTATGCTGATATTTCAGATGCTATAAAATAATTTTTTATATTCAGAAGTTTACACTCGATAATTTGAATTTTCATTTTTCTAGCAACACCTCCTCTCTTTGAGATGTAGAGTGTTATATCCCTAGGGTATTACTTTCTCTACCTCTGCCATATTCTCTCTACTCAACCACAAATCCGTATTAGTTATTTAGCCTGCTAATGTTAATAGCAGATTCTGTGGTCGATGGAATCACCACGTGACCCTAGTGACACTGAAAGCTCCTTCCCTTGGTTGTTAATTCTCCTTCTTGGAAGGAGACCATTGTCATGTAACAAGAGGTAAGGCTTACAAGTTTTCCATTTTGAAAATTTTCTGATTTTGTTATTTTGATGTCAATATAGATGCCATATGATTTATAGAAAACCCATCAATTTTAGTTTATTTATTACATTGCAAACTCCAAAGTAAAGAAGTTGGCTAGCAAGCAAAAACGGAATTAGAAGTGTCCAATAAAAAAGATACATGGGTTGTGGCTCAGATTTTGAGCACACTGTACCCAGGCTCTTAGTTTAGTTACAAAAGACAATAAAGTCCTTGTTTGACCTAAATTACTCCTCATTCTAAGTTGCTGTACCTAACGTGGCAATCTATCTCATCTAGGGCTTCCTGTTGTTTTCTGACTCTGCTTCCCAAGCATGAGGTCCTTTTCCAGAGACTGTCCTTCCTGAAACTGAGTCCATAATACTTGAGGTGGATTTTTGTTGTCCTTGCTTGTAAGAAACACACACACACACACACACACACACACACACACACACACTTATCTTGTTATACTTCATCCAAGACAGATTTTTTTTTGTTCTTCTGAAAGCCCTGGTTTATTCACCAACACTTTAACTGAAATACACAATTTGTTCTCTTGTAGTCTTTATTCCTTGTCGAGTTTCCACATGCGTATGAGGTGATTCGCTGTTCTGTGGTTTGCGTCAGGCTCACCTACTCCTCAACGTGCTACCTTTGTTCTTGAAAAGTTTGAAAAGGTCTTTTGTGGGAGATGTGTCTTTTGATCCCATAACTGCTGCTTCCAGGAGCATTGATTGTTGTGGATCCAAATAAAATAAAATCCTTGGCGTCTTCAATCTTTTCTCCATTTATGATGTTGTCTATTGGTCAAATTGTGAGGATTTGGGTTTTCTTCATATTGAGTTGTAATGTATATTGACATCATAGTTGTTTAGCTTCATCAGTATTTCAAATTCTCTTGTGTGTCAGACACTAACTCATATGTACACCTTCGACACATTCAAATTCAGTATTCAGATTGAATAACTGTGGTGAAAGGATACATCCCTGATGCCAACCTGTCTTGATTTTACACCACACAGTGGCTTCTTGTTTAATGATTGCCTTTTGATCTATGTAAACGTTCTCCATGAAACCAATGAAATATTCTTGAATGCCCATTCTTCTGAATTGCATCCATAGTTTGTTATGATCCACAAAGTTCAATGGCTTTGCATAGTCAATAAGGCACAGGTAAACATCTTTCTCTGCTTTTAGACAACATACATCTAATGTCAGCAATGATTGCTATCATTTCATTTCCTCTCTCAAACTGAGCTTAATTATCTGGTAGCTCCTTGTTGATGTGCTGCTGCAACTGTTTTGAATTTCTTCAGCAAGATTTTACTTGAATGTTCTATTACAGATATTGTTCAGTAGTTTCCTAATTCTGTCAGGTCACCATTCTTTGGAATGGGTACAAATATAGATTCCTAGCCACTTGGCCTGGTAGTTGGTACAGACTGGCGAGTACTTTTGGCACTCTAGCAGTTTGGCGAAACATTTCATTAAGCATACAATCACTTCCTGGAGCCTTGTTTTTCCCTAATGTCATCAGTGCCGCTTGTATTTATGCCTTCAGTGCCATCAGTTCTTGATATCAAACAATAGGCTGCTTAAATACATGAGACTACTCATGACGAACTAAATCACATTATCAAGTTCACACATACCAGGACTGGAATTTATGTAACAAACTGTGCCAATAGAAATGAGATGGGGAGATATACTGTTGCACTTTGCTTGAGAGTCATCCTTTTATACTTAGTAGGAAACAGAGAAATGTGACTGTCCACCAATGATATACTATTAATTCACTTTCCTCATCTGAAGGAAGGCACTGACCTGACAAACAAAGGAGTTTACAGCATTGCCAGGAGGAAATTTAAAAAGCACTTTACAAGCCATGGAAGAAAAGCACCAATAATGAAAAAGTCATATAAATAATATGTAATCCCTTACTCTTGACATTGGTAATTCTTTGCTCATACTCCAACAATAATATTAAATCATTATTACCAGGAGACCTAAATTTATAAACCAAGTTTTTCCTCCAAGCAAGTTCACAATTGCCTTCCTAGGCAAGAATGTTCCCTTTTCCCCTTACTTTTCTGCTTGCCTTGTAATTTGAAATAATGCTCATAGTGTGGCAATAAACTCGTGAGCGTCAGCTTCTAGAGTTAGACGACATCTCCTTGGCATTAAAAAGCAATCCAATTCCCAAGCTGAGGTTCCTATTGATACATTGAAACCCAACTAAACAGTAGCTCCAGTAAAGTATGAAATGAATATTATTTCATTTAAAATTCAAAGAATACTTGTCCCAGTAGTTTCAGATAATACTTGAGAGCTAGTTCCTTTGGGTTTAGTTTCTAGCTTTTCAATAGTTTTGGAGTGGGAAATAAAAGATAAAGTCCTACAGGCTTCTTCACCAAGACATTCGTCAGTGCTACAAAACCACCCTGGGCTAATTCCACACTAAAACTGCCAGAGCATGAAACACATGAAATCGCATTTAAAAAAATACTTAAAAATACCAATATGAAGTCACAGTGTAACCTGATACAGTAACTCATAGAGTTTAGAAATAACCAACATAAAGATGTAAGGTGGAATGTGACATATTTTAAAATATGGAATTCACATAATTCCCCATAAAAGCACATAGATCAACATTCATACCATGTGAATATTAATCTGTGTGGTTTTATGGGGAATCATGCCAATTCCATACTTTAAAATACAGTATGTTCCATGAATATATATATATTAGCAGAGGGTTTGCCAGCTAGTTGGTATCGTAAATATATTCAATTAATGATTAAATGGATGATAAAAAAATGAAATATCAGATCAAATCTGCAGGATACCATCTTTACTAGTGAGCTTTACACTTTAGTTCTTGTAAAAAAGTTTCACATTGGCACATTAAAAGAGTTTTAAAGAAATTCCATTCTATGAAAGTATATGTACAATGCTTAAAATTAAAATAAAGTCTTATATTTCATAGGTAAGTTTTAAAAAGATACTTATATACTTTCTATGTACCATCCTTCCAAATATTCTCTGAATATAAAAATTCCATTTATCCTCATATGATTATAACTGTAATACCAAGCTACAACGTGCCCTCCAAAGACAGGTCAGTGAATTTAGGATTTACCCATGTCTTAATGACAGAGCTTGGTCAGAATTTATTTAAAACATTATTTTGGAATGGGTTTGGAAA
The DNA here is from genome assembly GCF_000313985.2 of Echinops telfairi. NCBI lineage: Eukaryota > Metazoa > Chordata > Mammalia > Afrosoricida > Tenrecidae > Echinops > Echinops telfairi. The sequence goes on along the minus strand of NW_022107432.1, from coordinate 4,540,872 downwards.
GTATTCCAAAATAAGACAAGACAAAACAGATGTTTGCCTGAAGGGAGCGTATCATCTTTTGAAGGAGGCTAAGCATAAAATATAAAGTAAATAGAGAGCAAAAAGAAACACTGGCAAAGTACAAAGTAATGCAGTGTAAAATGCTAAATTGACTGTAATCAAAGACTACCTTCTATGGCACAGCAAACATTCTTCACTGGCTAGTAAAGATTTTTCCTTTAAAGCCAGGGTCCAGTGGTAAAAATGTCCTTATTAAACAATCACGACCACCTCCTGGTAAAGGCTCTTTAGATGTAGTTTTGTTGTCAGGTGCCATTGAGTCGGGGCTATTCATAACGAGCTGACGTAAACAAGAATGAACCACTGCCCTGTCCTGCCCCATGGTCACGATGATCCTCGGCCCATTGTTGGGGGCACTGTGTCGGTCCATCCGGTCATAGATCTCTCTCTTTTTCACTGTTCCTCTACTTGTCCAAGCATGAGCTCCTTCTCTGGGAACTGGTCTCCCTGAAAACATGTCCAAAGGATAGTGAGAGGAAGCCAGGCCATTCTTGCTTCCAAGAACCATTCTGAATATACTTCTTCCAAGACTAATGAGTTTATTCTTTTGGCAATCATTGGTACTTTTAATATTCTTCATCAGCACCATAATGCAAATGCATTACTTCTACTTCAGTCTTCCTTGTTCCATGTCCAACTTCCGGAGCTTCTTAGGCAACGGAAAGGACCATGACTTGGCTCAGTCTTGACAATTTCGTCCTCAAAATAGCATCCTTGCTTTTCAATGCTCGAAAGAAGTCTTGTGCAGCAGATTTACCTAACACAACACGTCTTTTGATCTCTCGAGTGATGTTTCCATGAGTATTGATGGTGCATCCAAGCAGGACAAAATCCTTGACAACTTCAATCTTTTCTCCCTTTAACATGATGTTACCAATTGGTCCAAGTTTCTCTTATTAATTGATGTTTCCAGCTGTTTCTTCTCATTTTGAGATGCAGGTCTTGGAGGCTGTACTCCTGAAAGCTTTACTGGATCGATCTCATTATGGTTGATTCTGCTCTGAGAAGGCAGCTCGTATTTTGAGTGCCTCTGACCTAAGGTGCTTATCAGCTGGCACCATCGATGCCAATGTTCAGCTTCTATTCATTGGGTTTTCCGCATATGACAATGTTTTGATGCTAGCCACAAGATTTTCAATGGCTATTTTCTAGGAGGAGCCCTAGTAGCCTAGTGGGTTACATGTTGGTCTGCCAGCTGCAAGATTGGCAGTTTGAACCGACCAGCTCCTCCAGTGGAGACAGTCTCAGGAACCCACAGGGATCATTCTACCTGTCCCATAGAGTTACTGTGATTGGCAATCGAATTCATGATAGTGAACTTTTGAGAATTTAAATCCATAGCAGTGGATAGCCTACTGCTTCTTCATAGACTGTTCTAAGCCTGGAAATTCTTCTGAAACCTGTTGCATTTGGGGGACCCTGCTATACGTGAAATACCAGCATCACCGAGCACAAAGGCCTCAGTGGGACAAACTAACAGAGAAGTTTTAGTCTATTGAAATATTTGTATTTTATTATTTGACATATTTTCACATCTCTGATATACTGTTTAATAAACTATAAAATAAATGCTATACTATACAATAATTAATTTTAAAGTTTTTAATCCTAGATGTGCTTACTAATGCTAATAAAAATTTCCTATGATAAAGGACAACATGTATTCCTTATTTTTGTTTTCTGAAATTATAGCTACTTCAATTATTATGTGTAAACACCCAAAGAATGCTTATTACTTAGTGATATTTCTGGTGTAAAAATGGAAATTAATCACCTTTTGAAATAGGTTCCCCACTGCATTTCCAAAAAGCCAGAGGAGACACATAACATTTCCAGAGATTACTTAATTATCAGAAAATTGCCACCAACAGAATAAATGGTAACAGTTCAGTCCTACTAAAAAGATGTCCTTTTATCTGTAAAATGCCATTGATGGGGTAAAAAAGCAATTACTTGTCACTTCTACTGCAAAGGTTGTAATATTCAACTTATTTTAAATGACAGATTTTTCTAAGGGTTAGAAAATTAGCTGCTAAATAGGTCACAGGTTTTTTTGTTACCAATCCATTTTTGTTACCAATATTCTCAATTAGCCCCAAACTCAAAAGATATTGTTAATGCTAATCTGTCACAATATTTTTGTCTGACCATTTCAATTTATGGTCAATTTCATAGGTCTCACTCACCGATTCTTTCTCTGATTACAAAAATGTTTAAATATTTATTTGAATATTAAACATTCAACTTCCTTTATATTTTAATTGATTTTTAACCACAAATACTTTCCTTATTGCTAAAATTCTTAAATATCTGTTTACTTTAGGTATAGAGCATTTTCTGATTTATGAAAATTATTGTAACGTTTTATTTTATGAGAAACCACCCGGTGAAGTCAGTCCTGTAATTGTGCTGTTCCCTGGGCCCCATTGATTTCTCCAATGGCAGTTCTTTTTCAGAACCACACCCTTCACTTTGTCATGGAGAAAAGAGGAGCTGTGAAGAGAATTCTAGTGGGTGACATCCCAAGTTTCTGTGGATCAAGCAACAAACTGTGTGGGTGCACATCACTCTTCCATTCTCCCCTTTCTCTTACCTAGTGAGATTTTATTTTCTACGATCACACTCTCATTTTCACACAAATATGCGATTGTTTTTCCCTTCTTTAAGGAAACAAAGAAAAGTCTCTTCTCCTGCTTCTGCTTCCCCACAACTCACATGCAGGTACTGTACTATGAGCTGGTCTGTCGTACTTCCCTCAATGCCATCAAGGGCTTCTGTTTCCAGTACAAAGGCATTGCAGCTAACACTTTCAGCCATTACCCTTCCACTCTACGCTTCTGTCCTTCTGAATTCCCCTTTTCAACTATTTCTACCCTATGAGAGGTACCCTCAACCCCCACCCCCAGAATTTATTTTTCAAAGCTATGTATTTAATTTTTCCCCCCACAAAACAACTTTATCACCTTCAAAGTCCTCTCCATTGCATTTAATACATGTGTCAAATCTTCAATTCCATTCTTGGAGACATTTTTTCAAACTCATCTGTTTGGATGACTGACAATAGCACTTCCCTCCCATTTTTCTTCTCCTCTTCTACCTCGTCCAATCGCTGTTCTTTCATGTCCCTCTTCATCCGTGGAAACAAAAAGAAGTTGCATGGGGTGAGCTCAGGTAAGACATAAGAGGCATGCTGTTTTTTGCCAAAATCCGGCACACGGAGATGGCTGCGTGAGCAGGTGCATTGCCTGGGTGGCAAAACCAGTCCCCTCCCTGCCTCAAATCAGCCCTTGTTTTGTCACACTCTTTTATGCAATCTTTTCAGAACCTCTAAATAGAAAGCTTGACTAACAGTCTGACCTTGTGAAATAAACTCTAAATGCATTAGAGTGGACATTTTCATCTGTTCGGAAGTTGACACTCATCCAGAAATAGGCTTCTCATCCATCGACATTTTACCTTTTTTGAAATGAGAAACCCACTCATACTTGAGTTTTTGCAAATTGCTGTCCTTATAAGCTGTGTTCAACATCACGACAGTTTCTGTGACATTTTTCCCCAGCAGGAAACAAAATGTCACAGTCACACTCTGTTCTCTTAAATCAGTCATCACAGGAAAAGAGGCTTTTGTAAAATTGCTTTTACAAAAACATTCACTATTACTAGAGAGAACCTTCCCAGGGGTCACCATTGGGTGCTCTAACTCAGAATGAGTTGCTGGATGCTTGCCTGGCAGGATCATGTGTACTATGAAAGCTCCACCCAGCAGAGATTTTTTTTTTTCTGGGTACCCCATCAAACATCACACCATTGATGAGAGTGCTCTTCCACCCAAGGCATCTGCCCTTTCCCATCACCTGACAATCTCTTACTCTTCCTTCAGGCTTTAAACACCACTTGTTTTGTTGAGAAGCCTGATTTTTTAGGTTAGATCCATTGATCAAATGTGTGTACCTCTCCATTACAAGCCTGACCATACCATAAGACTACAGCTATCTTATTTACCACTTTTTTCCAGGCATTAAAAAATACATGTTATTTTGTGGGCATTAAACTATACTTGTATATTTGAGTAAATAAATGAAGGAAGGGAGAATGGAGGATATTAATATTTCTCTAATATTTATCAGAAGAAAAGTTTGCAATTCAATAATAACAATTTGGTTATGAAATATAACATATAGCCTTGTAGTTTATATTAAACAGTATAATTTCAAACATTTTCTTTGTTTCGATGCTGAAGTATGATATAAAAAAGCTCAACAAATTCCTTTGAACCAAATGCAAATATGGTAGCCCCTTTCCACTTCATTCTATACGATTATTTCATGTGGGCTCTTGGGAACAGTGATGAATCATCAATATCAATAACAAAACTTTACAGCCTTCATAATGAATGTGTGATTTCCAGAAACTTCGGGGGTGAGGTGGCAAGATTGTTTCTCTTGAGGAGATCATTATGAATGACAAGTTGACCTCTAAGAATTTATTTTCTTTTATTGTATGAGAAAATGGTTATTTTTCAAATAGGATAAAAATATGAGAAAGTAGTATCCTTTATGCTTATCGGAAAGCTTAGGTTCCTACTACACCTATGTGAATGGGAAACAATCTGAGCTTTCCCCTAAAAAAGCCACTTAGCATCCCAGCTTCTGTGAAATCTACTTGTGTCTGATGTCTCCACCATGCACAATAGGCATCTTATCATTTTTTGTTTTTTCTTTCTGGGAGGATGACACTTGAAATTACTTGAACAGAAACAGCGAAATTATCAGAGCACATGGATGATATCTAGAAAAAAACAAAATTCAAATTTTGCTGCTTGTTTAGATTTAACAAATTCAAGATTGAGAACAACTTTAGTTTCCTTTAATAGTCAAAACTGAAACCTATCCAGCAAGCCATCATTCACACTGAAAATATTTGTAAATATCTTTTATTAAAATAGTTTGAAGTTGTGCTCAGCTACACAATAAGACACCATTAATGACCTGAAAAACTGAACACTAACCCACAGAGCCAATTACCTACTGAATATTACTATGCAATAAAGAAACTCCACAAGAGAGAACATACCTTATCTACTCAGTAAGATTAATTTCTCACCCTGTCTTATTTAAAAATATAATAACCCTCTATGTCAAAAATACTTATAAACCTGAGCATTTCTGAACACATCCTTAAAGTGTTCTTTGTCTCTTTTTTTTGGTCTCTTTTATTACAATCAATGAATGACAAATTAATTATGCATCATTTTAGCTTATTTTAAACTTTTAAAATCTAGTCTCTCTGTGAATGTGGTTTTTAAAAAATAATGTTTAGGTTGGTATTTTAATGTAAATCTAACATCAAAAAGAATAGTATTTCATATCCTATGCATTAAAAGCTAGCGGGTTCTGTTGTGATATAATTTAAACATTTTCCATTTCCAAGGAAACATCTCTAGCCTTCAAAACGTGAGTGACTTCATTGTCAGTATCATGCCACCATTCTCAAGAAACATTCAAGCATTTTGGCCCAATGACTAGTGTTAGCACCTAGATGCCAGGTACTACATTTAACGGTTATTTCATCTAATTCTCTATTTGGAAGTTCATTTCTCTATGCTCATTTCAGGTGACAAATTTAAAACAGGGTGGAGCCAATGCTTTCTGAACAACACCTGCTAGAACTCCTTTGCTACTCCAGGTGGAAGCTTCCAAGAACAAAGACATGCTCCTCAGAGTAAGATCACCACGTTCACGAGTGCAGCAAGATGGGTGTGACAGAGAGTACAGGATCGGTCACCACGTGTATATTCAGAACAGTGGAAGCCTATATAGAATTACATAAAACTTTATTAGTCTATAATTACACTTATATATATGCATATACTCATCAGGGATTCAAAAGGTCATGCCTTTCTGTTTATATTTTATTTTTCATAAACGTTTCTATATTATATTTTCCATAAATTTTTTGAAGCCCCGTGTGTGTGTGTGTGTGTGTGTGTGTGTGTGTACTCCTTATTTTGAAGGTAACCAAATTTATGTTTAGAATATATGGAGGCCAAATGCAATGTCTGGGGGTCCTAGGTATCCACTGTGGTATATTAATGTTTGGAATGAAATTTGCATTTGAATATATTTGAATAAATTTAAATGAATTTGTTACCAGAGCAGATGTTTAAAACTTGTGCAGAGTAACAGTATAATTCAACCTCTATCAATGAATTCATATTTCAGATGAAAGTTTCCCAGTTCCCAGGTATCTCTTTCTTCTTTTTAACTTTTCCTAGCTTTTTTTTTAGGAGGGAAGTCCAGAGCAATTTTATTTTATATTTGTTGTTCAGAATAAACACAGCAGAACAGATACACATTAAACAATTTCTACATGTACAGTTCAGTGACATTGATCACATTCTTTTTCACTTGTGAAATTGTTCTCACTCTCGTTTCCATTTTTTTAAATCATTTTATTGTGGCTCATACGACTCATCACAATCCACACATACATCAATTGTGTAAAGAACACTTACACATAAATTCGTTGCCCTCATCATTCTCAAAACTCTCGCTTTCTGCTTGGGCTCCTGGAATCAGCTCCTCATTTTTCTTCCCCCCGCCCCCATGAATTCTTGATAATTTATAAATTATTATTTTATCATATCTTACACTTCCTGGCGTCTCCCTTAACTCACTTTTCTGTTGCCCATCCCCCAGGGAGGAGATTATATGTAGACCTTATTAATTGGTTCCCTCTTTCTAATCCCCCTTCCCTCTTCCCTCCCAGTATCTCCACTCTCACCACTGGTCCTGAAGGGATCATCTGTCCTGGATTCCCTGTGTTTCCAGTTCCCATCTGCAGTGCTATGTTTCCTCTGGTCTAACCAGTTTTCAAGGTAGAATTGGGATCATGATAGTGGTGGGGAGGAAGTGTTTAAGAACTAGAGGAACGTTGTGAGTATCATAAATGCTACACTGCACCCTGAGTGACTCATCTCCTCCCCGCTACCCCTCTGCAAGGGATGTCCAGTTGTCTACAGAATGGCATTGGGTCCCATTGCTCGCTCCCCTCATTCACGATGATATGATTCCCGCCCCACCCTCCCCCACTTTGGTGCTTGATACCTGGTAAAGAACATTGTAAGACGGGCAAAGAACTGTGCTAGAAAATCACTTGAGACACCAAGTAAGCTAAGGCGAAGTTGACATCCTTCTCTCTGGCAGTAAAAGAAGAAACAAACAAACAAAGCTGAGTAGCTAAGGGTGGCAAAAATGATTCTCAGTTCAACTTTGTCTGTTTTAAACATATGAAAACCTATAAATTAAGATATGCTTTTGAAGATGGGAATAGTAAACCTGAACAAACTCTCACATGAACATGGATTATAAGTGATTGATTTCAAAACTAACTGGGCGCTTAATTGTATTCCTTTGCTGCCCCCCCTTTCACTCCACTCCATATATATGTGCATGTATATAAGCACACACATGAGAGGACCAAAGAGGTTCATGGGAAAATTGAATTCACCGCCTCCTCCTCCCTCCAAGTCCCTCATGAACCGTCGGTCCCATTGCTTTCTCCTCGAGGTTTTGCCCTGGCCTATCACCGAGGCAGGCAAACCCACATCCCATTTCCTCTGAATGTTCGGATCTAACGTCAGGAGCAAAGGGCGGGTGATTCTACCTGAATGCCATCTTGGAACCCCTTCTCCATGAACGTTTTGAAGCCTTCGTCTGTATGTGTGTGTATATATGTATGTATGTGTGTGTGTCTACTCCTCATTTCAAAGGCAACCAAATTTATGTTTTAAAAAATATCTGGAGGCCAAATGCAAAGTTAGCAGGTTAGTGCCTATCTGGCTACACAACACAAACACACACACAATTCCTCCCTCTGATGGACAATAATCTTTGTGTGATAATTTAAGGAAAACTCAATGATTAAGAATACGGCACTAAGGAAAATCTTGGTAATTATTGGTGATATTTCATGTCTTCATTTATATTGAAAATCATTAAATTAGAAATTTGAAATTCTCCAATGGTATAATTATTAAGAATAAAATATCTTATATCAACTTTAGCAAAATTGTGTTGCTGACAATATTTTTTAAAACTGCACAGCAGATTCTAACTGAAATAGCAAATAATTGCATGTTGCATATAATCAGAATTTGACAGTCACCTATAAATATTGTTTTCAGCTGGAATGAGAAATCAGTAAGTACCAGATATCCTTGTTTCATCAAGAACTCCTGGTTGAAATAATTTTTCATCTCTTTAGTAGAGATGATTTGATGTCTTTTGATCTACCTTCAACTATTAATAAGATAAAATAATTTAACATTTTACTTAAAATTTACTTGATCTCAGCATTCAAGTAAAATTTCTTCACAAATTATATGATGGCTTTTGGACTTCCTTTTATTGGTGATAATTAGAATTAGGATCTTAAAAAATTATTTGCCAATTTTGAAAAATAGCATGAAAATGATTATAGGAAACATTTCTTCTGCACACATAATAAGTTGTCCAAAATTATCATCAAATTTGAAGAAAGTGTAGTACTAATTTTTTTAATTGGTAAAGATTGTTTTCCTAAATTTTATTTTGTTAATATTAAAAAAAATTACTAAAATGTCTGACAAATGATTGGTGTCTAACATTTTCTTGCCTAGCTCTGTAAGCCCTCAGAAGACACATGTCTTACTGGTCTTTATACCAGTTGTGGCTAGTAACAAGCCTAATTAACAAATGAGTGCAGCCTGTGTGTGCGCATGTCAAAAGCTGGAACTGAGATTAGTTTATAGAAATTAGCAGTTCATACATTGATTCATTTGAGAAATGTTATATACAACACCCCTCTTGCCAACATATTTTCTTATACTTGGACCCCTACTGTGCGGAAATTGGAACCTATCAAGATCCTGGAAATTTTTCTTAGGCACACTCTTTCCTAGGAAGGCATTAAACTCAATCAGTATTGGGATGCTATGCACAACACTATGCAAGAGAAGGGGTCAGCCACTATGGCCAGAGCACCAATCTGGCCTACCAGCTGATTTTGAATGGTCCACCAGTGATCTGAATATGATATTTACATTTTAAATATTTCGAAAACAACTGAAGATTATACTTTATGTCATGTGAAAACAAATCCAGGGAGACTCATATGTGTAAGAAAGAGCTTTATATACAAGAGCAATTGAATATGGAGAAAACATCCCAGCCCAGTCCAGATCAAGCCCATAAGTCCAATATTAGCCCATATGTCTGTTACCAATCTATTAATTCCTCTTTAGACTCATGAAATACAAGCAATGCCACCGAATGCAGGAAGATCATAGGCCACGGGTGGGAAATCTTGTGGATCCAGTGTCATTGTAAGCATCTCAGCACTGCCAGGAATCTCCTCATGGCTTCTCCATCTCCAAGGATCTGGGTGCCATCAGCCTATCGCCATCTGACTACTCAACAAGAATGTCTCACAGGGACTAAAGATGTGTCCCACCTCAAGTGAGCTATTTATCTCCTTAGCACCTCCAAATGTAGTCAAGCTGCCACTTGGTTGACAGGCTAAACTCCACCCTTTCTTTCTTAATCCTCTCAAATTGACAACAGATTATGTAACTACCATAGATTCTTCAGATAGAATACACAGAAATCAAATACACTACATCTGGGGAAATAGATAACAGAGAAGCTCAATATCAGTAACTAAAATAAGGAAGGGACTGTTTGTAAAACGGACCATCAATTGGTCATATGTAAGTTGAGGTTGAACCTGCAGAAAACTCAAACAAGTCCATGAAATTCAAAATAAGACTTTGAACATATCCTACATGAAATTGAACATCTTAAGAATAGATTTGACATGTTGAATGCTAATGACAGAATGCCTGATAAACTGAGAGCACATCAAGACCATCACTCATGAAGAAAGCAAAGGGTCATTAAAAAGACAAGGAAGAAAGAAAGACCAAAGTGGATGCCCGAAGAGACTGAAATGTGATGTTATTGTAGAGTAGCGAAGACAAATGTAAGAAATGATAAAGCCACAGAATTAAACAGAAATTTTCAAAGGGGAACTCAAGAAAAACAAAATGAAATATTATAATAAAATTTGAAAATCCCTAGAGTTAGAATACCAAAAAGGAAGAATACCTTCAGTATGTGGTATCATGATTGGGAGATTTACTAACAACCTTCGATAGAAAGATGACACACCTTACTGGCTGTGAATGAGGGGAACTTGAAGCACTTGCTGATGAAGATGGATTGCAATCTCCAATATGTATTACAACTCAATGTAAAGAAAACCAAAATCCTCATAACTGAAACAACAGGTGACATCATGATAAATGGAGAACAGATTGAAGTAGTCCAGGAGTTTGTCTTACTTAGATTCACAATCAATGCTCATGGAAGTAGCAGTCAAGAGATCATGTCATGCATTGCATTGGATGTTTCTGCTGCACAAGACCTTTCTAAAGTGTTAAAGGTAAGGATGTTACTTTGAGGACTAAAGTATACCTGACAATTCATAATATTTTCAATTGCCTTATATATGTGTGTAAGGTGGACATCAAATAAGGAACACTAAGAAGAACTGATGCATTTGAATTACGGTGCTGAGGAAGAATAATCAAAGTAACATAGACTTCCAAAAGAACAAACAAATCTGTCTTTGAAGAAATACAGCCAGAATATTCCTTGATTTTCAATCTTGAGAAATAGCTGTTTATATACTTGCCTACTAATCCTTTAGATTCTTTCTGAGTTGGGTATAAGAATTTTACAAATGTGTATGTTTATCTATATATCTTTTGCATATATCCTTTTTGTGAATCTTCTTCAATTTTTGGCTTATACTTCCATTCTCTTAATTGTATCTTTTGAGAAATAGAAGTGTTTATTTTATTGTTGTTGCATTTACTTTTTCTAACTCATGTATAAGAGAGAGTTTGATATAAAGGGTAAGTGCACATCAAGAAAACATCCCAACCCAGTGCTGCCCAAGCCCACAAGTCCAATATTAACCCACATGTCCGAGACCAATCCAAAAAGTCCTCCTCCGTCTCACAAAACACACACTATGATGCCAACTGCAGGAAGAAAGCCGAATTAGTGACCATGTAAGCATCTCAGCACTGGCAGGGGTCTCCACATGGCTGCTCCAGCACCCAGGGCTAGATCGGGTTAAGTCCACGTGGCTTCTCCTCAGGGATGTCTTGCAGGAAGTGAGCCTTGCCAGCTAATGCAGGGAGCTGGCTAAGGTAGCTGCACTCTGGTCTGACCATCAGAAAGCAAGAGACCCGAGAACTAGAAAGGCGAGATTTACCAAGCCATTTATCCCCAATGTGTTTATCGGCCAGGGTGGCACAATTAACTACCTCACTTTGTTTTTATGCACTATCGACAGAGCATAGAGAATTCACTTATATACTCTATTATAATTTTATTTTCATATTTAAACCTTCAATCCACTTGGGATTGAATGTTGTGTATGGCATGATTGAGAAGTTCTGTTTACTTTTTCCTAGATGGATAACTACCTGTCTCTATATAACAGTTAGTTCAAACTTTTCCCAATGATCTGCAGTTCCCACTTTGCAATAAATAATGACACTGTATCAGAACAATAATCTATTGTTCTCTGTACCTTTGTTCTCTTTAAAAAATGTGTCATGTCTTAATTACTATAACCAAACCAAACTCACTGCCATTCATTCTATTCCAATTCATAGTGATCCTATAGGATACAATAGAACTAACTGCCTCATTTCTGATCCTGCCTCATCTTTCTCCAGCTGAGCGAATGGTGGTTTCAAAGTGCTGACCTTCATGTTAGTAACCCAGCACATAACACACTATCAGGGCTCCAGAAACACATTTCAATTTTCCTTTAGTAAAGATGGTGAAATTTTTTTAAAAGACAGTTAATTATTTTATTCTTTTTTACAAAATAATGCAATTGACTAACTTCTAGTTCTATTGCTGCCTTTGAAAATTAAGCTTTCTTCTGTTTTTTGTTTGAAATCAATTTGTTATTTTTCTCTTTTGTTGACCTTAAGATTATATACTTTCTCCTGATGTATTACAGTTTCACTAGAATGTGTCTAATACATAATTATGATGTGTCTATGTTTGTGTGAGTATAATTATGCACAATTGTTTTCTTAAGTTGTTATTTTTTGAATATAGTTGAGATTATTCATTACCTAGTCTCTTGCTTCTTATGCATTTTCAATCTATTATTTTTAAACATTGTAATTACTTTATATCTGATAGTTCTACATTGTTTAGTCATTTATGAAGAGGATTTTAGTTTTTCTGATTTCAGCTTGACATCATTCCTGCTGTCTTGTTTCTTTGCAAGTTTCCCACCAGAAGAGGTCTGCCCATCTCTTTCATCATGCTTTCCAAATCTCCCTGACACCCCATTTGAATTTGCCAGAAGCCCTTCACAGTCAAAGGTGAAGATGTTCCTGAGACAGCCCAAGAGGAGTTCACTGAACGTATTAACAGTGATGCAGCGAGAACTGATTGCTCTACAACGCCAGTTACAAAATTCTGGATCAAGTGTTTGCAGTCATATCCTGTTCTGTCTGAGACTGTGTTGTGCCTTCTTCTTCCGTTTCCAACAACATATCTTTGTGAAACAGGGTTTTACAGCTTGTTGGTTATGAAGTCTAAAGACAGAAGTAGACTTGTGGAAAATTATCTTCATTGTGCTCTTGCAAAGACTGCCCTGAGAATTTCTGATCTGGTGAGAAAGAAGCTATGTCAACTTTTGCACTGACATTGGCTTTTTACTCATGCTGTAGCAACATATAGCAATGTAGTTTGCTGTTGCAATAGCAAGACTGTTACCCATTGTACACCATGCATCAAGACAAAATTTCATGCATTTGTAATTAGAAATAAACATTTCACAATATAGAATTACATATTGTTTTTGTTATTAACCACTATGCTTTAATTATGTTCAATTTGTCACAATGAAAATACATCCTGCATATCAGATATTTACATTACGATTCATATCAGTGGCAAAATTACAGTTATGAAGTAGCAATGAAAATAATTTTATGTTGGGGGTCACCACAACATGAGGAACTGTATGAAAGGGTCGTAGCATTATGAAAGGTGAGAACCACTGCTCTAGAGGAAAACCTTGTGTTTGGTTAAGTAAAGGGTCAGAAAAGGTGAGACTTGATGTCTCCTTACCCACCCACAGTGCTACGGGGCACAGCACAAGAGAAACACTGTGGGAATTGTGCCCAATCTCACAACCCAGCCCCCTCCCCTACTGCTTGCCCTTCCTCCCACCCCCAACATGCACACCAGGGTGTAACAGGTAGGGAGTACAACAGGCCAGCAAGAGGACCAAAGCAACAAAGTCCATGAAGAATTCTGAAAATAGACTTTGGGCTCAGGGGCAGGGGTTGGCATTGCATCAGATCCCATCAGAAAACATTTTTCTAATGGTCAGCAGACAGACTGTTCATAGGCTATTTTTTGTTTTGTTTTTCCTTTTCTTTCTTTTTTTCATATCTCTCTATATACGATAGACAGGATAAACAATCCTGAGGAGAAAACAACACACCTGATGATACTTGGGTGACATGGGAGAGGAGTAGATGGGGGAAATGGATGGGGGAGCCAACAAACCCAGGAACAAGGGAACAAGAGATCTAAAATTGATGGGGAGGAGGGCATAGAATGCCTGGTAGGGTCTGATCTCGTGCAATGCAGCCAAGAGAAAGTATTGAGAGTCAAATGAATGTCAAATATGAGAGTGGGAGAGGAGGAAAGTAAAAAGAAATAGAGGAAAGAACTAGGAGACAAAAGATATTTATAGAGTTATAAACATAGGCATGTACATATGTAATTGTATTAATTATCATAATAGAGATATATGTCTATGTACATATATTTATATGTTAAGTATTAAGGTAGCAAACAGACATTTGGCCTCTACTCAAGTCCTCCCTCAATACAAGAACACTTTGTTCTAATAACCTGGCATTCCATGATGCTCACCTTCTCGACACAATTGTTGAAGACAAAATGGGTGCATAATAAATGTGGTGGAGAAAGAGTAATAAGGAAAACTTCCTATACTATTGCAGAGAGGCAGAAGGTCTATAAATACCACTGAGATGTTTTTATGAGCCTTCCTACAGTGGACAGTGTGGGATATGAAAATAAAAATAATTTATAAATTGTCAAAGGTTCATGAGGGGTGGGGTTGGGGGGATGAGAGGAGCTGATACCAAGGGCTCAAATATAAAGAAAATGTTTTGGAAATAGGATGGCAACATATGTACAAATGTACTTGATACAACTGATGTATGGATTGCTATAAGAGCTGCAAGAGCTTCCAGTAAAATGATTTATTAAAAAATAAAAGTAATATTGATGTGGTTAAAAAAAGGAAAGGAGAGACAGTTGGTGAGATAGCTTGGTAGAATGGCTTCAAAGCTATATGGACATGTACTGGCAATTGTGAGGATGATGCAGTATGGCCATTTTTTCATTCTGTTAACAGGTAAGGAAAACGACAAAAGGAAAGAACTAGTATGTTATCATGTTCCCTTTCTTCGTGAGATCTTTGGGAAGTGTGTCAGTCTTGGAGCTGACAATGGGTCTAGTTGTTGGATATGCTTGTGAGGAGAATATACGGGAGGTGATCATGACAATGGGGAAAGATCGTCGATGCTAAGGTTAAGCTTAAGAGAGTCTTCACATGAAAAGGCCTCTTCATGATCATGTGGTTAATCAACATTTGCAATTTTATTTCTTAAAAACTCCCTTCCTCCAAATAGTACAAAATATAGTACTCACAAAACCTATAAAAGACATATAAATGAGAGCAAAATCCAGTTATCAGAAATAATAGCATCTTGGGTTTTAAAGGCTTGTCTTAAAACAAGCAGCCATTTAAGTAAGGTGACAACTAAGTTCACATAGAAACACAACAGTTTGTGTGATCTAAGGATTGAAAATAATAAAATTCAAGATGGTAAGAGGGAACTCTGCTAGTGTTTAAATTATGAGCACCTGGTTTACAGAAGGCTATGGATGACAGTGAAAGCCCCAAATCCGTTTGCAACATCCACAAGTGGATTTAGCTTCCACACGACCCCCTCTGACTGTTGGCCAGGGGTGTGAACACCTAGGACTAGACAGGGTACATTGGAAAATGGATGAAGGCTGATGGAGTCAGGTTAAAATTTAATACCTTATCATTGCTTTCTCTTTTGTCTCATCTTAAATCTATTCTAGTTTTAATTATTTTCTGTTGATTTTGGAGGGAGTTCTTTCTACGTTTTATATTTTATTTTATTTTAATGGGGAAGTGTTTGTATGTTTCTTTAAATGGAGTTGAGGACAGGTCAATCTATAAAGACAATATTCAGAATAAAGGTTCTTTTGGGTGTCTTATGGGGCTTTGGGGAGCTAATAATAATGAGTTCAAGAATGAGAAAATGTTCTAAAACTGACTATGATGATGATTGCATAACTCTCTTTAATATGTTTAAAACATTGAAATATATGGTTTGGCGATTATATGTCAATAAAAGAGACAACAAACAAGTAAATCACAAAAAACGGCGATATCACCATCTGCTGTTTGGGATCCATGGGAAAAAAGGAAGGCCCAGGGAGCCCCTCATGTGTCCTTGACCACACAGGGCTCTTGTCCTGGTTCATTCATCGTAGGTTTCAATGTCCCACCAGACTCAAACTACTCAAACTGATGTATGTTCTTGGGAATTTATCAAGTTCTGGAACTATCTTGGGTCTGAAGAATGAATCAGTGAATATGATTCATATTTTAATGAATTTCTTGAATAATAATTAGAACTACTTTGGTCCAGTGGTTACTGAATGAAGGAAACAGCTGCTGACAAAGAAGATCACTGTAGAGTACTCTACATTCTACTCACTACATTACATACAACAAGAATAGAAAGGTGTCTCTTTTGTTTGCTTGTTTCCTTTTTGTACAAATACAGAGTAATAAGGAAAACTTCCTATACTATTGCAGAGAGGCAGAAGGTCTATAAATACCACTGAGATGTTTTTATGAGCCTTCCTACATCTCTAAAAAGAATCATATGTGGGGCAAAGTGGTGCGCTATTATTCGATAAGCTGGGGCTAATGGGGCTTTAAATAAAATGGTAACAGAGCCTTAGAAACTAAATGTTTCAAAATTCAAAGAAATGGTTTGTCTTCACCAAGGAAAATAATATTCCCCGCTCAAGACTAGAATTATCACTGTGCACCTTTGCTCCTGAGATTGTCATATAGCAATTTCTTTACCATTAAAATTAATGACCTGGAATATAAGAGACCAAGATAGCCCTATTAAGTTGAAAAAAAATTGTATCAGTTCTCAAAAAGAGTGAAATAGATGTTGCACTTATCTTAAAGATATGCTTAAAAGATGAAAATTCTGCCAAGCTACAGAGAATATAAAATGTTTTTTAAGTACCTCTAATTCAAAAATATCTGAGTCTTGGAAAATGGCTTCAAAACAATTTTAAAGTAACAGGCATACATCTTTAAGGATATAATTTTACTTGTGAACATTAATACTGTTTGGGTATACCAGTGATTCTCAGCTAGATGGTTTTGCCTCTGAGGAGACATTGAGCAATGTTTATTTATCATAACCGGTGGGCAGGTACAGATGGCATCCAGTGGTTAGAGGCTGGGTATGATGCTGAATAATCACAATGCACAAGACAGCCTCTCAACCAGGGATCCAACAGGACCAAGGCGGAAATATCTGGAGCTAGAAACAGTTCTATAGGCAAACATGGAATTTACGAGTTTGTTGTGCATCAAAAAGTACCAATAGTTTTTTGATTCCCTACTCATTCATTTCACTCCAATATTATTTCAGGAGCACTGCCAGACTGCTGCCAGGGGGAGGATTGGATCCTTCCATGGGGACGCCCTCTGTTGGGTTTCTCTCATAGGATGAACTGCTCTTCAGCCTGGTCTCTAGAGTGGAAAGTAAAGCTTAAGCTGGCCCTGAAAATCCCACCACAAGCCATTTAGCCAAGGAATCCTTCTGCAAACGTGTTGTCGGAAAGTGAAATAAAACATGATCTTTTTTCTCCTACTCTCCTTCTCAACAAACATAACTTTGTAATATTGCACGAGATTTCTTGTTTATTATCTGAAAAATAAATGAAGTAAGAAAACACTATTCCCTAGTTCGACAATAAGTAAAACTTATTTTAGAAAATTAGTATCTGTAACTTGGCAGCCATCTTCATTCAAATGGAAAATACATTAAGCTTAAGAAGATGTATTGGAACAAACCTAAGAACTTTGGTGCAGAGAATGCATAAGCAATCAGAAAGAGAGAGAGAATCTCAGAATCTCATCATGGGGCACTAAGCCACTAGGATAACATTCCTGCTCAGAGCAGCCAATGCACAGAGAGCACTGCAGAGCTGGCCCCATCATGAAACACGCCCCCTCATCCACCCACTGAGCTACAGGGGACAGCACTGGAGACACAGTGTGGGGACTGTGCACAGTCTCACCCTCCACACCACAGCACTACCCGAAGCAGCACGGGGAGCAAAGCAATGAAGTCCCTGAGGAACCCTGAAAATAGACTTTAGAATCTGTGGGAAGGGCTTGGCACTTCACCAGACCCAAATGGAAAATATTCATAATGGTCAGCAGACAGACCTGGAACCATTTATAGGCTTTTTTCTCTTGTCTATCCATATAAGATAGGCAGGATAAGCAATCCTGAGGAGAAAATAATGGGGCTGACAGCTCCAGGGGGACTTGGGAGAAGAGGAGGTGGGAGAAAGGGGGTGGGAGCCAACAAGCACAGGGACAAGGGATCATTAAGAGATCGAAAATTGATGGCGAGGAGGGTGTAGAATGCCTGGTGGGGTTTGATCAAGTGCAATGTAGCTCTTCACTGAGAATCAAATGAAGGTTGAACATGTTAGTGGGACAGGAGGCAAGTAAAAAGAAATAGAGGAAAGAACTAAGAGGCAATAAACATTTATAGAGGTATAAATATAGGTATGCACATTTGTAAATATATTAATACACAATGATAGGGATATAAGTCTATGTACATATATTTAATTGTTAGGTATTAAGGTAGTAGACAGGCATGGGCCTCTACTCAAGGACTTCCTCAATGCAAAATCACTTTGTTCTAATAACCTGGCATTCTGTGATGCTCACCTTCCCAGCATGATTGCTGAAGTCAAAATGGGTGCATAAGCAAAAGTGGTGAAGAAAGCTGATATTGCCTGGCTATTAAAAGATATAGTGCCTGGAGTCTTAAAGGCTTGAAGGTAAATAACCAGCCATCTGGCAGGGAAGCAGCAAATCCCAACTTGGAAGAAGCACACCAGCCTGTGTGATCATGAGGTGTCGATGGGATCAGGTATCAGGCATCTGAAGCCCACAAACAAACAAATATATCAATGTAAATGAGGGGGGTTGGAGGGGATACCCAAAGCCTATCTGTATAAAATTGGAGATTCCCTCACAGAAGGGCCATAAGGAAAAAAATGAGTCAGTCAAGGTACAGCATAACACTGAAGGAACACATAACATTCTTCCAGTTCTTTAATGCTTCCTCACCCCCATTATCAGGACCCCAGTTCAACCTTACAAATCTGGCTGGACCAGAGCAAGTACAGATAAGAGCGCTGGACACATGGAATCCAGAACAAATAAAGCCCTCAGATGGGGGAGAAGGGGAAGAAATGAGGAAGTGGCTACGATTGATGTATAACACCCCCCGGTCCCAGGGGGACAAACAACAGAAAAGTGAATGATGGAAGACCGCAGATGGTGTAAGATATGTAAATAATAATTTATAATTTATCAGGAGTTCGTGAGGTTGGGAGGGAGGGGCAAAACGATGAGGTGATAAGGACTCAAGCAGAAAGAATTGCTTTGAAAATGATGATGGCAACCTATATACACATGTGTTTGATACAATGGACGTATGGATTGCGATAAGAGCTGAAAGAGCCTCCAGTGTAATGAGTTATTAATAAAGAAAAAAGAAGAAGTATAGATAAAAGTGCGGAGAGGGCAAAATCAAAAAGAGACATGATGAGGCACAAGTTTGCTCTTGGACCTTAGAGTCCAAAAATCTTTAGTGGACGTGTAATGGATAAAACAGTGTTCTTCCTTAGTAGGTGAAACTTGGCTAATCCATGGGTACTATAGTGTATTTGTTATCCTCCGTTTTGTAATATGTTTAAATCCTAACCTTTGCCTGTAGTTAATGAATCTGGTTTAGATCATATGAAAGACTAGGTTGTGTTTGTTATGGGAATGAGGTAGGATTAGTGTAAGATGCACCACCTTTACTAAGGGCACAGACCTGATGTCATGGGAGAGGTGTGGCTTGTTTCATCGTGGGAAAGAGAATTTTCTTGGAAAAGTGTGTCCATCCATACTTTTGTAATTTCCACCAAATGACTGGGCAAGACTATTTAAATAAGGTGGGTGACCTTATGTCTGAGAGGTCAAGGACCAGAGATAGACAGACCTAGGTTGAGATGTGTTGTGGGCAAAAGACTTGTGTCATTATCATTTTGTAAACTGTTAGCTTCCCTAATAAATTCCATGATTGTGAGTATTGTCTGTGAGTTGTGAGTGGTCACTGAAACGAATGATCGAACCTAGTAGAGAAGTAAAGTACCTTGAGAGGAATGGCTGGAGAGAGCACTGGTCAAAGGAGGATGGAGGATGGAGCTATGTAGGAGTTCTACCTTGTGGATGGACTTGGATTCTCTCTCTCCTTCCTGAAGCTGGGGGAAGTCAGATGTGACCCCTACAGTATTTCCTCAATCACCATTTACATTACAAAAGATAAAAGGGGAGAGTAGGGAGTAGAAAGGGTGAGACCCTTTCTGTGGCTCTGAAGTTCACGTGCTGAGCATCTCCTAGACCCAGGGGAAGATTGATGCCAGACACATCCAGCAGTGCAAGGAGCACTGAGCCCACAGACGCGGAAAGAGCTATGCGAATAGAGCTCTCTGAAGGAGCCAAAAAAAAAAAAAGTGAAGATATTCGTGTCTCCCGTGAATACTCACCAAAAAGTGACCTTTGCAGAGCATTAGGCCGTAACTGACGAATTAACGAGGACACTAACCTAGCCAAGTTGTCACCAAAGCAATCATAGAGACAAGCGTTTTTCACCAGTGGACAGAAAGACTTCACCTAGAGATGCCTTCCTGAAATTGGGCGTCTAGTCTCCTAAACTGTGAGATGACAATTTTCTGTTTGTTAAAGCCATTCGCTTGCGGTATTTTGATTATAGCAGCATTAGATAACTAAGAGAAGTATCATGTCTGATCATTCATTTTAGGGAATGCCACTGGAGGCAGAAATGAGTGATAGAATATGCCAAATGTTTACTTTAATGGGAAGGAATCCAAGTCTGCATCATGACCCAGGTAGCCAAGGGACCTATACCTAATGTCAGAAGGGACTTGATTTCAAGGCACAATCAGGCTTACGGGTCATCAATTGTAGGTAAGCTTTGTAGTAATACGATCTCCTGCTTGGTGGGAATACAGATCTGTAATCCTTAGAATCGGTGTCACTGGGCTCAGACAAAATCACGTGCTTGGTTGAGGAGAAGAGAATGGCAAAGTGTCTTCCTAGGGGCAGTTGGGATTGGTGACTCAAATGCACACTAGGAAAAGGCATAGGTCCCTGGGGAATTCTTTGGGGTCCCTTATCAGCTATCAAAACCCCTATACAGATGGTCACTATGGTTCAGAATTAATGGTAACAATACTGTGGTGGTTCTAGTTTATGTCTATGTGCCCTTGGGGAGGGCTGGAGTTCCCTCTGTCCATCAGGTGATAGCCTAAAAATGCCTCCGTGAGGGTATGCTGGCTTTATAAGGGAGAAAGTGGAAACTTCTCTCTCTCTTTGCCCTTCTCCTGCATCCTTACTGGCACTCTGGACTTACCTCCAGGACAGCCTCATGTGTGGCTGACACCCAACTTGAAAACTGTCAGCACCCTGCTGTGTTTCCACAAACCTTCGATTCACGTGGCTCTGTGCTGACTAGTCTGTGATAACCTGGCTCCCCACTTTACTTTTCAGCAGTTACGCGATTCTAAGAGGCCCTCGGCTAGCATCGAACCCAGGGACTTGAGTGGGATTGGACTGAGCTGGCTTCTTCATGTAAAGTTGCTTCTTGATATAAAGTTCTTCCTTGTCATTGGTGTCTTGAATGTCATTGGTTTGTTTCTCTAGAGCAGTGGTTCTCAACCTTCCTAATGCCGCGACCCTTTAATACAGTTCCTCATGTCGTGGTGACCCCCAACCATAAAATTATTTTTGTTGCTACTTCATAGCTGTCATTTTGCTACTGTTATGAATCAGGCAACCCCTGTGAAAGGGTCGTTTGACCCCCCCAAAGGGGTCACGACCCACAGGTGGAGAACCACTGATCTTGACAATCCCACCTAACACAACTACTGCAGATATATACTGTATTCTCCTTATCCTAAATGTAGCTCAATTTCTAAAAAATAGAAAATACTCCAGATATTCTTATTATTAAATGGGTAAGTGCTCAGTGAAAGAAGAGAGAAAAAACAATGTATTCATTCCCAGTCCAAATTAAAACTATAATGCCAGTGATCACTATCATTTTAATACAATTAAGAGCCAAGATAAATTATGTGAATATAAAGGCTATTGTCTCTCAAAATTAAGAAAAGATCATATTTGACTTGATATGATAATGAGTCCTTTGAAGCTGAAATATCTGGCATTGAAGATATGATGTAAGTACTTATATTTTAATTATGTACATACAATAAAAAATGACATTGTGGAGAAAATAGTTTATTTGACTCATAGAAATAAGTGTATGGGTACATTATCAATTTTTCTAAGACTTTCATATGATTTATATTGAAGTGTGTTGCTTCACATTGGTTTGCTTCAAACACTGAATTTTATTTTAAAACAAAAGCACTTACAACTACTATGGAAGTAGGTCTGGAGTTTCTTGTGAAAGTAAATATAAATCTACTCCATGACCTATCAATTTCACTCCTGGAATTTACCCAAGAGAAATGAAAATATATGTTCCCTAAAAGTCTTTTATAAAAATGTCATAGCAGATTTCTTCATGCAAGCATAATACTAGAATAGCTCAGGTGCTCTTCCATGGGAGGTGGGGACTACAATGAAAAATGTTATGAACTAATATATACACAAAAGTGGATGAATCTTTAACATATGATAGAAAAAAGCCTTATGCAAAATAGCACCTATACATTATGTGGTTCCATTTATATGATGTTTTAGAGGAGTCAAAGCAACCTATGGTGTACAAAGAAACAAAAAAAAAATGTCGCTTCTGGGAGATATGGAAAAAGTGTCGTTGGGGACAGACATAGAAATGTTTCTGGGGTAATGGTCTTTGAAAAAGGTTTGCATTATATAAGGGTATACATTTGTCAAAACTTCTTAATAGTGTGGAAGTTACATAATCTTGTCAACCTGAGTGAATGGGGTGTCATCTAGCCTGTCAATCATGTCATAGTCAGTGATGCATCTGTGTGGGCATGGCCTTCTCCTGAGTATTCTGGGAACCCCATCTTCTTCCCTGGAAGCAGGACAAACACTATCTCTGCTTCACATTCTATTGAGAAGCCTATTCATGGGTAAAGCCACATGGAACTATACTGATGGCATCCAGAGCCCTGGAGCTGGAGGAGCCATGTGGTGACCCATGACAGTGCTAAGATGCTTCCACCACCACTGGATCCACAAGACATTCTACCCACTTGCCTGTGATCTTCCTGCATTTGGCATCATTGCATTTGTTGCTTAAGTCTAAAGAGGAATTTATGGACTGGTATTGGATATATGGGCTAATGTATTTAGGGATGTGATCTGGACTGGGCTAGGATGTTTTCTTAATATACAATTACTCTTTGATATAAAACTTTCTCTTACAATTATATGAGTGTCAATAAATTTGTTTCTCTAGTCAACCTGGACTGATAGAGTGGTACAATAAGTATGTGAATATTTCATTATTTACACATTTTACCTAAAAAATAAATAAAAATTCTGCAAACAAACAATCTGCAAGGATATACTGAACTTTAATTACATCCATGCAGCAATGTTTAGGAGTATAGTGTATTGATAACTGCAACTTTGAAATATATTTTAAAAATAGTCACTGGGTTATGGTGGGTTAGCTACAAAAGTAAATCCAATGATGCTTATATGTGTATGCATATAGAAAGAAATTTGTATCAATAAATAGTTCACACAGTTGTAGAATTGAATCAGTCCTCTTTGACTCAAGTCCGTGGGTCAAGCTGAAGTCTTTGCATGACCCATGGAGTTGCAGAGGCTGACAAACAAGAAACCAGAAAGCCTAAGCAAGAAGACCACAGAGTGGTGGATGCTGTATCAAATGAATCAAAGGTTGGCTGTCTGCTTATGCTATATCAAATGAATTGAAGGTTGGCTGCTGAGCTTGCAAGGAGGTCAATGAAGCAGACACAAGAAGCAGATCCAGCAGAAGTGACGAACTTTCCCACAGGGTCTCTATAAAAGGAGTAGCCACGCCCCAGAGGAATCTTTCTTCCAATTGCATCAAGGCTGTGACTTTTTCAATGGGGCAACACTCCAACACAACTGATGGCTCCTCACACAGCTGATTATTTCATATTAAATCTTATCATGCAATTGAGTATGTCTCAATAGATCACATCATGGGGGATTACTGCCAACTACTGAGAACCTATTGACACAAGTTGAAACAAATCAAACGATCACAGGCATATATACTGAAAGACAGATGGGTAACTACGAAATAAAATGAGCATGATAAACTGCTAATGGCAAAACCTATCGAGTGGTTAAACATGTATTCAAATCATTTCAGATTTTGATTTTTTGCAAATTTTCATAATAAGGTATTGGAAAAACATTAAACACATTCTACATAGTTCACCACTTGTTTGTCAGTTTGTTGTACTTTGGTAGCATGTGTGTTTCCATGATGCTGGAAGGATATGTCAATTAATTAATTTCAGCAGAACTTCCAGGTTAAGACTTTGAAGAAGGAATTGGCAGTTCACATCTGAGTAATTAGCCTGTGAAAACTTTATGGATAGCAATGGAAACATTGTCAGAAACGGAAAACCATGTGAACAGAACTAGAGCATTGTCAAAGGAAGTAACAGACTACGAGCCCCTCAGGTCAGAAAGCCCTTAAAATATGACTGAGGAAGAGCTGCCTTGGGAAAGAAGAGTTGACCATAATAACAGGGCTGAATCAAAACCTTCAAGACCTTCATTTGCTGACAGCAAATGGCTCAAAATGCGCAGAAACAGCTGTAAAATTAGTTGGAACTTGTAACATACCAAGTAAGAATCTTAGAAAATTGGAAACAATAAAAGTGAATGGAACAAATAAAGATCAATATTCTAGGTATTAGTGAGGTGAAACGAACTGTATTGGCCATGTTGAATTAGAAATCATATGGTTGACTATGCCAGCGATGAAAATTCCAGAACAATGGCATGGCATTCACTGTAGAAAAAAAACACCACACTTTAAGGTCAATTTTAAAGAACATTGCTGTCCATGATAGGATAATAACTATTTACATTGAAAGAAATCCAGTCAATACAACTATTATTCAAATTTATATACCAACCACTAAAAGTAGTGGTGCAGAAATTGAAGAATTCTATCAGTGTTCTCAAGCTGAAGTTGATGAAGCACACAATCAAATGCACTGATAATTAGTGCTGATTGGATTGGACACAAAAAGGAAGTAACAGTGGTTGGAAAATATCTGTCTGGTGATAGAAATTAAGCTAGAGATCACAAGATAGAATTTTGCAAGACAAATGGCTTTTTCATCACAACTCCATCATATCAACAACACAAGAGGTGAATGAATCTCCTTTAGAGGTGTTGTCAGGAGAACAGTTCTTATGTTTGAGCCATTGTTGCAGTAACTGCTTCAGTCCATCTTGAGCTGCCCTGTGAAAAGCGCGGGTGGGTGGCCTTCCTTCTTTCTTACGTAGGTTGCTGTGAATGAGAACCCACTTGAGGGCAACTCAGAACAACAGCAGCAACAGACCTAATCATACTTCCATTTTCTAATCGTACTTCCGTTTTCTTTTTTCTTTTAATCGTTTTATTAGGGGCTCATACAACTCTTATCACAATCCATCCATCCATCCATCCACTGTGTAAAGCACATTTGTACATTCATTGCCTTCATCATTCTCAAAACATTTGCTCTCCACTTAAGTCCCTGGCATCAAGTCTTCATTTTTCCCCTCCCTCCCCACTCTCCCCTGCCTCACGAGCCCTTGATAATTTATAAATTATTATTTTGTCATATCTTGCCCTGTCTGACGTCTCCCTTCACCCACTTCTCCGCTGTGCATTCCCCAGGGAGGTCACTTATAGATCCTTGTAATTGGTTCCCTCTTTCCAACCCACTCTCCCTCTACGCTCTACACTCACACCACTGGTCCTGATGGGATCATCCGCCCTGGATTCCCTAGATTTCCAGTTCCTATCTGTACCAGTGTACATCCTCTGGTCTAGCAAGACTTGCAAGGTAGAATTGGGATCATGGTGGGGGGTGGGGAGCATTTAGGAACTAGAGGAAAGTTGTATTTTTCATCGTTGCTACATCGCACCCTGTCTGGCTCGTCTCCTCCCATAGACCACTTTGCAAGGGGATCTC
The DNA here is from genome assembly GCF_000313985.2 of Echinops telfairi. Classification (NCBI taxonomy): domain Eukaryota; kingdom Metazoa; phylum Chordata; class Mammalia; order Afrosoricida; family Tenrecidae; genus Echinops; species Echinops telfairi. Next base: position 4,515,049 of record NW_022107432.1, on the reverse strand, counting down.
CAGTGGCCTACAAATGGGCTTTGGGTCTCCACTCCACACTCCCCCACCTCATTCACTATGGTAAGATTTCTTTGTTCTGATGATGCCTTATACCTAATCCCTCCCAAACCCACCTCACCACCAATTTGGATCACTTGTTCCCTTGTCCCTGGGTTTGTTAACACCACTTCCTTTCCCCCCACCTCCCCCTCTCCCATGTCCCCCCTAAACTGTCCGTCCCGTTGTTTTCTCCTCAAGACTGTTCATCCAGCCTATCTTATTTAGGCAGAACTGCAGAGACAATAACATGCACAAAAACAAGACAGAGCAAAACCAAGCAACAATATACAACAAAACCATTTCTGTTTCCCACCTACAGTGGGGGGTACTAAAACCATTTAAGATATTATTATTGCCATAGAAAAATGCATAATTCTATTTCATTATAAATTTATTCAAATTCGCTGGCCATTATGTTTGACCACTGAAAAATCTTTTGGGGGGAGGTGAGAATAAAAACATTTAAAAGAAAAAACTTCTTTTGTGTTTTCCACATTTAAAACTATAGATAGGTATTATTTTTTTCTCTTTATAAATAGGGTTAGTTTCAAATATACCCACTACATTAAAACATTTCTTGGTATAAATTGTTGACATATTATCCAGGTGATGACAATGGCCTCATGGGATTCAATTTGAATCCTTTCTTAAAGTCACTGAATTCAGGCTAAACTGGTAAAATCTCAAGTTGTCAAATTCTCTTCAGTGGAACTCCTTTTTAATAATTAGGAAATTAGGTCTAAAGCAGCTCCTGTATAGTTGCATATTTTATTAAATAATTATAGGGTGAACGTCTTTTCTGAACCCCTCTGTTGAATGGAGCGACTGATATTCCCGAGGTCCGAATGGAGGCTCACACTCCTTGCAGAGAACAAAACAGCAAGTCCGTGCACAGCGCAACCCGATACAATGACTGCGCAAAATAAACATTTAAAATAGGGCTAACAATTCATTTTCTTAAAATACATTAGAAATGATAAAATATGTTCACTCTATTTTAACAGTTTATTACTTATAATCATGTACAATTGGTGTAATTTTCCCTACATATTTAGTGTCACTATATAGCAGTATTCACATCATATTTGATTTTTAACATTGTATTCCAAAGAGCTATCTTGTTGAAAAATGTTTGAGAACTTCATCAGTTTTCTCAAGGGCCTCTCTTAAAACTGTGTTATTCAAATAATTTTCTTTTGAACCATTTCACCTATCTTCAGCATTCTCTTGATTATATCGTTTTAACTGACATGTACTGAAAAGCTGCCAGATTATCATCGGACAATGTCTTATGATGTAATAGTCAACTCGAAGGAAATCTGTGCCTTTTATCATATTTGCAACTTCATTTCAGAATTGCTTTGCTCGTCATTAATTTTATGATACCTTAAAAATCACAGAGGTAGGCCACAAAGTCCAAATATGACTCTGATCATGACAAACATTTGTCAAGTAAAAGGAAATGAGTTGGAAATCATATTCACTAGTGAATATGAATATTAGTACCCACAACACACTAAATTGTTTTATGCCAGATTAACTGAACCAAGTCTTACTATAAGTCTAGAATAAAGAATAGCCAGACTAGGATGTGTTTATTGAAACCTGCTAATGTTAACTGTCAGTGACTGCTTAGACGAGGAAGAATGCGCACATCAGCTATTCTATTATCACTGAATTCTGATTATCTGAAGGAGACTGCATGGTATTCAGAGAAGACAATATAAGAAAATGGGCTAATTCTAGGAAACAGGCAGAATTCATCTAAATTTTCCTTAGATGCCAGATTTGTACAAACAATTAAATACTATTTTTACAGCTGATTAAAATATGTGGGGATTTTGAGATTCTCCTGTGAGAAAAACACAACAGCCATGTAGGAGTGTGAGGTAAAGACTAGTTATTGAAATTATTTCTCATTCACCAGTTCAATTTTGAATCTGAAGGACACCAATTCCACCAGAGCGTTATTGTTCTTATGCCACACATAATCACTGTCTCTCCTAAGAATCATCTGACAGTCTGGTGTGTGGTTATGAGGTCTCCAGAATTTATAGCAGGAACATTTTCTACCTGATTTTTTACATGACTGGTTATAACATTTTGCAGCCTTTTAAAGCCACTTATGTATTTTGGATTACTTTAAAGTCACTTGTGGAATATTAAATGCATATTTTATTACATTATTACACAGCTAAAAGAGCACATTGTATTTTAGAGGCAGTAAATATTAGTACGTGAAGTCAAATTCTCTTTGGAATCTCTCCTTTTATTCATTAAAGTATTCAAATTTCCTATATGTCTTCCGAGAGAGTTATAAACAGAAAAGCAGAGAAAAGGATAGAATATTAAAGTCGCTTTAAATGGCTATTTAAATATAGATTTAAGACCTAGGTAATGTGTCATACTTGAAGGCCCAAATTTTTAAAATGTTACAAGCTACAAATATAAAAGAACTTGCAAATAAGTGATTATGGCATGTGACAAATACCTTGTGTTGCATGTACATTTATACTAAGTCTATTTTAAGGAGAACCCGTTGGTGGTACAAGCAATTCAGTGCTTGATGACCAACCGGAAGGTTAGCAGTTCAAATCTATCCAGAGGCACTTGAAAGAAAGACATGGCGGTCTGCTTCTGGTCACAGTCTGGACAATGGAGATTAGATCAATTCTGCAACACATCAGGCTGCCTTGAGTTCTAATCCACTTGCTGATAGTTGCTTTGATTGAACAAACTTTCAATGTTAGCTATGATTTTAGTTATGTTTGTAAGACGCCCTATTGGGATAGTTGTGATGCTAACCACAAGGTCAGTAGTTTGAAACCACCAGGTATTTTCTGCTTCCATAAAGATTTACATCCTCAGAAATCCTTGGGAACAGTCTACTTTGCTTTATAGGGTTGTCTAAGTCAGAATCAACTCTATGGCAATGCATTTGCTTTTGACTGTTTCAAAATTATGATTAAATACTTTTATTTGTGGCTCCTACATCTCATCACAAACTATACATTCATCCAGTATGTCAAGCGCATTTGCACACATGTCGCCATCATTTTCAAAGCATTCTCTTCCCACTTGAGCTCCTGATATCAGCTCCTCATTTCTTTCCCCTCCCTCTCCTGCCCACCCCTCCCCCAAGAACCTTTGATAAGCTAGAGATTATTATTTTCATATCTTACATCATGGCCCGTGCCCCTCACCCACTTTTCCATGATTCATCCCCCTGAGAGGGGGTTTTAGATTGATCCTTGTGATCTATTCTCCCTTTCCCCCACACCCCTATTCCTCCTGGTATCTCTACTCTCCTTGTTGGCCCTGAGGGACTTATCTATCCTGGATTCCCTCTGTTGGGGGCTCTTATCGGTAGCAGTGTGCACGTTGTGGTCTAATCTGACTTGTAAGGTAGAACTGAAGTCATGATAGTGGGGGCGGGGGAGTGCTTTTGGCTTTTGAGTTATGTTTGTGACCCTAATTAATGGAAAACAAGGAACTGAAATAGGAGTAAAAGTGCAAAAATAATATCAAAATTTAAAATTTCTGTCTTCTTACCTGTATATACACCATAACTGCCATATTAAACATTCAATAAACATACTGAATATTTGAAAACATGACTAAATTGATCATAAATACTAATTGTCTTCTTAATCAGAAATGACTACTACTTTTCAGTCTTCATTTTCTTTCACCTTACTGCTTCTTCAATTTACTACATCTATCTTCTTCTGACATTTCAAGATTGAGGGACTATTTTAACTATTGAGGAAATATTTTTACTATATAAAAATAATGAACTAGAAAACCATGCAGATACCCAGGGAATCAAATTCTGCTTAACAATCTGCATTTCAATTTTTATTTTAAAAGCCACTCCCTAAGGGCAGATTCCTTAAAATTCCTAAATTATAAATGAGATGGAGAGATATGACAATTTATGAGTGATTCCATTATTCTATGTATATATATGTTATGCACATATATACATATCACAATTAACACAAGATTTATCCCTCAAATAGAGCTCAATACACTTAACATTTTAGAGGCAATTTCTATATTTCTTGGCTTATTTTCAAGTTATTTTCTGCAATTAGGCTTTCTACTCTTGTCAATTCTATTTTTCTCCTATATTTCTTCAGATTCTCTGTTCTTTACAGCATTTTTTTTACACAAAATATCTTTTTTTCATTGACTCCTCCCATTCTCTCTTTCAGAGTGATTTCTCGCTGTCTCCTTTCTCCTGCAGCTGATGCCCTAGGCCTTTCAGGGGCATTAGCCACTCTCAGCATCTTTTCAAACTACTTTTTGAAATTCTGATTCTGACTTGATTTCTTAAAGGCACATCCTGTGGGTTTTTTTCTCTACCTTTATGTTTTACACAACTGAATAATCATCCATTTTGAAAGGTTCTTTCTTTGGCTTTTGTGGTAAGCTTTTATTCTAGTTTATTGCTGCCTCTTGGATAACTACCAGAACCTCCTCTTTTTCATTATCATTTTCCTATTGTCACTCTAAATCTCAGTTTTTCCAAAGCTTCAAACATTTGATTAGTGCAAATTTTATTTATATATTTTTATTTGACCTGTTTTATATAAGTTAGCATTATTTAGATGGATGAATAGATGCAGTAGTATTTGTCTGAAAATGATGGTATTATAAAAATTATCACAATGGTTAAATTCTGTATTTTTATTGTATCTTCCTCAGGGTTCTAAATCTGAGATGTGCACTTATTCTTTATAAACACTGACAATTGAAAAGATTTTAAAGTAACACCAGCAGCAGTGGAGGCTTTAGCTAACCTGGAGAGATAAAAGAGAAGAAATAGAAAATAACTTTGTCGTATAGTCATTTAATGCTACATAATCTTCGTTCAAGTACCGCCTGCACTTATTTCCCCGGCTATCAATGGAATTCTACTTTTTTAAGCAGGTACAGTCTCTGAAACTCACAGGGGCATTTCTACTCTGTCCTGTGCAGTTGCTATGTGTCAGCATCAACTTGACGGTAGTGCATTTGGTGGTTGATCAATGGGCAACACTACATTCCTCTTAGATGTCAAGGCCTCAGTTACTCAATCCCATGAAGTCTGTGCTTATCATTCTGTGGAGGATCCCCATCCTCTCTTTTCCTATAGTAAGTTAAATTGGATCTGTAAGTTACACAAAATATTGATGCATAATCTTCCCAAAAACCCCATATCTCATGAGAAATAAAAAAATAATATGAGTTAAATTCCATGCACACACATTAATAAACTCATCTAGAGAGAAAATCCACAGGTATATAATTACTTAAGTAGGATTACTGATGGGTTCTGGTTTTAGAAAATCATATATGGGAGATGGATAACAATACACACAAATGTTTTCTTTTAGTTCATGGAAAGTGTATATTATGAAAAATACATGGGTTTCTCATTTTTCCATCAAAAGAAACTCATAATATTTTCTTACAACCTGTCTTTACACAATCTAGTTTAAAGCACCTGGAAAGATCAGTTTGAAAAGAGCCTCTACCAGAGAAACATGAATTCTGCTAAAATTGAATCAAGAACAAATATCAAATTTGTGATGAAGTTTAGAAGAAGAATTATGGAATAAATTCTTGGGGACAGTTACCCCCAAAAATGTACAGTTTACCAATGGATAACTAATATTAAGAAGGGAGACCATCGTGTTGAAGGTGAAACCCACAGCAGTTGACTATTGTGTTAGGCTGCATTGTCTTGAGAAGAAATCCGTGCCACTCACATATGTATAAAAAGGACCTTCAATTCTACCTTACAAATAGGATTAGACCAGAGCATGCACACTGCTACAGAGAAGAGCCCGCAACACACAGGGAGTCCAGGATAGGTAAACCCCTCAGTGCCAACAAGGAGAGTAGAGATACCAGGAGGATTAGGGGAGGGTGGGGGGAGAAAGGGGGAATCAATCACAAAGACCCATCTAGAACCATCTCCCAGGGGGATGAATAATGGAAAAGTGGGTGAGGGGTGATGGAGGACGATGTAAGATATGGAGAAAATAATCTATAACTTATCAAGGGTTCATGAGGTGGGGCAGGTAGGGGGGAAGACATGGGGAGCTGATATCAGGGGCTCAAGTGGGAAGAGAATTCTTTGAAAATGATGGCAGCATGTGTTCAAATGTGCTTGATACATTGGAGGAATGTATGGATTGTGATGAGATATAAGAGCCCCCAATAAAGGTATTTTTTTAAAGGGGACAATGAATAAAGCCGCTTCATTTCAATATAAAAACAAGAAGAAGAAGACGCAGAAGGAGCTCTATATCAAGCAGCAATCTTATATCAAGAAGGCATCCCAGCCCAGTCCATCTCAATTTCATAAGTCTGATTCAAGCCAGGACCCGCCTTGGACTCACATAGCTGCAAGCTGCTGACACAAAGGTCAAACAATGATGCAGGAAGATCACAGGCTAGTGGGTGCAGAATCACGTGACCCTAAGGTTGGTAGAGAGAAGCATGGCAGGGCTCCGAGAGCTCTGAGCTTCAGGCAGCCCACGAGGGGCTGCAACTGGAGACAGGCAGAGTCCTGGCAAACGCGCAGGCAGAGGGCAGAGAAAGAGAGTTCCCAGTGTCTCTCATACAAAAAGGCTATGATACAAAGGTGGTATCATTGGGGTGAAGCCCAATTAATAGGGTGGGCTCCACCCCTAAACTTACCTAGGAGTGTCTAGTTGGTATAATCCCTAACCATCAAAACAATATAATCAAATTTTAGGAAACGATGAATAGTTTTCATGTATTAACTGAAGAGGATAGATGATTGACAGCAGAAGCAATAGCCAACACTATAGACATCTAAATTAATTCAAATGACATAATTCTGACTGAAATATTGAAGTTGAACCCACTTTCTGCTGGATGGGTGCCAAAATAGTTGCATCCAGATCAACTATAGACAAGAGAAGAGCTTTTGATGGAAATGTAAGCCAAGGAGAATTAAGAATCTGAAACAACCCTTGGCAAAAGTGTAACGGGATATGAAACATTTCTCTACCAGTCTGATCCTGAACACAATGTACAATCAAAGGACCAGTTAGCAAGGTGTGGAAGTCAAGTCAAAAGCAGATAGGTGCAGAGTAAAGGCCACAGCAAAAATTCAAGACATCGTGCTTGCTGACTTTCTGGAGGGCCAAAGAACCATAACATCTGCTTATTAGGAGAATGTTTGGAAAAGGTAGCCAAAGAGTTAGCCAGAAGGTGCCCAGGAAACCTTCAGCTGAGAATCCATCACCACAGTAACACTAATGCTCATTTCTCTCATCAAACAAAGGCAAATTTTGTGAGTTTGATGGAAAATCATTAGGTATTTACTTGATCAGATTGCTCCTGAGTTTTGTTTCCTAATCTTACAAAGAGGAGGCCTGGTGGTGTAGTGGCTACGCAGTGGGCTGCTGACGCAAGGGCAGTGATTTAAAACCATCAGCAACTCTGTAGGAGAAAGACCAGGGTCCTGTTAAGGGTTACTGTCTTGTAAAGTCACAATGCAGTTCTATAATGTCCTATAAGTTCACTATGAATCAGAATCAATTCAAAGGCAGTTGTTCTTTTTTAATCTTAAAAAAAAAAAATCTTCGAGGGGCACTTGTTTTTCATCAGTTAGTACTATAAAAAGACAACAGTGACATGGTTAAATTACCAGGACATTGAGTTCTTTAGGGATGGACTAAATGGCTGGTACTGTCACAAATACATTTTGTATTTTTATTTTTAAGTCCTTTTTTCCATGAACTTTTTGAAAGCCCCTCAGCTAAAGAATGAATAAAAAATTAGTACAAATACAGAAATATGAATCCAAGAATAAAACTTCCAGAATAAACGTGGTAAAAATGCTAATCCTTAACTGGGAATGATTTCAATATGCATAACATACGTACATAGGTATTCAAAGCTATCTAATCATACATTTCTATATGAGGGGTGAGACAATGACAGAGGGGCTATGATTGACCTTCTACCCCTTCACTAGGGGAAAGAAGACTTCAACTTCATACCAACTCAAGGCTGATTTCTATGAAACAGAAGTTAGACATGTCTCAACACTTCAACTTTCTTTATCTTATTCCAATATCAACTGTACCTCCCACTGTATTCTAATTCTCTGTTGCCTTCATAAATCTATTGTAATGACCACACAGACAATACTCATGATTAGAGGGGTTGTTAGGGAAGTTAACAGGTTACACATAAGAGTCAGAAAGCATTACAAGGTTACAGTCTTTTTGCCCACAGAAGCACCTATTCCTAATCATGCCAACAAGCATCTCACCCCATGGTTCTCACTCAGCCTCTCAGGCATGTGGCTTCTGCTCTGTTTGGGCAAGTGTTACAAAACTCTTTTATAACTGATGCCCCAAAGGCACCCCACTCTGCAAGCCAGCCTCCTGCCCAAATGCACTCAATTTTACTTCTCTGGTGGTATCGGACATCCACTGCTATGTCTCATGCTGCCACAACCATTGCCACATCTCCATACTGGGATCTTGAATGTTATTTTTGCTTGTGGCTCTTCATTCCTGGTGGTAATGAGATTCTTCTAATATGGCTTACTTTATATCCAGTGGAATGGCAAAACTGAATTAGAGCCCTCAATTATTGGGTGGGGGTACAAAGGCTATGGATAGAGGAGCCATGTCAAGTAATTTTAATTCATTACAGAGGCTACACATTTTTTTTTCAAAAATGAAAGATTTCCATAAACATTTTAAGCCACCTAGTATATATTTGAGTCTAATTCTATTGCATGGTGATTGCATAATGGTGTTCAAGTTTCCGTGGTGCTTCAGATTAAGGCAGAGAAAGAAGGGGCTTTCTACTTCCATGAATAGGTATCATCTGGGAAACTCACAGGGACAATTCTACCCTGCTATGAGCCGGCTTTGACTCAATGGCAGTGCGTTTTTTGGTTTTCTTTTCTTGAGTAAGAAATGTCTTGTGATCTACTTCTAAAAATTAGCCAATGAAAATCCTTCAGAATACAATGAAATATTTCCAGTATTGTTCTGGACGATGAGGCCTTTAATTTGGGAGGCACTAATCAACGGCTGCAACAATGGGTTCGATATGCTCGTAACCGTGGACATAGGGTTTCTAGGAGTCAGGGCTGACGGCTTGCTGAAGACAGCAGTAGAGCCCAAATAATGATCGTGCTAAGAAGGGAATCTTGAGTGGTCAGACAATATTTTAATTTTAACTTTTATGCTCAACAGTTCATATGAAGGCACAGAAAGATAATCTAAGAAACATGTAAAAATGTATATAAATACTAATTTTATACTTAAGAAATTAATAATTTACCTACATTTTCCATCTAGAGTTCTTTCAGTATATTTTCAACTACCTTATGTTAAGAAAGTTTTCAAGTTTCTTCTTGGTGAGTCTCCAATTTTTCTTGTTAAGAAAGAAGAATCAGAAGATTAGAGATGAGCAAATAAAGCACTAATTTTCTAAGAGAATGATGCATACATTTCAGAAAAGATATATGTATAAGACTGAGTTTCATATTTTGCCAGGCACTAGGAAATACGATCAGAAAATTTATGAGAATATAAAAACTTGGAACCAGATTTTCCATAACACCAAGTCATGTTGATCAAAAGTTTTATGACAGATCAAGGAAAATATCATATAAATGCAAAATCTTGACTTAACAAATCATCTGCAGTCTCATATAAGTAAATGAAAAATGACGATCGAAACCAAGCATTAGAAGACTGTCGCTCCGGGGCAAAATTCAGTCAGTGTCTAGCAAAGTCCAGACAGTACCGCTTATAAATTCAGAATATTGTGTGTGTGTGCATGTGTGTGTATTTAGACAGATTGCTACAAAATGAAAACAATAAAGAGTTTATGACAGAAATGCAGTGTAACAAATCAAATCTAAACTGTTTAACATCTGGATCTTTATTGCAACAAGTTTGCAGACCCCCGATCTAAAGAAACAGATCTAAGAAGATATTTTTTAAACCATAGCCATTTTGATGTGAGAGTAGAACAGTCAGATGTAGCAAATAAAATACAGAAAATCTGAAATTTGAATGTCAGATAAATAACATTTGTTTAGTCTAAATGTGACTCATGCAATATTTTTGATACGCAAAGTTATTTACTTTTATTAATATAATTTGATTGGAACCTGTTTTATCTAAAAACCCAATGAGTATGGATACATGTGAGTACTTTCATATGCTTTTGTATCATTTTTTTTTTGTTAGATGCCAGTGAGTTGATTTCCACTCATTGTGACTCTATGTAACAAGAATGAAGGTCTGCTTAGTCCCGTGCCACCTTCATAATCACTGTCAGATGTGAGCCCACAGTTGCAGCCACTCGTAAATTCATTTCCTTTATGGTTTTCCTTTCTTCCCCTGACCTTCTACTTCACCAAGTATGAGCTTCCTTTCCTTGGATTGGTCTCTGCTTATAACATGCCGAAAGTACATGAGACAAAGTCTCACAAGCCTCAATTTTAAGGTGCATTCTGGTTTTACTTCTTCCAATTCAGATTTGTTTGTGTCCTGTGGCAATCCATGATACATTCTATATTCTTCTCCAATATGGTTGTCTGATCCAAATAGCCAATGCTACTCCATTTCAGCTCGCAAAAGCCTAGCCCATACACCTCGTGATGCATTCCATTTCATTTCTGAAGACTTCCAATGTTCCTCGATTCATACTTCATGCATTCCATGTTCAGATAATTCATGGATGTTTGCAACTGTTTCTTCTCATTTGGGTCATGCTTCACCCTCAGATAAAGATCGAAGACTTTACTCCATCTACATCATTACGGCTGCCTCTGCTTTAAGGAGGCAGCGGCGCTTCCCCTGTCCTGTACTGAGTGGCTTCCACTAGGATTCCTCTCTTCAGGCGCTATTTCTGACAATGGTCTGCTGCTATTTCCAAGGTTTTCAGGGGCTAATCCCTCAGAGGTGGACAGCCTACTGCTTCTTCATAATCTGTTCTTAGAATTATCTGTTGAAACCTGTTCAATTCACCTGGTATTTGAAATACTGGTGACATCAAAGGAACATGCAAGCCTCCATAGTTGGACAAACTGACAGCCAAATGGTAGATTTTGTAACTATAATACGTTGAATTTGCCATAAGGTATAAATGGACAAATTACTTAACATGAGATGTAGAGAGAATATTTATGACTCATTTTATTTTATGTTTACAATAACACATCACATAAAGATCAGCTTCTGCTTATATAGCACGTGTGATGTAGGGCAGAAAATTCTGGTAAGGAGACAAAATAATCATTTTTAAAAGCTCTAATCAGTGGAGGATTGGCAGTGAACGACATGGGATGACCATAGACAGACGTATAATTAATGAGTTATGTCTGGGTTTGGAGTTTATTATTTTGTTTACCAAAGTCCTCACTTATACAACTCATTGTATCACAAATTGTAGACTGGATAATTTTTGGTTGCTTTTAAATGATGTTTGCAGAATATATTTGCATCAGAATGGAGTCTCTCCTAAATTTCAATTAAGTTTTAGACTTTGGGAAGTGTAAATAAAAACAAAACTAGATAAATCATCATAGGTTCCCTGTGGTAGTTTCTACATTAAAATAGAAACATATTCACTAATATGTTTGAGGTGTATGTGTATTTATATGTCTATGTATCTGTATCTATATGTTTATGTATATATGCTTTTTGAAGTGTACAGATTTTATACTTACATACAATTTTAAAACAAACTAGTAGTTTGATGTGGAATAGTATAGATCAGAATGGAAAATGCATCAGAGTAATATTTGTAAGACAATGTAAGTATGATAGTTGTAAATCATTATAAGTGATTATTGCATTTATTTTTTTTCTTTTTGTTATCTAATGGTCATTATGCTGTTTTTTTAAATCAATTTATTGGGGCTCATACAATTCATCACAATACATAGATCAATTGTGTAAAGCACATCTATACATTTGTTGCCCTCATTATTCCCAAAATTCGCTTTCCTCTTGGGTTCCCGGAATCAGCTCATTTTCCTTTTTTCCCCTATGCATATGTATAAATAGTTGGCAGGAGAGTCGCAATTGCTACCAAAATTTCTAGTTGTGAGTAAAAACAAACAAAAGTTTAACATTCTAATCCACAGATTGATGAACCATTAATATAAGGAGCCAATGCCTTAGAAACAGGAAGAATGAGCGAGAGCACTGTAAGACTAACATTTCCAAGGAACCTGGTCTATGTGGATTTCATCCCTGTTTTTTACAATACAAATGCGTTTTAAATGAAGGGCACATTGCTTTACAATAGGGAGCAATTCTGTACAGACATGCTTTGGGCTTCCAAACATATGTCCCAACATCTGAACAATGGTATGGTTGATTTCACAAACTCTAATTGTGTCCAGAGTCACCCATTCATCATTTTTAGCAATGCTGAACATTGCCTGTTTTCTTGTGATTGCACAGTAATCTTTAGGATATTCATGCATAATGCCTTTTTTTATCACCTCTACACAAATTATAAATTGAATTATAAATCAATTTAACATGATAATGTATACACTTTTCAAGGATTTACCTAGCAAGGAAACAGAAAAATGTTTAAACTCAACGTGAAAGAAAGAAAGTCTACCTTGGCCTATTGTCTTCTTTATTGTCTTGCTTTAATTCTTTACATTTTCCAAAATGGTAACTCTATAGAGGTTCTTCTCAGAACTCAATTTTTGGCAGTGCATGCGATAATTTGAATACGTGAGCTAACTTTTCACAGTTCTTTTGCATATCATGCCAAGAAAACGCCAGCTGTGCTGCACATCAGGGTCCGCGCAGCCACAGGGTCTTAGAGTCTTTCTTAAAGCAGGTGCTAGGAAGTGATGAAAAAGCAAGAAACATTTGTGCTGAAAAGTTCCCACTGTAGAAAATGTAAGTCATTTGTTTTGTGGGATCATTAAAGCGCATCTCTCTTTAGTTGCCGCTTTCCATCTTTCTTTTACAGCAAGAGAAAGAAACATAACAGCATAACTACCCATGAAAGTGTATATTCTACGGAATGTATTTACACATTTTCTATAGTATATACACTTTAGGTATGTACTAATTTTACACAAGTTGAAGATGTGGCTAATTTGAAACTACCCCTAGTCCAGGTATTTTATACCTTCCCTAAAATTTAAGAAACTAGTAAATGTAAGTGTTATGGTGCAACATTCAATAAACAGATACTGGGAGAGCTGTAGAATATTCAGGGCACAGCTGAATATTTTAGAAAACATAAAAAGTTTCTAAAAGTTTAAATTCAGAACTAGTTTGAGTAGGGTGATTATCATGGATTGTGCCCTTAAGTTGTAGTAGAAGCAGCTCATTCTAATAAGTTTTATTTTCTTCCTAAAAAACATATTTACCAAATGCAGATACTTAATTAAATAGCTATTTTAAAATAAAGTACTTTTATTTTTTTAACAAATAACATTTGATTTCCTTCTATATCCCAGATGTTTTAGATATCAAGATTGAAAAGCTATAAGTGAAAAAAATCTCTTTACTATTTAACCCTCTATAAGGGAGACACAAATGAACTTATAATTGAAAGAGCAAATACAAAAAAAATAAGAAATGGACAAGAGACTATGGGACTATACATAGGGCAGGACAACAAACGCAGCTTGTGGGTGCCAAGAGATGACTTTCTAGAAGAAATGATCTTTCTAGAAGAAATAACTACCTGGAACCTTTAAAGAAGAAAAGTCAACCAGGCTAAGAAAAATATGCCATGTTAGGAGGACATGGGCAGGTATCGCACATAAAATGTGTAAGGACATGGAATTTTTAGGAATTATAAATCAGACCATACAGCTGAATTGTAGGACTGCAGGACACAGACTGGCGGAAAACAAAGTTTTCCAAGTAATCAGGCTTCAGAGCATAAATAGCATTGTATCTCCATTGTATATACTGTATACATTATAAGGGAATCACTTGAAAGCACCAATCCTTTGATAAAAAATTCCATAATAATCCAAATGAATGAACATATGTTGGAAGCAATCAGGAAAATCTCAAGTTCTAATATGCAAAAATAAATGGCGTCAAACATGAAAGTCCTCAATTAGTAATAATTTTAAAAGTCAGGTGTATATTAACTTCAGGGTATTATCATTAACTCCAAATAGCATTATTTCTCCCCAAACCCTATGTATTTCAAAAGTTATGATATGAGTAAGATCAAGGAAGGGTATAAGAGTACCCAACTATATACATCTAATTAACAAACCATTCAATCAACCAACCAGCCAACCTGCCAACCAGCCCACCAAACAAACACTAGGATAGCCCCCACTGCTGAATATCTATAAAGAGAACGTATATGTTGACGTGATAGAGCCTGTGAAACACTTGATTCCCTATCCCACTGCCTTTCGTTTATGTGTGTTGGTGTTGGGATCAATCTGTCATACAATTCCTCTATAACAATCTCTGTTGCAGATTCTGTTTTCTCAAGGAACACAGCCTGCCTCTGGAAAAGAAAATAATATGCCCAGCACGATTTCCTGGCAAGGTGACGGGGACCCTTTCATTTGAAATATAGTTTCATGTTGAGGGTCAACAGACTTTAGAGTAAAAGTAGTCTCAAAATGATCCAATCCAACTCTACCAATTCCAAGAGAGAGAAGCCCAAGGTCAAAAAGGACATGGTGTCTTCTAAGTCATACCACTATATAAGGTGTGGGCGAAGATTGAATTTTGTAACCTCTCACTCTCAATACACACTTTTTCTCACCACATCCCAAATAAACATATCCTCAGAAACATGTGTCAGTACCTGTATACCAGATTTGTTCATAGTTACAGTAGACATACATGAAATCGTCACATAAAATGATCTCATTAATGATTTATATTAGAACACATGTGTTGTAAAACAGAAAGTGTGTGACTTTTAAGATTTTTTAAAAAACACAACAGGAGACTCTCAAGATCTTTGGGATTCGGTTATGTCCTTACTTTAGAGGCCCTTTGGATACAGTTGAATATGCTCTGCCACTAGGGATATATATCTAAGTATAAGTGTTTGAAAAGAACTACATGAAGGAATAACATTATTTCTGGGCCTACAAGTAATTTATATTTATTTAAACCATATTATAGTTATCAGAACTCTGTAACAAAATTTATGAGATAAACTTTTTAAAAAATGTTCTCCAAATACTCATTAAAATTTCCCAACAGCAGACAATAGAAGATAACTACACCTCCATTGCATAATATCTAGGCATACCAAAAGGAGGTCAGATGGTCAAACTACTATTACTCCCCAAATCTTATTAAGACAATTAGAGGTTTATCAAAGAGGAGGATTCTTTATATGGAATTTAAAAGAATGGAATCTGGCTCATTGTCCTTTTTTGTTTCCACTTCAAATCAAGTAAGGAAATGCTAAATAGAGCTGCTCAGAAACTGGGAATGCCTGGACACAGGACAGCTGGGCTGAGCAATTTGTTGCGGCATTACCGATGCCATCTGTGTAAAGCAAGGAATTCTCAGGAGAACAGGACTAGATCTAGGCATGAGAAATAGTCACTGGCTCCTGACTTTTCCTGAAGGCTGTAAGTTGGCCAAAAAATGTAAAGGTAGGGAGGAAGGAAAGAGGATTCCCCTATGATTTATCTGCACTTCTATTAGTAAAGGGAGTCTTTAGAACAGAGATAAAATTAATAAAAGTATAACTCTCTATATCAAACACACCTTGGTTTGAGTTTCAATTTTGCTAGTCACTGAATCACTCCAGTAAATCACTTCCTATGTGGCCCATGTTTGTTATATATAAAGATATTAATAGTGATTGTTCACACATTGTGTGGTGTATTCCCAGTTTTCCATAATTCCTCCACTTCTTTTTAAAAAAATAATTTTATTTGGGGCTCATACAACTCTTATCACAATCCATCCATCCATCCATTGTATGTCAAACATATTTGTACATTTGTTACCCTCATCATCCTCAAAACATTTGCTTTCCACCTGAGCCCCTGGGATCAGCTCCTCATTTTTGCCCCTCCCTCCCTGCTCCTCCATTCCTCATGAACCCCTGATAATTTATAAATTATTATTATTTTGTCATATCTTACACTGTCAGATGTCTCCCTTCACCCACTTTTCTGTTGTCCATCCCCAGGGACGAGGTTCTATGTAGATCCTTGTCATCGGTTCCCCTACCCCATTTTCCTTCCCTCCACCCTCCCGGTATCGCCCCTCTCACCACTGGTCCTGAAGGGATCATCTGTCCTGGATTCCCTGTGTTTCTGTTTCCTATCTGTACCAGTGTGCATCCTCTGGTCTAGCCAGATTTGTAAGGTACAATTGGGATCATGATAGTGGGTGGAGGAAGAAGCATTTAGGAACTAGAGGAAAGTTGTGTGTTGCATCATTGCTACCCTGCATGCACCCTGACTGGCTCGTCTCCTCCCCACAATGCTTCTGTGAAGGGAGGTCCAGTGGCCTACAGATGGGCTTTGGGTCCCCACTCTGCACTCCCCCTCATTCACAATGATATGAATTTTTGTTCTTTGATGCCTGATACCTCATCCCTGATCCCTTATCCCTTTGGCACCTCGTGGTCACACAGGCTGGTGTGCTTCTTCCATGTAGGCTTTGTTGCTTCTGAGCTAGATGGCTGCGAGGACAATTGTTTGGCCACTTTGGATCAAAGATTGTGGCTGTCAACAGCCAGTTTGCAAGAGCATATTATTGTGGAGTGTTCACCTTTGCCAAACTCTTAACAGATTCTGACTCGTAGTGAGCCTATAGGACAGAGCAGAACTTACCTTGTCGATTTCCAGGATTATAAATTTTTGTCAGAGAAGAAAGCCTCATCTTTCTCACCAGATTAGCTGGTTATTTCTAACAACTGACCTTGTCGTTAGCAAGCATCCCAATGAACAAGCCACTAAGCTACCAAAACTAGTCATGATCTCTTTTCTAGGATTGATTCAAGAGCGAACGATTCAGATAGTCCATGAAGAAAGTCATTATTGTATTGCATTTCAAAGCGGTGTCAGTCAGGAGATGAAGAGAAAGATGAGAGATTATTCTGACAAAGAAAGTACCCAGAGTGTTTTTGTTTGTAGCTCATATTCATTACTGGAGGCCCTTTGCATGCCTATTTTGGAGTTTTATGAGATGATATCTTTATAGTTTTAAAATAAAGTTTTATATTTTTGCTTACGTTAACTTGGATCAGGTAGGCAGAGAAGTCCTAAGAACTTGGATTCAATTCCAATTCCAGTATTTACTGTGTGAATGGCCATGTAGAAGATACGTGGTCTCTACCTAAATTTTCTCCCCTAAATTCTAGAGAGGGCAATAGTATTTGGTAATCACTCCCTGAGAGTGGTACAAGCAGTTTATATTAGACTGTAAGCATACCTCATTGCATTGTGCTTTGTATTAATGTGCTTTGCAGATAGCCTACCTTTCAGAAATTGAAGATTTTTGCCAATGCAGTGTTGGGCAAGTCTGTAAGCACAATTTTTACAGCAGCTGGGCCACATAGGAAGCGATTTACTGGAGTGATTCAGTGACTATCAAGGTTGAAACTCAAACCAAGGTGTGTTTGATACAGAAAGTTATTCTTTTAAAAATTTTATCTCCATTAGAAAGTCTCCCTGGTGCTTTTGGTCTTACAATATTGCAATTTTTTTTCATAATGGTATTGCACACTTAGTAGACTACAGTACAAGCATAACTTTTATATACACTGGGAAACCAAAAATCTTATGTGACGCTCTTTATTGCAATATTCACTTTATAGCAGCTGTGTGAAACCAAACCTATAATAACTCTGTGGTATGCCTGTATGAACCTAAAGGTTTGGGATCCAAACCTACCTAGGAATGCTGTGGGAGAAAGGCCTAGAGCTCTACTTCTGTAAAGACGATAGGCCAGACTGTCTTAGAAAGCAATCCGACCCTGGAGCACTCAGAGAAATCTGCCGTGAGTTAGAATGGCCTCAAGGGCAAGCAGGTTGATTTGGTTTTAAAACTTCATTGGGTTGAACGGAAATTAAATAGGCAAGTAAAGCCAGAGACACATGCTGACCACATAGTAAGCATCCCAGAACGGTGAGTGATGATTACTTATTGCAGAGGAGTTCTGAGGGTACAGTAAAACACTCAAATGCTCACTACCAGGTAGGCAGTTCGAACCGACCAGCCTCTCCTTGTGAGAAAGGTGTGGCCTGCTGATTTCAAAATATTCACAGCCTTAGAAACGGCACTTTGTCTTCCAATGCATTTGGTAAATTAGCTATTCACGTGGTTTCTAGAACCTGAAAACACAGGGATGGATCGCCAGCGGCTGCAACAAGGGGCTTACACATACCAGTGTTTGAGAGAAAGGTGGAGCGCTGGGAAGTTGTTTGTTCTGTTGTACACAGAACAAATTCAACAGCACTCAACAATGACAGGACTCAATCTCTTGATCTAGATTTTCAGTCGCTTCAGCTACTTCCACTTTCTCACATTCCACTCACCTCAAAACTTCAAATGGAAAGGACATCTACTCCTCAAGCAAAGACTCTAGTAACAATGGCCCCACTGTAACAAGTCCATCCATTTTCCTTTGATCATAAAGAACTGTTCAGTCACATGATAGCCGCCAGCTACTTGATGCTACTGAATACATTAAATGAAGCAAGTTTGAATGAAGATGTGCTGTAAAGTAGACATCAAATACCAAAAATTTCATATAAAAATATTTATTACTATTTTCAGCACTTTAAATTCTTTTTATGTACTATCTTTTAGTATTAATATTTTAGATTGTTGAAATTATTATAATTTGGATGTGTTAATAAAATTAATATATTATGAAATAAATTTGTCTTGTGCCTTTTTACCTATTTTAATGTAGGTAGGAGTAAGTTTAAAATTTGTATATGATCCCACAATAAAAATGATAAAAAAAGAAAAATGTCCAATAAAATGATAAAAAGAAAAAAATTGTATCTGTCCCTTGCATCATATTTCTATGTATAGTTCTAGAGAACAATTAAAAATTAATTCTTTTATGATCACTATCTACTAGCTTTTCCCAATTATTACCTCTATTTAAATATCTTGAATATGATTTCATTGGCAGTCGTATAAGGAATTCTAATTAACCTTTCATCTTTCCATTTTTATAAGTAAATTTACTTTATAAGAAATTACATTGGAATCATGTCTGTCCATTAAAAATATCATTGGTAAATTCATCAAATGTCGTGATTGACAGGCTAATTTGTAAATGTTTAGTAAGCTGGTCTTCCTGACTGGTTGTAACTTCTGTGGATTCCGTCAATATCTTATGCTTTCTTAGCTATAATGTTTGTGCCATGGTAAAATTTTACAGTGAATAATTCTGCTTTTCTGTGGAGAGACAGGGAAGAAGATGGTAGAAGGAAAGAGAAACTTTTGTGTGATTTGGATCTCAATCCACACAGTCTACACTGCACTTTTTCTTCTTTACAAAATAATACACTAGAGGATGAAAGCCTTGTAAATTCTTGATTAAACACACACACACACACACACACACACACACACAGAGCATCCTGCCCAGAGATCACAAAATATTTGTCATATCTTTAAACTCTTAGGAAACACTATGTTTAATAGCATAGCACCCAGGTGGTGTAGTGGTTATGAGTTGGGCGGACTCCCCATAGCTGACTGTTTAGAACCAGCAGCAGCTCTGCAGGAGGAAGACTGGGCTTTGGACTCCCACAAAGTTGCTGTCTAGGCAACCCACAGGGGGTCACCAACAGTCAGTATTGACTCAATGGTAATGAATTTGGTGGGTTTTTTGTTTTGTTTTGCTAACCTGTTCTAATCACTTCCTAATTGTTTTCCCAACCTCTTCGTTATCCTCAAGGAAACCTTTCCACACATCCTTTCCTCTCAGAAGCTATCATTTTGTCCTTCACATGATTGAAAGACCATGCTAAAAAGTTTAATATTTATTTGTCATTTAGGGTTCTTTTCACTGTGTGTGCTTCTTGAATTTCTAGCTTTACTTCTCCGCCCCTGTACCTTCTTGTCAAGCCCAAAGAGACAATTCTCCTTTATTTCAAGTCTTTTCTTATTCTCAGAGACTCATCCTTTAAGTACCATCCGAGTTGCTACTTCATCTATGGGGTGTTTCTCTTAGTTACCTCAATGGAATATGAGAAGCAAAACAGCATGTGTTTATTGATTTTTGTTTATGAAAACAGTACATGTTTAAGAACATATTTTGACAAGCTGCTTCGAGTATGTTAATGGTAAAAAATGCAACAAGACAGTTAGCTAACCTGTTCTACAATCTAATAAATAAAAAATGTCTGGAATTCAGGGAGAAAACAAAATCAGAGAGTAATAGGAAGAAAGGAAAGAATTAATACTCACTTTCAATGTTTTTGTAGATGTTTGGGCATCGGTGTAATATCGAAGCCTTTTGTAAATGGCTATTTCGTGTGTGATATTATTGAGTCATTGTGTGCTGTTGTGCTATTGTGTAAGATCTTGGTAGCTCGTGCACTCTAATTTTGTTGTTAAGTGCCACCCAGGCTGTTCCAAACCATAGCAACTCTTCGCACAACAAAATACTGTCTGGTCCCGTGCCCCCCTCACAATTGTTCCTGTGCCTGAGACCACTGTGGCGCCACTGTGTCCATCCATTGGCTTGACAGTCTTCCTCTTCTTCGCTGCCCCCTCCACTTTACAAACATGACGTCCTTCTTCAGGGATTGGCGTCTTCTGACAACAGGGCCAGAATATGTGAGATGAAGCCTTGCTATTCTTGCCTCCACCTTGGTTGTACTTCTTCCCAGAGAGAGCGGTTTGTCCTTTCAGCAGTCAGTGGTATTTTCAATATTCTACACTGGCACCATAATTCAAATGCATCAATTTTTCTTCAGCCTTCCTTATTCAGTGTCAAACTTTCACATGCATACAAGAAAATTGAACATACCATGGCTCGGGTCAGGCACACCTAAGTCCTCAAAGCAACACCCTTGCTTCTCAACTCTCCAAAGAGATCTTGGGCAGCAGATTTATCTCATGTAAATTGTCTTTTTTCCTCTAGACTGCTGCTTCCATGAGCATTAATTGTGGATCCCAGCAAGATACAATCATTCACAACTTCAACCTTTTCTCTATGTATCACGATGTTATCTACTGTTCCAGTTGTGAGGATTTTGGTCTTCTTCACATTTTTAGTCTTAATCCATACTGAAGGCTGCAACCCTTGATCTTCATCAGCAAGCACTTCAAATACTGCTCACATTCAGAGAGCATGATTTAGTCGTCTGCATATGGTAAATTGTTAATCCTTCCTCCAATCCTGATGCCACACATTTCAACATAGAAGTCAGCTCCTCTTATCATTTGCCCAGCATAAAAGTTGGATAATTATATTGAAAGGATACAACCCTGATGCACACTTTTCCTGATTTTAAACCATGTAGTATTACCTTGTTCTGTTTTCATAACAGCCATATACAGGTTCCACAAGAGCACAATGGAGTATTCTGGAATTCCCATTTTTCTCAAGGTCATGCATACTGTGTTATGATCCACACAGTTGAATGTCTCACCATAGTCAATACAACACAATAAACATATGTCGTATTCTCTGCTTTCGGTGCAGATCTTTCTGACATTTTCTCTGATAGCCTTGGTTCCACGTCCTCATCTGAATATGGCCTGAACCGCTAGCAGCTTCCTGTCCAGGAACTACTACAACCATTGGTGGATGATCTTCAGCAAATTTTACTTGCATGTGATATACATGATACTTTTCTATCGTTTCATTATTCTATGACATGGGTACAAATATGGACTCCTTCCAGTCAGTTGGCCAAGTAGCTGTTTTCCAAATTTCCTGGAATAGACCAGTATTTCCAGTGCTTCATCAGCTTGTTGAAATATTTAAATTGGCATTTAAAAAAATCATTTTATTGGGGGCTCGTACAACTCTTATCACAATCCACACATGCATCCATTGTGTCAAGCACATTTGTACATATTTGCCATCATCGTTTTCAAAGAATTTTCTTTCTACTTGAGCCCTTGGTATCAGCTCCTCATTTTCCCCCTCCCTCACTCCCTCCCTCATGAATCCTTGATAATTTATAAATTATTAATATTTTTTCATATCTTGCACTGTCTGATGTCTCTCTTTACCCCCTTGTCTGTTGTCCATTCCCCTGGAAGGGGGTTATAGGTAGGTCACAGTGATCGGTTCCCCTTCTCCTCCCACCCTCCCTTTACCCTCCTGGTATAGCTACTCTCAATATTGGTCCCGAGGAATTTATCTGTCCTGTATTCCCGTGTTTCCAGGTCTTATCTGTACCCATGTACATGCTCTGGTCTAGCCAGATTTGTAAGGTAGATTTCGGGTGATGATAGTTGTGGGCATGGGGGGTAGAGAAGCATTAAAGAACCAGAGGAAAGCTGTATGTTTCATCAGTGCTACACTGCACCCTGACTGGCCTGTCTTTCCCCCATGACCCTTCTGTAAGGGGATGTCCAATTGCCTACAGATGGGCTTTGGGACTTCACTCTGCACTTCCTGCCCCTCATTCACATTATGATTTTTTGCTCTGGGTCTTTGATGCCTGATATGTGATCCAATCAACACCTCATGCTCACACAGGCTGGTGTGCTTCTTCCATGTGGGTTTTGTTGTTTCCCAGCTAGATGGCAGCTTGTTGATCTTCAAGCCTTTAAGACCCCAGATGCTATATCTTTTGGTAGCTGGGCACCATCAGCTTTCTTCACATTGGCTTATGCACCTGCTTTGTCTTTAATGATCGTGTCAGGAAGGTGAGCAGCTCAGAGTGCCAGATTATTAGAACAAAGTGTTCTTGCGTTGAGGGAGTACTTGAGTAAAGCCCCAATGTCCATCTCCTTCCTTAATGCTAAACCTATAAATATATGCACAAAGATTTATTTCCCCATCCTCATATATAAATATATTTCCATATGTACATGCCTGTATTTAGACCTCTATAAATGCCCTTTGCCTCTAGTTCTTTCCTTTATTTCCTTTCACATTCCTCTTGTCCCACTATCATGTTCAGCCTTCATTTGGGTTTCAGTAATTCCTCTCGGTTATTTTTTAAACAGTATATTGGTTATTTTTTAGTTAAAGAAAAATAGAGTTTTCAAAAGGCCAGGAGGAAGTAGGGTGTGGGATTCTCACAGTTCTTGCTCTGGCACCCCAAGAGTCCTGGAAGGGGCCTCGTGGAAGGAGAAGGCTCTACAGCGGGACCTCACAGGGGTTCCACAACTGGGCTGGGTGAGCAGCAGCTCCCCCTTGGTCACGGGAGTAGATGAGTCCATCTCTTGTGGGTTGGCATGATTAACACTTGGGGGCGGGGGTATTAAACTAAGGACTAATATAAAGAGCTAAGAGCAGCTTATTCCATTGGATTCTGAATCACAATCAGGAAATATTCGTTATCTGGTATAACGATAATTTCAATTTTCTTGGAACGAATTTGAAGGAACGTGAGGTCATTCTGGGGGTCGATTTCCGGCAATTTCCTGGGGTCATCTTGCCTTCAAGTTTAAGTTGTGCATGAGGTTGCCATACTGTGTGGGAGTGGGATTGTCCATGGTGCTTTTAATGGGAATGCCTTCCATGTTCACCACAGTGATCCCCTGCACACCCTTCTGGCTCTGCAGCCACTTCAGGGTTTCTTCCACCTCTGCTCAGTGGGCTGGGAGAGGCTGAAAGGGGCAGAAAGCACTCAGCAGAGCCTCACCCACAGCTTCCAGGAAATGCTATCATTATTGCTATGATATAACAAAGCCAAAGACACCCAGCTACGAGCACCGTGAACCAGACTCCCCTCCATTGGTATTCCATTAATTCCTGGGGGCTTGTTTGGGGCCAATGCTTTCATGGAGCTTGAACTTCTTCCTTGAGTACCCTTGATTCCAGCTCATATACTATTTCCTAAGACTGTGGGATGTTGACTAGCTCTTTTTCACAGTGACTGCATATTCTTTCCATCTCCTTTGGAGGCTCCCTGCATCATTCAATATTTTGCCTATAAAAGCTTTCAACATGTAACTCGAGGCTTGCCTATTTTCTTGAGTTCTTTCAGCTTAAGGTGCTGAGCTTGTTCTTCCCATTTGGTTTTCTAATGTGATGCCTTTGTACATTTCATTACAGGATTTGGCTTTCTCTTCTCAAGCCGGCCTTTGAAATTTTCTATTCAGCTCTTCGACTTTCATCCTTTCTTCCATTTGCTTTAGCTACTCTCTTCTTACGAGAAAGTTTCAGTGTCTACTGATATCCACTTTGACCTTTTCTTTCTTTCCTCTCTTTTAAAAGGCCTTATGCTTTCTTCATGAAAGATTTATTGATGTCCTCATGCAGCTCATCAGATCGCCTGTCAATAGTGTTCAATGCATCAAAGCTGTTCTTGAGATGCTCCCCAAGTTCGGGTGTGATAGACTCAAGGTCGTATTGTGGCTCTCATGAAATCATTTTCATTTTCTTCAGCTTTATCCTGAACTTACATATGACCAATTGATGGTCTGTTGTCAGTCAGCCCCTACCCTGGCTTCAGCTGCTGATATTGAGATTCTCCCTCATCTCCCACAGATGTAGTCACTGTATTTTCTGTGCATTGTATCTGGAGAAGTTCATGTGTACAATTGCCTTTTGTGATGTTAAAAAAAGATATCTGCTATGAACAAGTTCTTGGTTTTGCAAAATTCTGTCATGCAATCTCCAGCTCAATTTCTATGAACACGTCTATGTTTTCCAAAGACTTTTCCTTCCTCTGTTTCCAACTTTTGCACTCCAATTACTAATAATAATCAATGCATCTTGTTTGATCAATTTCAGACTGAAGTCATTAGTAGAATTCTTCAATTTCATCCTCACTAGCTTTTGTGGCTGGTGCATAAATGTGAATAATAATTGTATTGACTGGAGCTCCTTGAAGGTGAATACATATAATCCTATCACAGACACCACTGTACTTCATCATGGATTTTGCAATGTGCTTTTTGACAATGAATGCCACACCATTCCTCTTGATTGCGTTATTCCTGGAAGAGTAAATCATGATTTTCTGATTCAAATTGGACAATATCAGTCATTTCAGCTCACTCATGACTAGGATATTGATCTTTATGCATTCCATTTCATTTTTTTATGACTTCCAAATTTTCTAAATTCATACTCCACACATTCCAAGTTCCAATCATTAGCAGATTTTTGCAGCTGTTTCTCCTTACTGTGAGTCCTGTTCCATCAGAAAATGAAGATCCTGAAGGTCCCAGTTACTAGTTTAGAATCCTAAGATTAACTATATGGTGCTCTAGTGGCATAATGAGTTACATACATATTGAACTGCTAACTCCGAGGTCAGTAGTAGTTTGAATCCACCAGCACCTCCTTGGGAAAAAGGGGAGATTTCCTGTGCTATAAAGATCTACAGCCTTGGAAACTCGTAAGGCAGTGGTTCTCAACCTGTGGGTCGCAACTCCTTTGGGGGTCAAATGATCCTTTCACAGGGGTCGCCCGATCCATAACAGTGGCAAAATGACAGTTATGAAGTCGCAATGAAAATAATGTTATGGTTGGCGGGTTACCACAACATAAGGCACTGTATTAAAGGAAGGGTCGTGACATTAGAAAGCTTGAGAACCACACTTCTGCTACGTCTTATAGGAAGTCACAGAGTCAGGATTGACTCAATGGCAGTGAATTTGAAAATAAAGTATCAGGAGTCCTGGTGGAAGCAGGTAATGTTTGGAACTGCTAACTATGATGTCAGGAATTCCACCCTACCAGTTGCTCTGTGGGAGAAACATGAGGCTTTATCTCCCAGCCTTGGACACCTACAGGGGCAGGTCTGCTCTGTCCTACAGGGTTCTCAGTAGTCAGCATTGGATTGATGCTACAGGATTTACACGTAAGGTATGTATTTCTTTAGTCACTTCCTTCTTCCTATTTTTTTTTGTTTTTAACATGTATAAGCCATTGGGTTTTATTATTATTATCATTATTTTTAATCACTTTAATAAGAGCTCTTACAGATATCATACCATTCCACAGTTCAATCACTTCAAGCCATATTATACACTTGCTACCACAATCAATTTCAAAACATTTTCCTTCTTCCTGAACTCCTTCACATCAGCTCCCCTTAAGCCAGTGGCTTTTAATATACTCAAAATGTCCAAAAGCTGCTCTTTCCTAATCTAGTATCTACCACTAATCACTTTGTAATGCTGTGGTGGCTTATACCACGCATACGCCTTATATACCACTCGTATATACCACCCCTGCATCACTTTGTAATGCCACGGATTGTAGTGTTTTCAACCATGTAGCATTCCCTTGTTCTGTTCACACAACTCAGCAGATCATAACAAACAATGAATAACCTTGGTCTTGTTGACCAGTTCCTCTAATTTAAGACTGCAGTTTGGAACTATGAATCATGAGCAAATGACTCAGAACATGGGGGAAATACATAGAGCAACCCGTTCTTAGGGATGAGCTGCATTGCTGCATTTTTTACTGTGTGGCCCTCCAAAGCATCTTTCAGAGGGCTTTTTCCAAGCTGATTCCAATTACTTTCTTCACTTATCTGAGTACTAGATATCCATGCAGTAAATCCTCCTTTCAAAAATATTTCTTTTGTTATGTGAACATATTTTTCCCTTTAGGAATGTCCAGAGGTCTGGGACAAGAAGAATAATGGCCCCCAAAGATGTACATGTCTAATATCTGATACTTGTGGATTGATTAGATAACACAGTAAAAGAACATTGCAATTGTAAATGGAGTTAAAGCTGTTAATCAATGTACCAGGACCTTGGTGGTGTTTTGACTTATGTGTTTGACTGCTAACCACAAGGTCAGAAGGTGAAACCTTTATCTTCTCCTTGGGGGAAAGATAAGACTTTCTGCTCCCTTACATATTTACAGTCGCAGTGACCCAAAGGTAGTTCTCTTTTAGGCCCACTGCAAGGCAAAATTGATTGATGGTGAGGAATGTGCTTTTCTAAACTCAGCTTCCCTTCAAAAAGTAGATTAGCTTACACTGTCTAGGTGGGTCCTTCCTACTGTCAGTGTCCATAAAATAGGTGAAGAAAACAGAAAAGTAGGTTCGAGTTATGAAATGTAAAGGATACATCTTTTGTCTTGTTTTTGCTATTCATTGCTTGCTTTGGAAATACATGAAAGGGACAGGAGCCACAGAAGCTTTAAATGGTATAAAAATGGGTTCTTTTCTATTGTTGACAGAAAATAATGGATCATACAGACATATTTTTTGTCTCAGACTATTGACCAACAGAATTATAAAATTCTACATAGGTTTGCATTGTGTAAGCCACTAAATTTGTAAATGTTTCAGAAGTAATAGAAAATGAACGTAGTCTTTAAGAAGGCTTGGTTGGAAGAATGTTGAGCTGAGATTATGTAGTTTTAGAGGTAATTGGAAAATGGGAGCTGATTTTTTTTGTGTTATATTTGTTTACTCATTTTTGCATATACTCCTTCACACCCTATTCTAACAACTACTTGCAAATTTCTAAGGACAAAAACATATTTTATTTATATGTGTACCACTTCTAATGATAATTTCCATGTATTATACATGCTAGGTGTTTAAATAATCAAATGTGTTGAATTTATAGGTGAGTGAAAGGATGTTAACTAAAGCAATAAAGGAAGAAAACAATATTTCCATATTTTTGAGGGGTACAGCTATTTATTTATTTCTATGAGGAACATTCTGCATTATTACCCAAGCAAGTAGAGAATTGCCAGAGATATGAATTGTAGAACATTACAAGCACTGGATTAGGGAAGAGCGATTACTTTCTATTGGTTGAGCACAGTACTCCCGGCCAGAGAAGGGAAGATGAGATCTCTCCAGCCTACCCCCGTTATCAAAAATAAAATCATCTGTCTTTGAATATAAGTAATATTTTCTCCTTGTCTTCAGTCCTTATTCATTATCCCCTTTCCTTCCCGTTTTATCCTCCAGGCTTAGACAATTCATTTTATTGCTCGTTTATAACCCTGTTTGGTAGAGGATGAATTCTGAGTTTTGTGCATGGGGACTCTTCAGGAGATGGTCAGTGAATCCCTGATAGGAGAGATTGGTGAATACCCTCTCTTTCCAGAGGTGAGGTGATTGTAGGTCTTAAAAATGTCATCAAAGGTAGGTTTTGGAAAGTCACCCAGAGTGGCAGTACAAACCCTGGATGAGTTATAAAGGTCATAAATATCAAGAATCTCACTTTCCTGACAGGGTTGTTGAAGAAAAGGTGGGTACATAAGCAAATGTCATGAAGAAAGTTGATGGTGCCTGGCTATCAAAAGATATAGCGTCTGGGGTCTTATAGGCTTGAAGAAAAACAAGTGGCCCTCTAGCTGAGAAGCAACAAAGCCCACATGGAAGAAACACACCAGCCTGTGTGAAGATGAGGTGTCAATGGGATCAGGTATTAGGCATCAAAGAACAAAAAATCTTATCATTGTGAATGAGAGGGACTATGGAGTGGGGACCCAAAGTCCATCTATAGGCAACTGGACATCCCCTTACAGAAGGGTCATGAGGAGGAGATGAGCAAGTCAGGGTGCAGTGTAGCAATGATGAAACATGCAGCTTTCCTCTAGTTCCTAAATGCTTCCTCCCCCCACCCCCACCCCCCACCCCCGCCCCGCCCACTATCATGATCCCAATTCTACGTTACAAATCTGGCTAGACCTGAGGATGTACACTGATACAGATAGGAACTGGAAACACAGGGAATCCAGGACAGATGAACCCCTCAGACCCAGTGGTGAAATTACAAGGAGCTATATATAACCCCCTCCCTGGAGCACACACAACAGAAAAGTGGGTGAAGGGAGACATCAGACAGTGTAAGGCATGACAAAAATAATAATAATAATTTATAACTTATCAAGGGTTCATGAGGGAAGGGGGGCAGGGTGGGAGGGGAAAAATGAGGAGCTGACACCAAGGGCTCAAGTAGAGAGCGGATGGTAACAAATGTACAAATGTGCTTGACATAATGGATAGATGTATGGATTATGATAAGAGTTGTATGAACCCCCAATAAAAGGATTTTTAAAAAAAGGCTATGTTAGTAACTGTTAAAAATTTTTAAAGAAAATGATGATGGCAGCATATATGCAAATGTGCTTGACACACTGGATGAATGTATGGATTGTGATGAGAGATGTAAGAACCCCCAACAAAAGTATTTTTTAAAAAAATCAAGCATCAGCAAAAGAACACAGGGACAGAGACCACGCCAACAGTCTGCATCAGCACAAACTCAAAGCCTTAGTCAACTAGCAGAGGGCAGCATGTGGCTTATGGGCTTGTCCACCTAGTATACTGGTCAAATGCAAACTACGGAGAGTTTGCTCAGTGTGACGGCCCAGTGGATGGTGGTGACCACCTCCTTGGAACACTTAATCCGCAGACTGACGTGGCCTTGACAGTACCTAAGGGCAGTGAATGCATTGAATCTTACTGTTCTGGTGTGCATGTCTGCTTTTGAACTGCTCTGATGTTCAAACATTCTCCCTTAAACAGGATTCTCAGAAAAGGTCAATGATCTCAGACTCCTTGTTGGACAGGAGCAAAGACAGAGTTCTTCTAGGAAGTTGATCTCCTTGCCCTTGACCAGGTGATTTGGTTCAATAACAGAGCTACATATTATCCTTGACTTGACCTCTACAGCTCTGTGACCTTGGCCTCTCCAATGATCTAGTGGCCTTGACCCAGTTTCTCTTGCCACCTCCCCCCTAAATTCCCCCTTATCTCATGCCAACCCCCCTCTCCTTGCAGGTCCCCTTCTCCCTGAGGCTTTTTACCAACCATTTAGTGTTTTCTAGAAGAAGCATTTTCAATTTAGCATCTTAATATTTCTGTAGTAGTCAGTTACTAATAAATGCACAGTATTGCTCTTTAATTTGAATGATGGATTTTCCAGCAGAAGTATTCTGATTCAAAAACTAGGCACCCATTTCTCAGTCCTTTCCTGATGATGTAGACTGTCAATTCTTTGGAAGGGAGATATATCATAGTTTTATCAACTTGACTAATTCACTGTTTTTCTGCCGTCCTAGTTCAGCAATGTCTGACATTCAACCGCCTGGTAGAAAATTAATAAATAGATTCAGACTGTTCGCATATGCCTTTAAAATGCATTCCTGTTATGGTGGAAATAAAGGCAGACATTTCAGCAAGTCTCCCCGCCACCCCTCCCCGCCTTGCCTTCTTCCCTTCTTAATAAGATAAACCACCTAGTAAAAACCACATCTAGGTTTGCAATTTACTCAGTACAGTTGACCTTTAAACATATATGGAATATACACAGGTAGGGTATCAAAGAAAATTAAAGATTTCTTGGTCTTAATGTATGGCATTTAAATACTCCTTTATTGTACTATTTATAAAACTGTTTTATGGAACAGTAAAATGTATGGGGCTTTTAAAAATGTTAATCTTATAATTAATAGTCAAAAGCACATGCTTTCCCCCAGCACAAGGCACTGATATTTTAAATCTGTCACTCTGAACTTTACAGTAGGAGACGGCCATCTGCCTGCATGCAGCCATCTGAAACAAAGCAAAAGATATTCTCTGTTATTTTCCTTGGTGAGATGCAGAATCATTATGATAAAGTAGGCAGCAAAGTTTAGCTAATATGAATTAAGATACTATGTCCTGAGGGAAACAAAAAGAATATATTAAATCAAGCTGGTTATATAAGTCAGTGTTATTAGGTGATTGTATATGAATGATTTGATAAACTAGAGCACATGATGTAATGTCAAGTGGTTAGGAAATATGTGTATGGGTGACCCATTACTAAGTTCCATAGACCTAAAAGTTCTTTTCTTGTATTACTGAATTTACCAGTATTTTAGCTAAGACCTATACTTTCATCTTACTGTGAAACATCAAAGCTGTTAAAATAAAATACTCATTCTCTCACAGGTTAAGAATATGATCTGGAAGTTAAGAAATAAAGACAAAAAGATCGAGAGTCATGAAGAAGCGTCAATGTGCTGGACAGCTGCCTACCTGTCTAGATGGAGCCCTGCAGGTGCACTGGGTCCTTGTTGGGCTGCCAACCACACAGTCAGCCAAGGGAACCCAGAGCCACTGCCTGGAGGAGGACTTCTACTTCCACATTTACTAAGGGGTGATTCCTCTTGGTCCTAAAGGGTGTTGGGATTGACTCGGTGACTATTGTGTCAGTTTTTAAAATGTCTATGCAAATATATATTTTTCAAAATTGATCTTCTCTCATTCATTATAATTAGTTTTAAAAAATAAAATGTAAAATCTACTTTCTATATTTGAGTGTCATTATGGGGCAGCAATACTCTTCAGGTAGATTTATTTTCAGGTCCCCAATTTGACCTTCCGGAAGTCACCGGGTGACACAATGTTTAAGCGTCTGGCTACTTGACTGTAAGGTTGGCAATTCTAGTTGAATCCACCTGGAGGCACCTCCGCAGAAGTCTACTAACCCTCTTCCAAAACTAATGCCACCGTGTGCCCTGGGGGCCCAGTACCACTCCAAGCCACATGGCATCTCTCTGAGGCAGAACTTATATAACATCAAGTATCTTGTATTTATCTAATATGCCCTCAAGTTTAACTTCTCAGTGGATAATTATATTGCCTTTATTGAAATTTTATTAGCTTCAGGAACCTTTGGGGAGTTTCTGATTTTCAGATATTTTAATTTACAAAGGGATTCTGTTTTTTTTTCCTTTGGGTTGGGGGATAAAAGATGTACTTAAAAAATACAAGATTGGGGCAGTGTGCCATGATGGCTAGGTTTGAATATCTAACTCGTCTGTCAATAGAGCGTGGTGGTTAAATGTGGATCTGAAGTCAAGCAAGATCACTGTGAACTCTATCGCTGCCAAGTACAAAGAACCAGCATTAGCAGGGCTAGTTGGAGGGAGACGTGAGATAAGTGCATGAAGCGCTCAGAGTAGTGTCTGGTAAGCCAGGACTCTTAACAATATTATGCAAATTCCATCCCAAAGCAAAAATTCTTGCATTGTGAATATTGGTTATATTTAATAGAGACTCAGGGAATTATTTTCATAGCAACCTTTCAAGTCTATAGCTAATTATTTAGTTGTTAATAAAGCATTGCCATCTGATTTTCTCTCCTGAGCCACACTGGGCTGCAAGGTCAACTATTCAAACATACTAGCCACTCGGTGGGAGAAAGATGAGGTAGACTTTTCCCTTACAAATGTATAGTCTGTGAAACCCTTAAGAAGTACACAAGGATGGCAAGGAGGCCATGTGTGACCTCCTCTGATGGTACAAGAACAAAGGACACTCCAACTCCACAAAAGGACCCAAGGCCAGTTTTTCTGAAGGTCAGACCTGCCTCCTTGTTCCACCCTTCCCTGACTATAGTCTGACACCAACTGTCCCACCCAGGATATTCTACTTCTCTGCTGGGTTTGATAATCCACCAAAGCTCCTGGACAACATGTGGCCCCCTGAGGACATTTAGCCTGCACTCTGGGTGTCTTTGCCACCACTGCCTGTCTGCTTAGCAGCTGACTTGTCCTGGGCCGTAGTGCGCATGTGTGGGATGTGTAGGGCTCTCTCCAACTCCCCTCCTCTCTGTCTCTCGACTCCTCCTCGCAGTCTTGGTGTGTAACAGAGCTACTCAACAGTTTCAGTGTGCAACTTCAAGGAAAGGGGAAGCTCATCTGTGATATGCAATCGCATGTGGAAGCATTTGAAGTAAAATTAGGCCTCCTCATCAAACAAGTGAAGGAGGAACATTTCTGCCATCTCCCCACAACTCAAAATCTGTTAGCGGAAAAACCATTGGTTGCATTCTCAAACAAAACATGTGTGGATTCACTGGAAAAGTTGCAAAAGGAGTTCCAATCTAGATTTAAAGAGCTTCTTCTCCATGAACAGGACATACAGCTTTTCTGTAACCTATTTTCTATTGACACTGAAAATGTGGATACAATTTACCAAATGCAACGGGCTGAACTGCAGAATTGTGGCTCTCTGAAAGACGCATTCAAGTCCAGCAGCCTTCCTAAGTTCCATGCATCTCTCCCCTCTGAGACAGCCTGATCTCAGGAACCATGCACGCAAAATGGCAACCGGCTTTAGCAGCACTTATGTCTGTGAACAGACTTCCAGAATGAAACATCTAAAATCTCCAACCAGTCTAGACTAACTGACGCACACTTGCATCGCTTGTTATGACTAGCAGTGACAAATATGGAACCAGACATTGACCATCTCATTAGCAAAAAGCAGGCCCATAGTTCCCACTGAAATACTAGTGTTGATTTAACTTGACTTGTTCTTCATTTCAAATATTGTATTTGTTCCATTTTTTTTTCTTCAAAATAAGATATGTGCAGTGTATATAGGAATTTGTTCATAGTTTTTTTTTTTTTAAACTAGTCTGGCCCTCCAATGGTCTGAGGGACCACTGGCCCCGTTTAAAAAGTTTGACGACCCCTGGATTAGAGAGCAGCCGGTAACTTTGTTTTCTTGGTGTTTCATGGATAGAAGATCCACATCAAGTCATTTCATTTCAATGCAGAGCAGCTTCACTCCATGCTACAGGGTTGCTATGAGTCCGAATCAACTCCATGGCAGTGGATGTTTTGATTTTTAAAGAACGATAGATAGTGCAATGGTGGTGTAGTAGTTATGCTTTGGCCTGTGATCCTCTGAGACCTGTGCCGGAACCATCGGTCCCAATGCTTTCTCCTCCAGCTGGCTTCCCAGGCCTATCTTACATAAGTATGCAAACCAGCAATAATGGAGACAAAACAAAAGATTGAATAAGCAGAGGGGGGAAAACATAATAATAACTAGCAACCCCCACTCTCCCAAAGCATACATAATTCCAGGTCTGGCTGCTGACCTTTATGACTATCCCTCCACTGGTCCTGGGGGAATTCCAGGAATTACCCTTCCTAGTCTGAAGTCTATTTTGGGGGCTCTTCAATCCCTATTCTTTTATATACCAAGCTGGCATGAAATTATGTAACTACCACAGATATCATAACCTGAATGATTTTAAATAAAAATAAAATTCCTTAATTGACAATAATTCCCTACTTATAATTTAATTGCTGGTTACTAAGCACTCAAAGAGAAGCATTCTATAGTGGATTGTTTAGTGTTTACTAAAGCATTGACATCTGATTGAATGACTTAAAAATAAAATAAATTCAAACAAAAAGTCAGTTACAAATATAGAATATGTAAAATGATTAATAATGTTGGGGAAATAATTATATCAACCAATATGAGACAGCAAGTTCTAAGTTGTTTTTTTCCCCATGAAATTAATTCCTACATCACTCCCACTAAAATCACAAAATATAATTAAATTTCAGCCAAGTATAACTTGAAATTATCCTAACTTTCTTTATTCCTGAAGAAAAGTACAAAAAATTACATGAAATGTTAGTGGATATGGAGTTGAAGAAGGAACAAAAATGGGGAAAATGCAGAAAAAAGAGGAGCGATATTTTAAGAAGTTGTGTATGTGACAGATAAACTTAATAACCAAGGAATCCTTATTTTATAGCATCAATTTCACCATCATCACTCAATTTGCAATTTTTTCTTAATTTGAAAATGTCCAAGGATACTTTTAGGGAAAAACAAGGAGGGTATTTTTCTGAGAGCATCAGCTTAAAAGAGATAATTTTTCCTGCGATCATTCTGCTCTCAATTAGAACTCTAACAAGTAAGTGTGAATATAAAAGAACTTACAGCCCAAATAACCTCCCTTCACTTATGTTTTCAGAAAGTAATATGAATTGTCTCAAATTTTACTAGAAGACAAATTTCATTATATTTTGAAGACACATGAAATACTAGTTCACAAATCCAGTCACGGTGACATTTCTTCAAAAACATTTTATAGCTTAAAAATTAGGTTTTGAATGAACAAGAAAATACATGGTGCTTCTATATCTCTTCTTTTTATTCTATTTGCTGACTTAATTGGTTCAACGTTGAGATATTCACAGCAGTCTCCGAGGTTATTTGGGAAGAAAAGTTGAATAGCATATGATTAAGATATGTCTTAGTGGTTGTAATTGCCTGCTAATATAAAAGTTGACAGTTTGAGCCTACCTTGATGCTCCAGGGATTTGCCTTTCTAAAGTTTATAGACAAGAAGACTCTTGGAAGCAATTGTACCCTAATACATGGTGTCACCAGGAGAACGTCTGATATTTTCTGGCCTTTGAGAAGCTGGTTGACAATCTTTTCTTTCAAAGTGTCTCTAAAACTTCACTTCCATGTAGCCTGCACAACCTCCAGGCCAGAACAACACGGGGCAGAGTATAACGGCTCTTGGGGGTTTCTGAGGCTGTGTACCTTTACTGAAGGGACCACCGTCTCTCTCTCATGGAGCAGTGGATGGCTTCGAAAGGATGACTCTTTGGGTAGCACTACAATGAATGGGTAAGCCCACTAAGCCACCAGAGCTCCGAAGTTGTCTCCGTTGTTGTTGTTCTTAAGTGCCATCAAATCAGTTCTGAACTCTAGCAACCTTTCCTGCACAACAGAATGAAACACTGCCTAGTCCTATGCTCGCTTCATCATTGTCTCTGAGTGTGTCCAAATCATCAGGGTCAAGCTCTCAGTTAGTTATTGAGTCCCCAACCATTGGTCCTGTTTGGAATCACCTTGAGGGATACACATTTTGTTTGTTTGTTTCTTTTTTGCTTTGTGGGTGTGACTTTGTTTTTGTTTTTTTGAAGATGTATTTGACCTAACGACGATCTTTGCAATTACCTCATATGCATGTGAAAGTGGGATATTGAAACCACACAACACACATTAGAATTCTGGAGTTTTTCAAAGAATATGAAAACTCTTTTGGACTGCTCAAAGAACAAATGAGTCCATTTTAGAAGAATGTTCTTTAAAAGCAAGGGTGGAGATTTTGACTCACTTATTTCGATAGTCATTAGGAAAGAGTATTCACCATAAAAGGACAACCGATGTAGAGGGCAAAAGACACTGAAGAAAATCCTTAATGAGATGGATTGACACAATAGCCACAACAATAAACTCGTATATACCCAGGATCAGGAATATGGCTCAGGACTGGCGATGCTTTCTTTTATTTAGCATCAGGCCACTGTAGATTGAAGCGGACAAGATGGCAACCACCAATTAACTTTAAGAGGTTCTAAATGTTGGCATTACACAAGGAGTTATTTAAAATAATCAGGTATATAATGAAAAGTGTGTTCTCTTATTCTGAATCATTATCCAGTAGCAATCTCTGTCCCCACCTTGCTATATATAACCAGTGATTAGTATGATTAGACTTTCCAATTATCAACATAGGCATGCTTTTGTCATGACCAAAGTTGTTTATTGTCAACAGTCCAGATCATTTCTATCTCTGGTCTCTACCAGTATTGCCTTAATTACCGACAATCCCCAAGGAGGCTCTTAGATGTTGACTACAGCAGAATGTTTACTGACTGATAAATTGTTCAATTAATGCTAAAAGATCATTCTTAACAAAAGAAAATATATATGCTCTGACTCTTTAATGCCAAAATAATTTAGATATGGGTATCTGCTCATGCAATAAAAAAATAATGTGAATAAAATAATAACTGAAAAATAAAATAGTATTAATAGGAAACTCATTGTTTTTTGGTGATAAAAGGTAGTTTTATCATAATTTGAGAGGTAACTACATAAATAACCCTTCATTTGAATTTCAACTTTTACTTCACGTTGTAATTGAAAATATAATTCAAATACCAATCTTAATGCAAAAAAACGCCCCTTAAGTGTGCTCCTTAAGCACAACGTGCTTAACTGACTTCATTTTTATATAGTATAAAACCCAAATTCATGCCATCCAGTCAATTCTCATGAGAGCCCTGTAGGCAGGGTATAACTCCCCCTGTGGCTTCTGAGAACACAACACATCACTGGTCTAGAAAGTCTCATCGCTCTCACAATAGTGGCTTTGAACCGCTGACCTCATGTTTAGCAATCCAATGGATAGCCACTACACAACCAAGGCTCTTTTTAAAATAGAATGTTTAAATAACAAATGTTTATTTTTGTGTCAGTATCCATCAAAACCTTTATAATATGTTTCACTTCCCTCTTTTCATATCTGAAAAATAGGACATACAAAAGATAAGGAAAACGAATTACCTTTGTCGCAGCAACAGCCAGTGAAATGCAGTGGGCAGTCACATTGAAATGAGGCTGTACCATTTGAGAGGAAGGTGGGATGGCAGGTGCATCCATCGTGGCACACGTCCTCCCTGCACATGGCTGGTGTTGGAAGAGAGGGGCTGTGTAAAGTCCAAAAGGAATCTGCCCTTTCGGTTGCCCCAGAAGGAACAAGGAAGGAGGCTGTTGGAGATGGAACCGAATCCTGGGACCTGTGATTTACAAACACAGAAGAAAAGAAAATATTATTTTCTGAAACTGCACTAAAATAATATAAATTAGGTTTAAAATAAGAGGGAATAAAAATATAAAATAAATATATAAATATTTTATAATATAAATATAAAATAAAAAATATTTTACTGAGTAGAGAATGATCACGCTAGATTTGTAGTAGGAGAGGGGAGCATTGGCTAAATACTGAAAATATCTAAACCCAAGATTGTGATTTCTGATAAATCATGAAGCTGTAGTCATTCTACTTGTCTCTGAACAACAAAATTAGTTTCTCAAAAGTATTAGAAAACTTAGATAAATTAACCTTCATAACTCTAAGTCAAACAAGCAGGTGAAACAACAACAAAGAAAAGTCAAAAAGCAAACCTCTAAAAGAACCTCTTACGGAAAGGTATGAAAATACTGAAATAACGTAGTGCTGCACTGGTGGCCCCACCTTGTGACCCAAGAACCAAGTTCAGACTGTGCAGCCTTTTAATGACAGACTGGCTTACACTTGAGTAATTCATAGGCTGAATGCTTGAAATGTATACTCAGAATGATTTGCATTCACTTTGAACAGTTTTTTAAGGCATGCCTTAGCAATGCCCCTAAAAGATTTCTTTTTTTTCCCCACACACAATTTTAGGATCATTTTAATGTTTTCCTTCTCAAATAATGAAAAATAAATTCTTTCTGAATTGAATTGAACTTCTTTGGCATTTAAAGGCACAACTAATTGAATTCCTCTGTGCTTTTAGAGATCATTCTATTATTTTCAATAAGACATACCTTAACTTTTCTCAAACCAAATGTTTACTATTTTCTAAAAACTGGCATTTTCTTAACCTTGGAAGTTTGTTCAAGGCACTTCCTGTGCATCTTTGTTCTCCTCTTTCTGAATTGTATACACAGTGCCAAGTTCACACAGGTCATCACACAGGTCATCACACGGGTCATCACACGGGTCATCACATGGGTCATCACACGGGTCATCACACAGGTCATCACAGGTCATCACACAGGTTATCACACGGGTTATCACACGGGTCATCACACGGGTCATCACACGGGTCATCACACAGGTCATCACACGGGTCATCACACAGGTCATCACACAGGTCATCACAGGTCATCACCAACAGCTTTCATCTCCAAAACTCCTAGCATGTCATGCCTAGAAGATGTATCATGTAATATAGCGATCATTTTATAAGCAAGGATCTTTGGTGATTCTTGGCTTTTTACAATCCACCCCCCCTGCACCCCCACGCCCAAATTCCTCCTATTGTCAGATTCCTTTTCATATTAAATGAACTAAATATTTGTTGAATAAATGTCTTCAGGGTATTACAGATCATTACATATGGGTTGGAGCAGTCGTATGGAAATGTTTATTTAATAGAACCATGAAATAATTACTTGAATTCATTTCTGCTGTTGAGAATATTTGTTGTTTTCATTGTTAGATGCCATTGCTGAGTTGATTTCAACGGAGAGTGGCATGATTGTGTTAGAGCTAAGATTCTGAGGACGGATTTGGGGAAAGTATGGCTGACAGTGGGAGCCCTAAGTCCATGTTAAGTCTCCATATACTTCCAGCTTCCAGTGAGTTATTTCTAGTCCTTGGCCAGAAATGCAAAAAGCTTTGCTGTCGGGCAGAGTATGTTTACAAATGAATTACTTCGACTCTTGTGCTCAGCCCAGGGAGGGACAATCTCACCCTCGGGTGTTGGCTAAGCATGCCCGTAAAGGAAATTGGGGTACCAAGGCAGTATGATTATGATTTATGCCTAAAATGATCAGAGAGTCCCAGAAACAACCCTGTAAACTTCCAATAGATGCAATAGTGCTTATGTCCCAGTCATTGTA
This sequence comes from Echinops telfairi, assembly GCF_000313985.2. Classification (NCBI taxonomy): domain Eukaryota; kingdom Metazoa; phylum Chordata; class Mammalia; order Afrosoricida; family Tenrecidae; genus Echinops; species Echinops telfairi. The sequence continues at coordinate 4,475,644 of NW_022107432.1, read as the reverse complement.
CCGTTTGCACTCCCTTAGTACTGCCTATGATGAATTGATTTGTACCAATCATAATTTTATGATAAATTACTTTAGTTTTCCACCTTTTATAATTAGTAAAGTGGCCATGAACCTCATGGGCACCATTAGGTCTCATGTTAATGGTCTCACTCATTCAGATGATTCATTTTTACTTTGTCTTAAGACCTAGTAAAGGGTTCTTTATAAAATATATACATAAAATATATCATTATTTATAAAAATCTATAAATGATATATAAAAATATAAATGGCTTTGTATAAAATACAAAAAGGCCCCAAATGTGGGGTCTTTCACTCCTAGGACACTAGAGAACTTTGCTGGGTCGTACACCATCTCACAGTCCCTGAGACATTTGAGCCTTCTGTGACAAATATTATCAGTTCATCCTGGAGGGTCATCTTCTTTTTATTGACTCTCGATTTTGTCAGGCATGGTGATCACTCCTAACGACATGTCCAAAGTACATGAGAAGAAGTCTCACCATCCTTGCTTTTAAGGAGTATTATGGATATGATTCCAAATGGATTTTTTTGTTCTTCTGGCAGTCCGTGATATAACCACCATTCTTCTTCACCAACACCAACATTCCAATCATTTGAAAGAGGCCTTTGCAGCAGAATGGCACCCTGGTGGCAGTGTGTTAGGTATTGCACTCCTAACCACAAAGTCAGTGGTTCAAATCCACCAGCCACTGCTTTGGGAAACCCAGAGGAGCATTTCTACTTGATGGCACTGAGTTTGGTTTGGTTTTGCAGCATATTTGCCCGATTAAATATAACTTTTTGATTACTTGTTACTTCCATGGGTGTTGATTATGGATCCAAGTAAAATGAAACCCTTTCCAACATCCATCAATTCTCTGTTTATTGTGATATTGCTTATTAGTTGTAACAATGTAAGTATAGTGAAAGGTTACAGCACTGATGAAGAAATGTTCTGATTTTAAGCCATGCTCTATCCCCTTGTTCTGTTTGAACATTGATAATATAGAGTAAAAATATACACAAATTCAAGTGTCCATATGCACACTTCAATGACATTCAAGATGTTCTTTGCATTACGCAAGCATTCTCACCTTCCTCTTATGAGATAATCATTCTCTATTAATATAACCTCTCTTTCTTGATCCCTGGTATTTTTAAAGAGTTATCTATATGGAATCAAAGTGATGACAACAACAACTCCAAAGATTAGATAGGAATTTTAGGGGAGAAAGCAAAAAAACAAAACAAAACAAAACAAAAAAAATCACTATCATCGAGTCCATTCAGACACATACCAATCATATGGAACACTGTAGGCGATAGATTATCAGCCAATCCCTATCCACTATGTCACCAAGGTCCCTTTTTAATGAGGAACATAGCGAATAAAAATAATATTGTTACCAAAAGGCCAGTTTATAACTCACTTATATATCTATTCAATTAAATAATATAAAAATTAACATTTCTGATGCAATCTTGTACAGCTTGCTTTGCATACTTTCTATTAGATTAGCTTTGCTCTTCCCTCAAATCTATCCTTTCTGGTACCTTGCATCAGTGAAATGGCAACAATATTCTGAGTCGCATGGCATGTATTACTCAGTATTCTGTAACCTAATGGAACTATTAATTCCAATATTTCTGAACCAATTCACCATTTCATTCAACATTTTTCATGGGCTTCATGAACTTTCTTCTCAGGAATAAATTAGATTGAATTGAATATCACTAGTTCTTTCTCCTACTGTAATAGCTAAGAGAGTCTGTGTTTCACATGAAAAAATAAACAGTATTTTTCAAATTTCAATTGCTAACTGATTACACAAAAATGATTAATATCAATTAATTCATCATTTAAAATGTAAGTACCATAAATCAAATTTTAAAAAGAATTAATCAGATACAGTCAAAGTTAATAAAGATCAAATTTTATATCTGATATGTAATTAATCATAGTACGTGACTTACAATACTTTCATATTTCTTTATTGTACAGTATGTGTCATGGATTTACCTAATTTAGATTTAGAATTAAAGTAGATAAAATGTATTCAATTCATTATTATATTTGGAAAGAAACCAAAATTATAATGCTAAAACTTTCTTTTTACCTAAAGATTAAAATTATCAAGTGAATATGGACATATAGTAAACACAACTAGATGATGGTCATATTAAGACATTAGTAATAAAAATAGACTATTAAACATGTAATTTTATTTTATGCTACAAAATTAGTGAATTATGAACTGTTAGCAAAGGTAATAGTTTCCAAAGTTTTTTTTCAAAATAGAATTATTTGATTTTTTTTCAAAGTAGGCTTATTTGCCTTTGCATATAAATGTTGATTGATGCTGCAAAGTCACAAAATAATCAGAATGAAGAACTACTTGGCTGTTGCTTGGGTAGCTTTGTACAAGGTCACAGTGATGAACCAGCCATTCTTATAACAAGTGGTTTGTCATCAAAACTTTTTCATAATGAACCAGTGGCTCCATAACATACACTCTTTTTATTCACAAACAAGCCTGGTCATACTCCACTTGTAAGGGACACACTCATGAAAAGGAGGAACTCTGTTTATTTCTAGCTACTTTCCCTCTGTCTTTGTGATGTAGCCAACAAGAACAATGTAAACTAAAATATCAAGTTATCATTGGACTTATCTTCATCCTGAGGGTTTTGCTCACGATCTACTGGTTTCATCAAGGTTCAAAGGACATTTATCAGTCCTAAATGCTTTAAAAGGAGGAGTAACTCACTCAGCTCTAGATTCAGGAAACACCTCTGTGCAAGCAGAGAAGGTAGAAATTATTACATTGAGGCTGAAAATTTAAGAAAAGTGGAAAAACTCTGAGGGCAGAGGACCCATGATTCTGTTTTTTTCATAGTGAAGGGGAAAATTTCAAAATCATAGTAATTAGATTTCAAGTAACATAACTACGGTATAAACTGGGTATGTATTTCATGGACAAATAGCATAGGTAGATACATAGATTTTTTTTTTAGCTTAAAGATTTAAATATGATTTTTCTTAGGCTGTTGTTACTGCCATTTAGTCAACTCTGACCCATAGCGACCCTATACACAGTAGAGTGAAACACTGCCAGGTCCTTCATTAGCATCACACTTGTTTCTACACCTGAGCCCATTGTTGTGGCCTTGGAGTCAGTCCATCTCATTGAGGGCCATCCCTCCTTCCTTTACTAAATATGATGTTCTTCTCTAGAGACTGCTCTCTCCTGACAACATGTCCAAAGTACGGGAGACAAAGTCTCGCATTCCTTGCCTCTAAGGGGCACTTAGACTGTACTTCTTCCAAGACAGATCAATGTCCTTTTAGCTGTCCTTGGTACTTTCAATATTCTTCCCCGGCAGCACAATTCAGGTGCATCCATTCTCCTTCTGCCTTCTTTATCAATGTCCGACTTGCACATACATACGAGGCAACTGAAATACCATGGCTGGGCTCCTTGGCAGTTCCACCTTAGTCTTCCAGCAGCATCCTTACTTATCAATATTCTAAAGAGGTCTTGTGCAGCAAATGTACCTGCTGAAACTTATCTTTGATCTCTTGACTGCTTGACTGTGGAGCCAAGTAAGACAAAATCCTTGACAACTTCAACTTTTCTCCATTTATCATGATGTTACTGATTGGTCCAGTTGTAAGGATTTGGGTTTTCTTTACATTAAATTTTAATCCATACAGAAGGCTGCAAACCTTGATCTTCATCAACAAGTGCTCAAGTCCTCCTTACTTTCAGCAAGCAAGATTGTGGCATCTGCATATCTCAGATTGTTAATAAGCCTTCCTCCAATCCTGATGCTGCATTTTTCTTCACTTAATCCATCTTCTCTATTTGCTCAGCATATAGATTGAATAAGTATGGTGAGTGGAAAGAACCCTGATGTACACCTTTTCTGATTTAAAACCATGTATTATTCCCTTGTTCTATTGCACAATCGTCTCTTCATCCATGTATAAATTTCACATGAACATGAGTGTTCTGGAATTCTAATTCTTCTTTAGGTTACCCATAGTTTCTTATGTTTCACATAGTCAAATACCTTGGCATAATCAATAAAACAAAGTAAACAGATTTCTGGTGTTCTCTGCTTTCAGCAAAGATCCACTTTGTAGTAATTTACTTTACAAGCAAAGATATCCTTTTTTTCTTACACTCTTCTGAATCTGGCCTGAACCCCTGGCAGCTCCCTGTCAATGCACTGATATAACCATTATTGGATGATCCTCAGCAAAATTCTACTTGCATGTGATATCAATGGTATTGTTCTATCATTTGAACATCTGGTTGAGTCACCTTTCTATGGAATGGACACAAAACGGATCTCTTTCAAGCAGTTGGCCAAGTAGCTGTCTTCCAAATGTCCTGTTATAGAGGAAGGAGTGTTTCCAGTGCTTCATCAGCTTGTTGAAAGATTTCAGTTGCTTCCCAGAGACTTGAATTTGGCTCATGCTTTCATTGCAGCTTGAACTTCTTCCTTGAGTACTATTGATTCTTGCTCATATGCTACTTCCTAAAATGGTGAAATGTCGGCCAGTTCTTTTAGGTACACTGACTGTGTGTTCTTTCCATCTTCTTTTGAAGCTTTCTGCATCATTCAATACTTTTCAGATAGGATCTTTCTGGATTGAAACTCAAGGCCTGAATTCTTTCTTGAGTACTTTCAGTTTAACATAAGCTGATCATGTTCTTCCTTTATAGCAAAACATACTATAAATTCAAATTTTCCATTCAGTGCTGATCTCCTGGTTTTCCTCTAAAACAAGTTTCCATCAAGCTGACCATATCAATAAATAATTTTCTTCATCTTCTTTTTCGATAGGATACAAAGTTTTATTGTTTGCATATTCCAGTACTGGTAATATATCATTTCTCAATTAATTATTTCAATCTGTTTCAAGGTGAGTTCCCCCTGCCAGCCACACTTCCCCCACCTATTATCTGGAGCTTGAATTCAATTTTAACAGTAATTTACTTTATGATAAAATGTAAATGTACAATACATACATACATGATATATAAATATTCATGTATATATTCATCTATATGAATTGCACGGTTCAATAATTTTTAACATATTCAGAGTCGTACAGCTATCACCCCAATCCATTCTTATAGTTTTTTTCTGTTATGTACAAAAGAAACCTGTGCTGTTTTAGTCACTCCCTAACCTGCCTCCTGCTCTCCAACCAAACACATTGTCATGGAGTCCATTCTGACGCATAGAGATCCTGTAGGGCAGGTTAGGACTGCCCTGGTGAGTTTCTGAAACTGTAACTTTATGAGGATAACAAGCTTCCTCTTTTTTCTCAAGTAGTGACTGGTGGTTTCAAACTGCTGACCTTGTGATTAGCAGCCTAAAATGTAACCACTACATCACTACCATTAATTCACTTTCTGTGTTTATAGATTTACTAGTTTGAGCCACATCATGTCAGTAGAATCATAGGAGATATGGTCTTGGTACTTGATTTTTTTCATGTAGCAAAGTGATTTCAAGGCTCATGTAGGTTGTAGCATGTGTCACTAATTTTTTTCCTTTTTATTGTCAAATAAGAGTCTATGATTAGTTTTATGGATGTACCATCTTCCTTTTAGCCATTCCACAAAGTTGTAAATTTATACTTTTTCACTTATTAGGAATAATGCTGTTATAAACGTGGATACGTGAGTTTTTGTGTGGACATATGCTGTCATTTTTCTTAGGTATATGCTTAGGTATGCACATACAGTTGATAAATCACATGGCAATTCTATGTTTAACATTTTAAGCGACTGAAAACTATCTTCCACAGCAGCTGCACCACTTTGTAAGCCCACCATCAATGTGTGAGGGGTTCAATTTCCCTACATCCTCTCTGGATTATAAATTCTTACAAGTATTATTTATTTAGGGGGCCACTCCTGAGTGTCCCTCAAAATATTGCTGTGATTTACATAGCAACAGATTTTCATCATACTCATTCTAATACATTTATCAACTAATTGTACATGTTTAACAATAAATTATATATAAAATTATAGTAACTCTGTTGTTTCAAAATATATTTTTTAGTCATAATGTAGTAGGTAAAATAATGATCTCTATGTACAACCTATCCCAGGGAACTGGGGTATATTTCATTAAATAGCTGACTATAAAATAGGGAGACTTGGGTTTTATCGAGGTGAGTCCAATATAATCACAGAGATCCTAATAGTAGAAGTAGGAAGCAGCATAAATATCTTCCAGAGAGACGTAAGAAAGGCTCTCACACCCTCCTTGGCCCTGATTTTGGATCACTTGTTGCTCCCCTGTCCCTGGGTTGGTCAGCACCACCACCTTACCCCTGACTCTCCTCCTCCCGTGTCCTCCCGGAACCACTGGTCCTGTTGTTTTCTCCTCCAGACTGTTCATCCAGCCCATCTTATCTAGATAGATCTGTAGAGATAATAATATGCACCAAAAATCAAGCCATAACAAGATAGGCGATGAATGAGAACACAGCGATGACAACAAAAAAGAAAACCAATGACCCATAGAAGAATAAATTAATTAAAAGAAAAAAAATTTTTAAAGAAAGAAAAACCTGTAAATAGATCAAGGTCTTATTTTTGATCTCTAAGCATGTCCTTCAGTCACACCCAGCTTACTCAGTAATTTGGAGATAGTAGCAGTAAATGACTCCTTAGCTGGTGTGAGAATTAAATGAGACAATGTGTGTTATAAATGTCGTGTAATGCCTGGGCCACAAGTCAGTAAGTAGTCACTAAATGGCCACATGTTGTCCATGCATACCAACATATGTATACCAGGTTTTTAACTTCCATAAACTAGCCTGTCAAATTTTTAATGTTCAGTTCCGATGGGGTGCCACGCTCTGACCCCAGAGTCTGTCCTTTGTACTCCCTCGGGGGCTCCCTGCTCTGCTCCCACGGTTGCTCTGCTGCACGCTTTTAATGGTTTGCCTTGATGTCACAGGGTCATTCTGGGCCAGTCCTGGCACTGAGTCTCCAGTGTTGTCCCCCTAAGGGCCCTGGGCCATCAAGTGATGGCATGTCTCCTAGTGGGATTAGCTATATTGTCCACTCTGTGCATTGGCTGTTCAGAGCGGGGATGTCGTCCTCCAGGCCTGGTGGGCCAGGATGTGCTGCACTCTCTCTTCCTCCCCATACATTTGCTCCCATTTGCTCTGATCAGACATGCCCTCTCCCCTAGCTGCAGCTTCAGTGCCATGCCGTCATCTCAAATAATTCTTCTGGGGGGAGGGGCAGGTGTCCACATAGCTGGTATGGGGGCTGAACCCTCAGCAAGGAGAGTGTGAGAGGACTAGTAGGGATTCAGC
>NW_022107432.1:4465440-4467133 GCF_000313985.2 Echinops telfairi | reverse complement strand
GACAGTGTAACATATGACAAAATAATAATTTATGAATTATGAAGGGTTCATGAGGGAGGGGGAGTGGGGAGGGAGGGGGTAAATGAGCAGCCGATATTAAGGGCTCAAGTAGAAAGCAAATGTTTTGAGAATGATGATGGCAACAAATGTACATATGTGCTTGATGCAATGGATGGATGTATGGATTGTGTTAAGAATTGTAGGAGCCCCCAATAAAATGATTAAAAAAAAAGAAAGGCTCAACTGACCATTGCCGAATTTGAAAGTAGAAAGCAATGAGCCAAGGCATCTGGGCAGCTTCTAGGAGCTTGTAAGAGGCAGAAGTAGAGGCCCAGAAAGCAATACAACCTTGCCAACACTTTTATGCTGGTCCAGTGAAATCTCCATCAGACTTTTGATCGACAGAATTTTCAGATAATAAATTTAATATTTTTTAAGCTGCTTAGTTTGTGGAATTAGTTATAACAACAATAACATATGGAAATTTTCGAAAAGCGAAACCGTTAAAAGATAACAGGATTTTTGTACAACACTTGAAGTCCATTGTATTTGCAAATAGTAAATTTAAAAATATATTTTAATAGAGCTATATCCTTTACACAGGTGAACTGGTTGTTCATGTTCATTGACATTTTCATGTCTTTTGTTTAAAATGTTTCTGTATTTGTAAAAGTTCTTTGTATGTTAAGGAGATTGTCCATTCAGATATCTATCAACCTATCTATCATCTGTCTATAACATATCCATCTTTCACCTATCTGACACCTATTTATTCATCTTAATTTTTTATTTTCAATTTTTAAGTATTATTGTTTTATAATAAAGGAAGTTGTATTAAAGAAAAGAATGTTTTGTCTTTTCTTTTAGTTACCCAAGTCAAATGCATAACTATGTCCTTGTAATATTTTCACCATCTATAGATTATTTAAAAATCTATATTTTCAGAAAACTACAGTCTTGGTAATGATTTAAATTTTTGAACTCACTTTAGTCTTTAGCTTGCAGTTTTAAGTTTTATGATGGAAATAATTTCCAACATTATTTAAAGTCTCGTATTTGTCCAATTCTTTTTAGCTTCAAATATAAACAAATATAAAACAAGAGCTGTTTTCATGTCCCACTCCTCAGCAATAATAAAAAATAACTTTTACTCTTATTAATCTGTCTCCATTTTTTTTAATGTGGATTGATTCAAGGTACTAAAGGCTTCCTCTAGCCTTTCTGCTATAGCCTGTTCTTGGATACTCAAAATTCAACACACTAAATCATGGTTAAAACTTTAGAAGGATGAAGTTTGAGAATGAAAAAAGGGAATCTTTTGGCAAAAAAATGATTAATGGATCCAAATGTAAAAAAGGCTTGAAACACTCATAAACTAGTCATTTTTTATCTGTAAGTTTTCTTTCTTTTTTGTGGTCAAAAGTTTCCAATTCATCTTCTTTATTTACATGTGATACTAATAATAAATCAACATGTATCCAAGGAAGTTGCTTCCATTCTTGATGCTGATTTTAGCTTTTCCCCTGAAGGGGTCCATATAGCAGACCTTCCACCAAAATGAGGTTTAACAATAAAACATTTCTTGACAATTTTTCTCTTCCCTCTTGTTCTGTTTCTGTACTCAAACAGACGAGGTAGTGGGGCAAAGGTTACTGAAAGTTTGTCGCTGTGTAACTTTTCCTGGAATCTGATA
>NW_022107432.1:4463732-4465015 GCF_000313985.2 Echinops telfairi | reverse complement strand
CCTTTGCCTCCCTCCATGCTGGGATTTGTCTGCCTCCAGGGGCAGCCCCACGCAGGCTGCCGACCATGGGAGCCAACTTCTGAGCTGTCAGCACAGCCATGTTCCTAGTGCTCTTACCCCCGTGTGATTCTGCACCCACTGGCCTGTGATCTCCCTGCCTCTCACTTCATCTTTGTGTCATCAGCCTGAAGCTGGGAGTCTGGAGAAGGCTCTTGCTGGCATTGGACCCATGGATTTGAGTTGGAATGCCTTCTTTATTTAAAAATACCTTTTTATATAATGTTCTTTCTTATAAATATGAGTGTCTTTGATTTTGTTTCTCTAGATAATTCAGCCTAACACACAGCTCTTGGGTATTTCAAACAGAGATGGTGCAACAAGGGGCTCGAACCTAAGAACAACTGCGAGGATGATGCAGGACCAGGAGGTGCTTCATCGTGTTGTGGGCAGGGCGGTTCTGAGCAGGAACCACCTCGATGGCACCTAACAACAGCAGCAACAAGACTATGAAAGATGGTTGGGGGTGGGCTGCAAAGAAATCAGTACAGATAACAAAGAACAACTAGAATGCTGTGATTCAATCTTTCCCTAGATGGAGGACAGTGGACGTTGCTAGTCTCTTTAATTTCAGCACATTGGGGGAGGGGGCTTCAACAGGCAGCTCAGATATCTATATATCTATCTATAGCTATTTCTCTCTATACACACACACACACACACAGAGAAATACAAATATATGTACATATATAGAGAAATATGAATTATCTCCTTTGCTATTTCTAGATCTAATAATTATCAGATCCTAAGTTTTTGAACAGGATAACTGACAGCTCCTAATGATGTCTTAGTGGTGTTTGTGTTGTCTAAGAGAAATAAACCAAGTTAAGGCATTTTAATTTCTGCTTTAGCTCTCAAAATCATAAACCCATTACAATATATTGAAAAGCTTTGAACATTTTAAGATGGGTTAAAATATTTATTATTTTAAAGTTATCATTCTCAGCTAAATATAAAATTTAAGTTGTTTTAAGTTGGAGCAAATAACTTTAAGAATCATTAATCATAATGTACTTTGTGTTGAGAGCAAAACAACATGGGGAAATGGTTGCAATTTAAAATGTCTTTAACCAGCATCATACTAGTAAAAGAAGAAATATGCCAAATTACCTGCTACTACCTGTAAAATTCTCATTTAGGATTCAGCACAAAAATTAGATATCAAAAACCATAAACTCTATTTGCAAAAATTCAATATGAACAAACTTAACCCCAAGTGTGACTAC
>NW_022107432.1:4456524-4462662 GCF_000313985.2 Echinops telfairi | reverse complement strand
TAGGGATTCTGAGGCTGTCATCTTTATGGGAGCAGACACTCTCATCTTTATCTAGAAAGCAACTGGTAGGTTTGCACTGCCAAACTTGCGGTCCTTGCTTACCTGATGTTTAGCCTCCATTCTCTGTGAGTTCTGTGCGGTTGTCGCATCAAGTTATCAAATACAGTGGAGGCGTAGAGTGTTGTGGGAGGAGTGATTGGCGTCTGAATAGAGTGAAATACGATGGAGGCAGGCCTCTGCCTTATGGCATGGACCCTGGGTTGGCTGGGCCTTGGATTCACTTTCCTTGTGGAGTCAGTGAAGGTCAGAAATGGCCTTCTTTTCATTTCTTCCACCACATTGTTTACTCATCTTCTCTACAAGTCCGTATAATTGTTGTTTCATTTATTCAATTTCTATTTAAATTGTTATGTATATATTTTACTTTTAGAAGTTGTACTTTGTTTTAAAACTTTCTACCCATTTACATGGTACCCTTTCCTTTACTCATATTTTGTTTCATTTTTTATTTCTTATAAGAAAAACAAGCTTGATTTTTTTCTGGTAATAGCAATATCTGGTCTTTATACAGCTGAGTCATCTTCTTTCTAGTAACTCCTCTATTGCAATGTGTTTTCTTTTTCCTCACATATGCTGTAACTGTTCACAACCGGTTTTATGAAAATGATCTCGAGAAAACTTGGGGTCTACATAAAGAAAATGTGTATACCCTTTGTCATCACGTGAGAAAAGCACACTCTGGAATTGCCATCGTTATTATTTTTATTTTTCCTTAAGGTTGTTGAAAGATAGAATGGTTTGCCATTATAGAAAATTTGGAAGATATTTTCTCTTCTCTTGCCTATGTAGAAGTGAGGCATAATGACAGGGTTTTCTAAGAAAATGTTATATGGGCTTCTCATCATGATCTTGACATCTTAGTAATTTATTTAAGATGTTTTATCTAATTTAACCTCTTCTTTAAATGTGTCTTATAAATGAAGTGTTTATGATGGGATGTTTTCTCCAGTTACCACAGTACCCAAAATTGAATTGTTCCATTTTTTTTTTAAATCAAGAAGTTCTCAAAATATATCTGTTCAAGGACTTTTGTTGCTTCTTAGTACTAATATGTATGAATATAACATGTGAGTGTGTATGTGTAGTCTTTGTAATCTTATAGTTCCTATGGGTTTCCAAATATGAAGACTAATTACCTGTCGTTTAAAAGTTTAAACCTTAAAGCAACGTTATTTATTTATTGGCCAACTTATTTAAAACCAAGCACTTTATAGGCACTTTATGTGATTGTTTAAGAAGTACTTACTGACTTTATAAACCATCTAATCCATTGATATATTCTTAGATAAGGCATAAGAAGTGACAAATCGTTTTTCAGTAAACATGCAATGATTCATGAAAGAAGAATGAGCTCAATGCAATTTTGGGCCTTAAGAAATCTACAAATTAATTTAGATTGATTAACTCCAATACTGATATTATATAGATTTTGAGGAAATATAGCAAGTTTAACTTACATTGATAAATACATTTATACCAGTATCTTTAAGAGCATATTTTTACCTAATGGCTACATTTGGAAACCATTGAAGTTTGAATATCTTGCCACTTGGATAATAGAGATATAAAATATGTAGCATTTTAGAAAGTATTTCATGTCAAATAGAAACATTTATCATATTAATTAAACTTAAATTATTCCCTCCATTATGAAGATATATTACTCTGAAATTCTTCCAAATTAACATAAAACTAAGAGGAAAAAAATATTCAAAATTATCAGTCAGAACTAATAATGTATGCTTACTTATTACCAAGAAAGGACACTCAAATTAGGGAGAGACAAGTTAACAGTGAAGGTGACATAATTAAAGTCATGTCCTTTACTCCAGCCATAAGAGCATGGGCAATGGCGAAGACAAATGGAAATGCCAAACGCCCAATCTCACAAAGAAAGAGAAACTCTCTCAATTTAAATGTAATCCCACAAGACATTCATTTTATATAAAGACCTCTGTTAATGAATCTTTACCTAGATATTATCTGCCGGCATAGGAGAAGGAAGTGGGACCAAGACAGAAGGAAAGTCAATCAATCTTTCTCATTTCACATAATTCACTCATTTAATCATTCAACAAACTGGAATTTATGGAGTGCCCTCTGTGTACTAGAAACTCATTAATCAATACTATATCATTATCAATTGAACCTAGAGCCCTCTTTTCAGGAAATTCGAGTTTTTTAAATTTAATAATAATAATAATAAGCAATTAAAAGATCACTCCCTACCATTGAGTTAATTCTGACTCATAATTACAATAAATAATCATGTATTTCATCATAGGAAAAAATATTTGTTCTGGTTCAGATATGCATGTAAAATTAAAGCAGTCTGTTAAATTTAAACTAGAAACAGGATTTGCCTGCTAGTGTTACAAGGAGGGGAACATAAATCAGCGTAGTAATAACATGGGCAACAATCAATTATGAATGGATTAAAAGGGCAAACCAATCAAATAACTGCAGACAATAGTTATGATTAAGCATGTATGACCTACATATAACAGTCATTCTGAATGTAGAGATTTTCTTAAACTCTTATTATTTTTGGTCTTTTCTATGATTTCTATGAGTACTTGAGGCTTAATTCTGGTCTCTCTCCCTGTTTCCATACATGCTACTCTCATCTGATTATGTATCAGATAGGTGTAAAGCACTGTCTAATCCATAATTTTCAAAAATTAAAATTGCCACTAAGATTTAGAAATGACAAAATTTGTATACCATAGAAAGGGATTATAAGTGGAATACAAAGACTTCCACTATTGAATTCTCTCCTTTGCCTTCTCCTGTTTATGGACAATGTTTTCATCGTAATTATATCATGGAACAAATGCCAGAATAGTACTTTGGTTGGCGTAGATGTGAGGACAACATATAATAAGGACTTGCAAAACAGAAAAGTAGTAAAAAGCCATTTTGTTATTCTAAAAATTACCTCCATATCATGAAAGAGTATGAGAGTTGAAAAGGGGAGAGTGGATAAAAAATTGTTATTGTCTTTAGATGGCCTCTAGTCAGTTCTGACTCATGGCACTACTGTACAACAGAACACAAAATTGTTGACACAAAAATGGTCACAATTATTGCTATGCTTGAGCCCATTGTTGTAGTCACTGTGCCAATCTATTCCATTGAGGGTCTTCCTCTCTCTCTCTTTCTCTTTATATTTTTACTGACCCTTGATTTTTATCAAGCATGATGGCCTTCCCAGGGAATGATCTCTTGTGATGATACATCCAAAGGACGTGAAGCAATGTCTTGGTACACCCACTTCTATGAAGCATTCTGATTGTCCTCCACTCAAGACATGTTTGTTAATTTTTATGACAGTCTATGGTTTATACAATATTATTCACTAATACTATAATCCAAATGCATTAAAAAGACCATGGTTTGGGTTAGGTGCATGTGTTTGGCAAACTTACATCACTTGACACAATGGATATATGGATTGTTATAAGAGCTCTAAGCGCCACCAATAAAATGATTTTTAAAATATACATTAAGGATAATAATTATTGGCATGCAAGTCAAGATGGTGTCCAGTTAGAATCACCCACCTAACGCTTCGGTTTTAGACCAGAAAATTAAGAGGTAAGGAGGCCAAAACTGGGAAGCTGGGTGCTAGAAATAGATTCAGTGTGCCAGGGTCTGGTTCAGATCTCTTCCTGTGATTTTCACACATGAAGCAACTTGAGAACTTGCTGAAATGCTCTAAGCTCACTGGGTCTGTCTGTAGGCTCTGCTAAACCCTTGCTAGGTCCAGCAGGATGGCATATGCCAGCCCTTCCTAAACCCAAAATATGAAATTGCAGCAAGCAGTAACTTCCTCAGGCTACTGTCTAACAGTGGTCATAATCCCAGGCTTGTGGAGAGCCTCTAGGAACTAGCCACAAGACCTCACACTGGACTTCCCCTCTCTGCTATCCTCCCTGCTCTTGCAGTCCAGGAATGGAGTGACTACATCAGCCACCCCTTTCCCCCTCTTAGCAGCTCCACTCCTGCCAGCATGGGTAATGATAGATAATTAGATAATAATTTGTAGCAATTGAAAAGCCACTGGGCTATTTACCGGTGACAGAACGCAGTTCCCCAAAGCACAACTGATGTGCTGTGCAGGATAGTGACCGGAGTGACACACGATTTCAGCCAGGGGAGAATTCAGTTCCAGTTAGACACAAAACCACTCTGCCAATCCAGTCCCCTTCCCTGGGGAAAAGTGTGACACAGCCCCAATACCAGTGCAACCAACAAGCCCATTATAAAAGAGGGGAGAGGGATAAAAACAACCAAAAAACACTCTTAATTCTAGGCTGTGGTCCTTTGCACAATTTTGAATGTAAGCCTCCAGAACTCTCTCCTTTAGCATAACATTAACATAACAACTCTAATCTCCAGAGCACAGGCTAGGGCTTTAACACAAAAAATGGAAAAACCCAGCAGTTTCTGATAGCTACACACCAAGCCATAAACTGACTCTACCAATTTGGGCTCCACAGAGAGTTTTTAAAAGAGTGCAAATTGTGAATAGACAGTCCAGACCAGACATGTGCCTCCTGTGCAGTCTCGACTCAACCTGGCCAGTGGAAAATCTACAGTTGCCTGTCTCAGACAAGAGTCAGAGGCCCCCATCACTGGTGGCCACTGCATCATTGCAGCACCCTGTCTACAGAGCAGTCTGACCCACCACCACAGTAAGCCACAGGTAGTCCTCAAAAATACTCTTACCAGTCACACAGAGAAAGAGCTTAGGGCCAGTTGGTATCCAGAAACATTGCGCCCAGTTCCAAAATGACAAGTAAACAGCAACATACTTCAATACCCTCAACAAGAAAACAAGAAAAACAAAATGCAACAGTGAAAGAAGAGGCAAACATAAGGACACTGATCTGCCACAAAAACAAATCTTTCAGAATGCTGCTTGGAGTACAACAGGATTTGAAGGAAGCAACACAGAGTAAGGATGCAATGGGAGAGAAGATGAAATCCATGACAGAGGGGATGAAATCCATGCACAAAAGGGAAATACAAGAACTAATGCATGAGGTAACAGAAGCAAAACACAAGATCACGGACCTCACCAACAGACTAAAAAAGGTGGAGAATCATATCAGTGATCTCAAAGATTTGCAGGCAGACTTCAGAAAATGGGAAAAACAGTCAAACAAGATAATAAAGAAGGGAGAAGAAAACCTGAGGCTAATGACAGATGCTATGAATAGTAAGAATATTCAATTAATTGGTCTACCAGAACAAGACATAACAAAGAAGTCAACAGCTAAGTTAACCTGAGGCTAATGACAGATGCTATGAATAATAAGAATATTCAATTAATTGGTCTACCAGAACAAGACATAACAAAGAAGTCAACAGCTAAGTTAGTGAGGGAATTTCTGGTAGCAAATTTCCCCACCTTAATGAATCAGAATTAGACACTCATACAGGAAGCAGAGAGGGCATCAATAAGATGAAATCCCAGGAAGAACTCACCAAGGCACATAATAGTTAAATTATCTGATTTCAAGGAAAAGGAGAACATTTGAAGAGCAGCAAGAGAAAAATAGGTGGTTACATGCAATGGTGCTCAGGTAAGAATATGCTCAGACCTATCAGTAGATACCATGAAGAGGAGGAGAGAGTGGAGTAACATCTTTTGAAAGCTTGAAGAAAAAAAATGCCTGCCTGATAATCTTCTACCCTGCCAAATTATCTGTTAAGATAGATGGTGAAGTAAGATTCTTCCAGAACAAGGAACTCAAAGAATGTGCCATAATACATCCAAGCCTGAAGAAGATTCCTGCTGACTCATATGGTCAGAAGACCAACATCCATCAAGCACAAGCAGGAGATGACCATATAACTCAACTTTATCCAGAAATCAACGTGCTGAAAACAATTACCAAGATAACATTGCCTCAGAGGGAGAAGGCAACAATGAAGCTCCCCCCAGAAACACAGCACACTGATATGAATGAAGATAGTGAAATACACAAAAGTACCATATGACAGCAATGAATCCACAGATGGTGATAACTCTGAATGCCAATGGCCTCTACTCACTCATTAAAAGATAAA
>NW_022107432.1:4452317-4456424 GCF_000313985.2 Echinops telfairi | reverse complement strand
AAAAAAAAAAGCAAAAAATCCAACCCATAACCCATCAATTTGTTGCCTGCAAGAGACACATCTTAAACTCCCAGAGAAAAATAGACTAAGAATAAAAGGCTGGTGGAAAATATACCAGGCAAATGACAATTTAAGAAAAGCAGGGGTTGCAATCCTAGTCTCTGTCAAAATTGACCTCTAAGGTGCAAACCATAATGAAAGATGAAGATGGGCAGTATTAAATGCTCAAAGGATCAGAAGACCAGAGCTAGGGAGCGCATAATGAAAAAACCTGTGAAATTTGTTAAACTATTCAAAAGATGAAAAAAGAAATCAGAGACTCAACAATCATAGTAGATGGCTTCAATTCACCACTATTAGAGAAAGATAGATCACTGGGAAAGAAACTCAGCAAGGAGGCTACAGAGCTAAACACTACAATTAGGCTGATAGACTGAACCTGATAGGCATTTATGGAGATTTCTATCCACATACAAAAACATTCACAATCTTTTCAAGTGCTCATGGATCATTTTCAATAATAGACCACATGCTGGGACACAAGTAGAGCCTGAGTAAATTCAAGCACATAGAGATTACTCACATGGCCCTCTCAAACCACTACACCATAAAGGTGGAGATCAACAAAAGGAAGACCAGAAAAATATGGGCAAACAACTGGAGGATCAATAATGATCTTCTGGGATACAAATGGTACTGGCCCAGATTAGAGAGGAAATTAGGAAGTTTCTAGAAACTAATGATAGGGATAATATAACATACCAAAACTTATGGGATAAGGCAACATTAGTTATCAGAGGAAGTTTGATAACAATTAATGCATACACGAAAAAGGAAGAGAGACTCATGACTGATAAGCTATCACAAAACCTCCAGAAACTAGAACGGAGTCAACAGAACAACCCTTCCAATAGAAAGAAAAGAAATAATAAAAATATGGGCAGAGTTAAATGAGTGGGAAGACAACAAAACAGCACAAAAATATAAATGTTGCCAAATGTTGCTTCTTTGATAGGATCAGCAGAATCAACAGACTGCTGGCAAGCTTAACCAAGGAAAATAAGTAACAACCATCAACAGCCAGGATTTGGGATGAAGCCCGGGAAATCACAATAGACCCCAATGAGGTTAAGAGAATAATCCCAGAGTACTATGAAAGTCTGTATTCTAATGAATTCAACAACATGGAAGACATAGACAAATACTTGGAGAAACAATCCCTCCCTAGATTATCCCAGATAGAGGTTAAGAACCTCAGACCCATAGCAAAAGAATAAATAGATAAGGTTAACAAGAAACTACCAATGAAAAAGCTCCTTGACCAGACTGCTTTACAGGAGAATTCTACCAAGTATTCAGGGAAGAGCTGACACTGACTCTCTACAAATTATTCCAGAGCATAGAAAAAGATGGCAAACTCCCAATCTCATTCTATACAGCCAGTATAACCTTGACACACAAACAGGGCAAGAATACACAGCAACAGAGACCTACAGACTGACCTCTTCAATGAAAACAGATGCAAAAAAAACTTTAACAAAATATTGGCCAAGAATAGAAAAGTATATAAAACATATCATCCATCATGATCAGGTGAGATTCATTCCAGGAATGTCAGGATTGTTCTACATCCAAAAATCCATATACATTATTTGTCATATTGATAAGAAAAGTAAAAGAATCACATGATAATATTGATAGACCCAGAAAAAGCATTTGACAACATCCAACACACATTCCTAATTAAGACACTGAAGGAAATAGCAATGGAAGGAAAATTCCTCAAGTTAATACAAGCTATCTACGAAAAGTCAACAGTCAACATCATAATCAAAGGAGAAAAGTGAAAACATCCCACGGAAAATGGGACCACACAAGGATGCCCCTTGTCCCCACTTTTATTCAACATCATACTGGAGGTCCTAGCCAATAACATAAGGCAGCAGAAGGATATTAAAGGTATCCAGCTGGAAGAAGAGGAGGTGAAACTATCACTATTTGCAGACATCATGATTCAATACATTAAAAAATCCCATAAGCTCCACAACAGGATACTGGCAGTGATCGAGGAATATGGAAGAGTGGCAGGATACAAGATCAACACACAGAAGTTTATTGGTTTGCTACATACATCAAACAAAACCATGGAAGAGGAGATCAAGAAGTCAGTACCCTTTACAATAGCCCAGAACAAATGGAAATATCTAGGGATATATTTAACCAAAAATTATAAGACATACAAGAAAAACTACAGGCTCCTACTACAGGAAACCAAAAGCAACTTCCACAAATGGAAGAATACCAACAACTTTCTTCAAAGAATTATAAAAACTTAACATCAATTTCATATGGAGAGGGAAGAAGCCTAGAAATAACAGAGAACTCCTTAAGAAGGACACAGTCAGAAGGCTCACCTTACCTGACTTTAACACCTGTAACACTACAGTGGTCAAAAGAGCGTGGTACTAGAATAACGACAGATACTCAGACCTATGGAAAAGAATAGAAAACCCATAAATAAACCATCAGCATATAGACAACTGATCTTTGACACGGGTCCCCGAAAACATCAAGTGGGAGGTGGCTGCCCTCTTTAACAAGTGGTTCTGGAAAAAATGGATATCCACTGGTAGAAAAATGAAACAAGATCCTTACCTCACCCCATGCATAAGAGCAAACTCAAGGAGAATACAGACCTACAAATAGAACCCCAAACTATCAAGACCATCAACAAAGGAATCAGAACAAACCAAAGAACCTTGTTTCAGGGAATACATAGGCTAACTGAAATAGGGAAGGGTGTATGCACAAGTGAACCTGGAATCGACAAGTGGGGCATACTAAGGATAAAAAACCCATTTGCATTGAAAGACTTTGCCAAGAGAGTAACAAGAGAACCCATAGACCGGGAGAGGATTTTTAGCAATGACACAGCAGACAAAGGGATTATTCCTAAAATCTGCAATACCCTCCTAGCCTAAAAGAATAAAACAGTTAACTCCCTGTGGTCGTTATATAATCTATTGTCAATTTGAGACTTAAGAGTGAAGGGGTGGAGTTTGGCCTGACAATCAAGTCACAGCTTGATGACATCATTTGGAGGTACTAAGGATAAATAGCTCATTGGAGGTGGGACACACGCTCAGCCCATGTGAGACATTCCTATTGACAAGCCACATGGAGTCAGGCTGATGGCAGCCAGAGCCTCAGAGCTGGGGAACCCACAAGGAGACCCTTGCCAGAGTGGGCTGAGATGCTTATACCACCACTGGATCCACAAGACTTCCCACCTACTGGCCTGTGATCTTCCTGCATTCGGCATCATTTCATTTTATGTGTTTCATGAGTCTGAAGAGGATTTTATCGATTGGCATGAGACAGATGGGGTAATATTGTGCTTATGGACTTGATCTGGACTAGGCTGGGATGTTTTCTTAATGTAAAAAATTACTAAGAGCTCTTTCTTATACACATGTGAGTGTCTATGAATTTGTTTCTCTAGTCTACACAGACTGATACACTCCCTGAGAAAGTGGGCAAAAGACCCGAAAAGCAGTTTTACTAGGGAGGAGAACTGAATGGCCAATAAACATATTAGAAAACATTCCCGATCATTAGCCATCAGAGAAATGCAAATTAAAACCACCATAAGATACTATGTAACACCCTTGACGATAGCCCAAATCAGAAACTTAGAGAACAACAAATGTTGGAGGGAATGTGGCAAGATAGGGACTGTCCTCCACTGCCAGTGATTGTGTAGATACATACAGCCTCTGTGGAAAACAATCTGGCTATATTTAAAGCAAAATGAAATCGAGGTGCCTTATGACCCACCTATCCCTCTACTGGACATATATGCAGAAGAGGTAAGAACTAGATCATGACCGGTCATCTGTGCCCCAGTGTTTATTGTGGCACACTTTACAAGTGCAAAAAATTGGATACAACCTAAATTTCTGTCGATAGACAAGTGAATTAGAAAACTCTGGCACATACACACAATGGAGTACTATGCATCACCAAAAAAGCACTGATGATCCTATGAAGCTCGTCATCTCATGGGAAGAGTTGGAAGAAATTATGCTAAGCAAAGCTAGCCAATCA
>NW_022107432.1:4449244-4450417 GCF_000313985.2 Echinops telfairi | reverse complement strand
GATACCAGGAGGGTAGGGGAAGGTGCGGAGAGGAAGGGCTGAAGAAACTGAGGGGGAAGGGAGACAGCATTTGGTATAAAATATAATAATAATTTATAAATTATCAAGGGGTCAAGAGTGGGAGGTGGGGGAGAGAGGATATAAAGGGGAGCAGATACCCAGGGCTCAAATAAATATGTTTAGGAAATAATGATGGGAACATATGTACAGATATGCTTGATACAATTGATGTATGGATTGTTATAAGAGCTGTAAGAGCCCCCAATAAAATGATCCTCAAATAAAAATTACATGAAGAAAGTGCCTCATGCAATTGTAGAAGAGGTTAAGTCCAGTGCAGTTAAAGTCCATGGGTCAGATGTTAAGTTAGAGATTTTTTCCTGCAGGATATTGCCATCTAGTTGGCACCGTAATTGTGTCTTTTGAAGACCATTTCATTGTTCCATCGAGGCAGCTATTCAAGGATGATGTGGAACATGGTAAGACAAGTGGATCCCATGACCCTGGGTCCATTGCTGCATTTCATTTGCTTTGAAGTAAGTCCCCTTGATCTGAGGCAATGCCATGTGGGATACCATGCTGATGGATAGGGTGTTCTCTAAGCATACGCATGGTAGCTTTGGCAGATGCACTGCATGCAGGGAAGGTAAATCTGTATCCAGAGTAAGTATCTATTTTAGTAAGAACAAAATGCTACTCTTTCCATGACTGAAGTACTCCTTTGCAATCAATCTGCCACCAGGTTTCTGGTTGATTCTCCTGATTAATTGTCCCATATTGCAGGCTCAGTCTTAGTCTCTGCTGCTGGAAGATTGGGCACCCGGCAGTGATTGTAGTCAAGTCAGTTCTGGTGAATGGAAGTCTATGTGTATAACCATCATCCCTGCCAACATGACCACTTTGTCCATGAACCTGTAGCTGGGGAAAGAAGATGACTGGTTTCCACAGAACATGTCTTCCCATCCACTAGATTGTTCAAATCCTGTTCTGCAGAAGCAACATTTTAATGAGAATTCACATGACACTCAAATATCTTCACTTCTTTGACCCATTCAGAGAAGTCTATCCACAAACATTTTCCCCACACTAGTTCCTGACTATCCAGCCAAATCACTGACCACAGCCCACGAATCAGTACATAGTCACATAGGTGATCTCCTTTCAAGCAACATG
>NW_022107432.1:4447584-4448760 GCF_000313985.2 Echinops telfairi | reverse complement strand
ACAATTTTGCCTGGCCAGATGAAGGCAAACCATTTCTGCAGGGTTTTCAAAACAGGAATTGAGAAAAAAGACATTAGCTAGATCCATAGCTACATGGCAGGTACTAGAAACAGTCTTACTCTGCTCAATGATGAAACCACATGGGGATCAGCAGGTACCACTAGAGTCAACACCTTATTAAGTCGGTGACAAATCACTCATTCTCCAAGATACATTTGTGTTGTTTGTTTTATTGTTTTTGTGCAGGCCAAAGAGGCGAGTTAAATGAGGATGTGGGGAGAATCACCACTGCTTTTTCCTTCAAGACCTTGATGGTAGCACTATCACTACAATCCCTCCAGGAATGTGGCATTGCTTTTGGTTCACTATTTTCCTAGGTATAGACGATTCTACTGGCTTCATTTTGCCTTTCCTACCTTAATATCTTTTTTCTACCAGTTGCCATTCCAATATGGGGTTTGTCAGTTGCTGAGTATGTCTATTTCAAACAACCGTTCTGGAACTGGAGACGTTATGACAAGAGTTGAGGGATCCACTGGATCCACTGTGAAATGAATTAATCCATTAATGATTTGTCCTCCAAATGTCCTACTCAGACTGGTGGACTTTCAAAACACTGGCTCTCTTGGAATTAATGTCCATTCAGAGCCAGTGTCCAGTAATTCCTGAAAAACCAGATTATTTTCTTTTCTCCAACAAGCAATCTCTCTTGTAAAAAGCTGCAGATTCCTTTGAGGAAAGCTTAAAGAGGTTAACAGTATAAACTTCTGGTGGTGTAGTGCAATCCTTCCTCAAAGGGACCTGGCCTTCCCTTCATTCAAGGGATTTTGAGTCTATAAACTGGCTCAAGTATTAAAATCATTTGAATCCTGACCCTATTCTGATTTCAGTTAGATTGCCTTTCAACTGACTTAGATTTTTCACTTGTCCCAATCAATTAAGTATTTAATAAATTTCCCAACTATTTTGCTTCTAGGGAGACCTTGCAAAAGTAGCCAACATCATAAATCCATACTAGTTAGACTATTAGGATTATTACTTTGACTCTGCTGTCCATTACAGTAACCATGCCCATCTTGTCTCTTGTAGATTACATGTTGCCATTTGACCACTACTCTCGCAGAGCCCTATCAGCCCCCATTGAAGGCAAGTATCTTAATTCAACTAGGGTGGTTC
>NW_022107432.1:4441430-4446727 GCF_000313985.2 Echinops telfairi | reverse complement strand
GGTGCCATATCAGCTTGCACAATTGGGCAAATCTCCTCACAAGTGAGTGGAGGGGATACAGCTTTTTGTTGCTGCAGCTGTTGTTGTTGTTTTTAGGTGCCACCGAGTCAATTCTGAATAATAGTGATCTATGCACAACAGAATGAAATACTGCACAGTCCTCCACTATCCTTATAATTGTGCCTCCGCCTGAGTACATTGTTTCAGCAGCTGTGTCAATCCATCTCAAAGAGGCTCTTCCTCTTTTCATTGTCCCTCCATTTCACCAAAGATGATGTTCTTGCCCAGGGGCTGGTCTCTCCTGCCAATATGTCCAAAGTATGCGAGACGAAGTCTTTTCATTATTGCTTCCAAGGAGCATTCTTGCCTTCCTTCTTCCAAGACAGATTTGTTTGTCCTTTTGGCAGTCCATTGTACTTTCAGTATTTTTCTCCAACATCCCAATTCAAATGTATTGATTCTCCTTCCAACTTCCTTATCGACAGTCCGACTTTCACATGTATAGGAGACAATGGAAAATATCAAGGGTTAAGTCAGGTGATCTTTAGTCTTCAAAGCAACATCCTAGCTTTTCAATCCTCTAAAGAGGCCTTGTGCAGTAGATTTACATAATGCAAATTATCTTTTGATATCTTCACTGCTGCTTCTATGAATATTGATTGTGGATTGAAACAAGACAAATCCTTGACAAATTCCCTTTTTTTCCATTTTTCATGATATTACCTATTGCTGCAGGTGTGAGGGTTTTGATGGCCAGTACCCAAAGTTGTAATCCATATTCAAAGCTGCTACCCCTGATCTTCATCAGCAAGTGCTTCAAGTCCTCCTCATTTCAGCAAGCAAGATCATGGCATCTATATACCTCAGATGATTAATAAACCCTCTTCTGATCACGATGCTCAAATCTTCTTATAATTCAGCCTCTCTGAAGATTAGCTAGGCACACAGATTGAACAGATATGATGAGAGGAACAACCCTCATACACACTTTTACTGATTTTAAAGCAGGATTATTCCCTTGTTTTGTTCTCACACCTGCCTCTTGATCCATGTACAACTTCTCCATGAGCTTAGTGGAGTGTTCTGGAATGTCACTTCTTCTCAGTTATTCATAGTTAATTATGGTCCACATAGTTTAATGTCTTTGCATAGTCAATGAAACACAAGCAAACATATTTGTGGTATTCTTAGTGTTGAGCCTACGTCCATCTGACATGATACCACTTGCTCTCTGTCCTCTTTTGAATCTAATCTGAACCTATGGCAGTTCCCTGTCAATGCACTGCTGCAACCATTGCTAGATGATCTTTAGGAACATTTTCCTTGCATGTGTTAACAATATTATTGTTCTATAGTTTGAGCATTCTATTGAGTGGGCCATCTTCTTTGTAATGGTTTAGTTTTTCTAATTCTATGTCATTGCACATTTCACTGTAATATTTGGTTTTATCTGATTTAGTTACCTTTGACAATTTCTGTTCAGCTCTTTGACTTCATATCTTTGATTTGCTTTAGCTGATCTACAATTACTGATATGGAAATACCAGGAAAAGTTGGAGTAATTTCTTCAGGTGCTTATGGCGGAAATGAATCAATGAAACTTAGGGGCTCAGTCTCTCTACCTTCCTGATTGTCTATTCATATGTCTCAAACCAAAGTTTTAGGGCCCCATTTCCCTGAAACTTTTGGAATTATTTTAACATCAGACATCATCCTAATTTGGAGATTCAGATAGTTTTTAATCCAGCTACTCCTGTGATAAGATTCTTATATTGTTTTTGAACTTCCAAAACCTTTATTCTTATGGGTCTGTACATATTAATTACTGTACATTATTAATAATGTACATTAATTACCGTACATATTAATTAATTAATAACATAGGACCCTATGTTATATGAGGATGACTAGAAAATTATGACATTTTGGCTTTGTAATGATACTGAGGTTAATGATAATATTAAAGGGGAAATTGCATGCTTACTTTATATATGGCAATGCTTGAAGAAGTGCTTCATGTGTGCTAATATAGTTCATTTTCATATAATATCAGGCATATTATTTTTATTTCTCAAACTTTACAGAATGGAAAACAGAGAAACACAATTAGTAAATTGCCTCGATAATAAACTTGCATGGCAGAACTAGATTTAACTCCAGTTTATAGAAAAATTTAAGTATTGATCTAGAAATTTCTAACATTGTTATGTCAGTCAGAAGAGAAATCAGGACATAGCAATTAAAGTCATGAGAATGACATTAGTTCTTTATAAATGAAAGATTTTCAGGAAATGTTTTCTCAAGAGTTTATAGCTGAGTGTTAAAGTTCCAGAAAGAGCTGGCTTCCAGAAGAGGGGTGGCTCTTGTGGCAAGGGTATTCCTAGTCTTATCAAAGGAAAGTACATGGGAATGGACAGTCAGGAAAGAAATAACATGTACTCTGAATTTTTAGTTATTTGGAAGAAGTTTCAGTGTATGTGTAAGATGCCAATACAGAAGTTTAGGGAAACAGCTAAGGGGTTGATTGTTGGATCTCTTGTCTGCCATATTGTAAGACGATTAGAAGTCAGAGGTTTCAGTAGGAAAATTATTATCCAAATTTATTTTTAAATTATCATTGTGGTTTCTGTGTAGATAATAGCTTTGGAAAGGGTAATAACTGGAGACTACTGAAATAATCTAGAAGAAAAATAATTAGAATTGCACTTGAACTAAGCACATATTAATGACAGTAGAGAAGTGATGAGACCGAAGAGAAATTTAGTAGAATTTTTCAGCTCAGTGACTACTTTCTCATAATCCCTGGTGTGACAGGTTTTGTGCCAACTTGCTGGGGCAGGATTTGCAAAGTTTGGCAGTTGAGGCTGTCCCCATAATTTGATCTAACATAATGTAAACGACTCCATTTTGCAATCTGCTGTGAGTCAAGGAAGCAGTTGTAAAAGTATGAGGGAGGAGTCTAACCTGTCTTCTTAGGTCACCACCCTGTTGCAGTTGAAAGGAAGTTCCTTGGGCATGAGGCTTACTCTTCTTTAAGCAGATTTTGTGGGAGGATTTCTCTTTCTTCTTGCTGGCCTGAATCCCGCGTCTGTTTCATTGACTTCCAGTTCTTCAGACGCGAGCCATCAATGCATCATATACCCTACCACCCCAGGGAATATACCCTACCACCCCAGGGAGTTATCAATGGATGGTCCTGGTGCCTGCTAACCTTGGGGTTGTTCAACTCTGGAGCGATGACCTTGACCTGCTGACCTATGATTCATCTACTTCTGCCTCCACCAGGCTGTAGCCTTCCTGCTTCTGGGTTCATCTTCTTTCCTTTCATTCATGTCAGCAGGCGTGACTATGATGTATCATGGTGATTATCATTGGGGATCATTTTCATTTGGAGTTATTTGGGTTTCTTGAATGGTTATTTTATGTTCTGTCATGATACAAGGGAAGTTTTCTTTTAATATTTTTGACTGTTTTCTTTGTGGTTATTTCTTTTTTATATTCTAGAATGTTTATCAACTGTAAGTTGCTGCTTTTGACAGTATCACATAGAATAATTTTTTTTCATCTTTTTGTCTTTTCTATAGGTTGTTCTTGTTATTTTGGTCTCAAGAGGTTTATCTTCCAGTTCACTGATTTTTGCTTCTATTGTTTTTTTATTTTATTTTAGAGGTTTATCAAGCTCTAGTAACTTAATGTTTGTCTTCTAGATTTCTATTTGGAATTGTTAACTTTTCATTTATTTTGTGTTTGTTTTTTTTAAATTTTATTTCAAAAACATTTGATAAAATACATCAGAGCTAAACCCCAATATGAAAACAAACAAAACAAGAAAACACACAGAAAATGTTGAAAACCAGATCAGGCCCCATATGTATAGGGGGGAATCGACTGACAGGTTTATCATTTTTATCTCCTATAGTCATCTCACCAATGCACTGCTTTGTAACCAGTTTATTCCCTTCCCTCCATTATGTATAGAGAGAAATCACCTGAGGCTTTATTTCCTATATACATTTCACAAATGTATCTTGGGCATCCACTGCCATTCATAGCCTTCTGCCAACCAGAATTTTATAATTCACAAGTCAGAATCTCAGTGTCCTAAGGCTCTGCTGCTATTCTCTCCTTCACCTTTGGGTTATATGACATACAATCCTACAGTCCCCGGTGTCATGCTTCTTCACTGTGGACTTATCTGCCATCGCCCTTAGATGGCCGCTTGCCTTTGACACCAGACACTATTTTATCTAATTTCTTCACCACATTTGGCTGTAGTAATCATATCTTCTGCATTGTTTTCCTTAGGGTATGTTAGATGGTTTTTATAGTGTTCTCTTGAATTTTCTATTTTCTGTTGTTTTATTTATTTTTTTCTGTATTTATGTTTAATTTTTTCTCCATCCATTTATATCTGAAGATCATTCTTCTGAACTCCCTCATGGAAATATCTAGTGACTTTTCTTCATCTGGCTCCTGGATTTGTGTCTGCTTGTAGGCCACTCATTTTTGCCATCTTCTCATGCTTTCTCTTGTGAAATTGCCTGTTGTTTCTAAGACATGATGTAGTTGTATTTTCTTCTGTTTCTTGGTTAGGTGATAATAGATTGAATACTGTTCCCTGTTGACTGGCTGTGGATCTTGAAACTTTGAGCGTGGCTGGGTCATGTGGTCTATCCTATTCAGACTCGGCATTGTTGACAGGTGAGAAGTATGACCCTATTTAGTAGGGTCATAAAATCACTACCTTTGGTATTTACATTCACCTGGGGAAAATCAGCAGCATTGCAGGCAACTGTCATTAGGGGAAATAACCATTTCTCCTAAGGAAAAGTTAAAGGACATTTCCAGTCAAGGTTCTGATATTGACATTGGATCCTGTGTTTTTCATGAGGTGTGGGCTAATGATCAAAGCTGTTGCTACAAAAGGAGAGAGAAAGCAATATTCAAGATGCTTAACTCACCCGGAAAAGCCGTCCCTTCAAAATCGGAGTATCAGACTATGTCCCAGGGTCACTTCAAATGATCCGTCTGTGCCAGGGAGCTGATAAGTGGGCAGACATGCTCTCTCACTCTAATTGTCACCCCTCCTCAATGCGGGTTTACTCAAGTGTTCCCTCCCACAGGGCTGGCACACCCCTGCTGAGATGGCAGGGAAGGGACACCTCCATCCTCTGAGGGGTCAGATCAAACCTGGGGGCCCTTGTATGCGAGAACAGAGTTGTCAGCTCACCTTCCCCTCTTCCAATGCTGCAGACTGAAGCCCTGACTCGTTCTGGAGCAACTTGTGCAGGCAGTGA
>NW_022107432.1:4438169-4441139 GCF_000313985.2 Echinops telfairi | reverse complement strand
TTTTTAAAAATTGTTTTTAAAAAATGATACTTTATATTGAATAACAGTGGTTTCTGTCTACTGTAAGGATCATGATACATTCATCTGGAAATCTTAGGAAAGTGTGTACACAGAAAATTAAGCTAAAATCAAAATGCAAAATTCATTACACAAAATTCTGTTATAAAGAACAAAGCTTGGCACTCAGCACATTCAATTAAATTCCATGTGTTTTCTAAGGAATGACTCAAATATGGCTACAGCTTTCATTAGTTTTATAAATCTTTGGTATATTATATTTACTTATTCATATCTTTGATAAAAGAGAACCAAATGTTATTTGTATAATCTTTTTTCAAGAATATATTGGATTATCTCAGAAAATAGACAAGTAAATCAAAATGTTCCAAGAAAATGATAGATGAATAAATTAAAACATCATACCTATCTTTATTTGTTCATAAAAACACAATATTGTATCCCTAAAGCAGGGGAATTGACTCGTTTAATATGAGCATGTCTTATTGGCCTCCTTGTAAAAAGCTGGGAAATTGGCTTTAGCGAGCAATATCTTTCAAACAATAGAGACAACTTATGTACCACCCCTCCTTTGGTAGTCAGAGGTGATGTCTTAAAAGTAGTCTTTATAATCTTTCAGCTTATATATCAAGAAAAGTATATTTGTCTGATAGCATTTCTAGTGGCTCAACTTCATAATCTCTGAATTTTAAGATCATATTTCAGAGAACTACCAAGTATGAATACATTGACCAGAGAGAATTCTTCTGTAGCACTGTTCAATAACTAACAAGAAGCACGCGTTGTCTCTGACATCTACTCGGGTTACCTTATTCCACTGACTGTATTAGAGCGTCTTGGTGTATGCCAAGGGGTATTCACTCTAAAGGAGGACAAGTGACATCAGCATAGGGACACTATGCAAGAGATTACAGAAAACGGAATTCTTACAGTTATTAGTTCTAGTCTAGAAGAAAAAGTAGAGATGCAGTTTAAACCCACTAAACTTACATTAGGTCTATATTTTCTTTAAGGTCTCTAAGGCAGCGGTTCTCAACCTGTGGGTCACAACCCCTTTGGGGGTCAAACGACCCTTTTTCCAAGGGTCGCCCGATTCATAACGGTGGCAAAATTACAGTTATGAAGTAGCAAAGAAATTAATTTTATGGTTGGGGGGTCACCACCACATGAGGAACTGTATTAAAGGGTCACGGCATTAGGAAGGTTGAGAACCACTGCTCTAATTGAGAACCACTGCTTTAAGGCTATGTTTTTGAATTGTATTTAAAAAAAATTCTCCCATTCATTCTCTAAATACTTATTGAATGCCTACTAGGTCTAGGCAGTGAGTATGAAAACATTATTACATTTGGTTCAGACGTCTAATGAACTATGCCAGACCCTTAGACAAATACTTCAGTTCGCATTCGTTTCAGAAAGGGGAATGTGCTATGCCAGTACACCAGGGGAAAATATTCAGTCTGCACGAGAACTTAAGAAGGTCTCCCAGAGAGGTCAATTGATTGAAGTCCGAAAGAAAAGAGATGATTTCCTAGTAGGAAAGGTTCTCTTAGGCTTAAGAAATAGTTATTGAAAAAAATGGTAATGATTTCCACTCTTGGATGTAGTTGAAAAATAGCATACATTTTAGAAAAAGGATTTGTGAATCATAATATTAATGAAGGTGGAAATATAGTTTGATTATTCTTAAATGACAGTTTCGAAGTATACTGTCTTATGTGAGGGTTCGAGGTGGTGTTTTCGAATTGGCTTTGGCTGAGCGACCGGTTGGAGCTTGGAACAGTACACTGCCAGGCTCTGTGCCGTCTTCACACACAACTCTCATGGCTGAGCTCGTGTTGCAGCAAACCTCCGATCGCTCTTGAGAATTCACATCAGGTACTTATATGCACGGATAAGATTCCCTTCCTATGTCTTACTGACATCGGAGTTCTCTTCTTCACCCTATTGCAAAATCTTCCTTTCTTTCCGGGGTGGCTGTAATGCAGTGGATTGTTTAATACAGCTCTTCTACTTAAAGTCTTTGAACCCACACAAAATGATTGGGTAGGGCCATGCAAATGTGAGGTGCTTTGGGCTCACGAAAGGGATTGGCCATCTTAAAAATAATATAAATAAACACAAGACACCATTATGGGGCTATGATTATGCAAATAAGGTGTGGAACCAAAACGTGAGATTGGTCAGGTTTGCCATGCCACTAAGCTTAAAATGAGCCACCCTTGAAATAGAAAGGTAGCTCTCACTACTATCCAGAAAGAAGAGTCAGTAGTGGAGTGCATCCTTTTGAACCTGAGATCCCTTCATTGACCACCCCTAGGACCAGGAGCCAGCGAGCTGTGACACCAGAGATAATAAGAGACAGAGAGAAGAGGATGCAGAGAGGTGGCAGCAGGAGAGACAGCAGAACAAGGAAATCAGCAGGACAGAGTGTAGTGGACTTCCAAAGCAAGAGAGTCGAGTGCCTTCCAGCAGGAGCCTCCGTAGAAGAATGGGGGTGCCTCTGGTTACTTATCAGTGGAGCTACAAGAGTCTGCCACACTTACAGACTAGACTGGGAACCTGGCTGAGGGGCCAAGGGCCAGAGAGAGACCTTTCCTGACCAAAGAACAGTATTCCATACAGTTCTTAACCCAAACTGTAATCTGTTACTTCCAACTACTCTAAGTATTGTTTGAGAGTTTGGTGTGGCCATTTCAATGAATGACTGAACCCAGCAGAGAACTAGCGGCCCCTGTAAGAGGAATGGTTGGTAATGAAATTGGGATTGTTTGGGATAACATTTGAGGGATGCAGACATGTCTACTGTTTGCCTCATAGGAACTAGCCTTGAGTGGCTGCTGCTGATGGTGTTTTGTTTTTTCTTCTATGCCTCATGAAGTTAAAGGAGGTCAGTCACACACTAGTTTTACAAATGCTCTTACCAAAAGCTCAAATTGGAAAGCTAGACAT
>NW_022107432.1:4435281-4436852 GCF_000313985.2 Echinops telfairi | reverse complement strand
TTCCCTTGGGGTAATAGTCATCATAGATATCTGTTGCCCCTTCCCCTTCTCCCCCACCCTCTTCCCGTATCCTCAGGAAGTCAATACTCCCACTACTGTTTCTGAGGGGACACTCTATCTTGAATTTCATGCATCAAAGGATCTTGGTTGTACCCATGTACATACACAGGACTACTAAGATTAGTGGGATAAAACTGGGGCCATAATAGTAGGAGAAGGAAATTTTAAAGAACTAGAGGATAGTTGTGTGTTTCATCAGTGCTATACTGCACCCTGGATATATCATCCCTTCTGTGTGGCCCTTCTGTGAAGGACTGTCCAATTGTTTACAGATGGGCTTTGGGTCTCTACCTCACCTACCTTCTTTCACATCAGTTTGATTGTGTGTTTTTGAACTTTTGATACCTTTTCTTGTCAACATCTCATGATCACACAGGCTGGTGTGCTTCTTCCATGTGGGCTTTATTACTTCTTGCTAGATGGCCACTTGTTTGACTTCAAGCCTTCAAGACCTCACATGCTATGCCTTTTAATAGCCAGACACCATCAGCTTTCTTCATCACATTTGTTTATGCACCCATTTTTTCTTCAGCGATCGTATTGGGAAGATGCGTATCCTCCATTGTCAGATTATTAGAACAAACTATTCTTGCACTGAGGGAGGATTTAAGGAGAGGCCCAAAGCCTGTCTGCTTTGCTCTTATATACACATACCTAGAAAAATACACCTATCTTTATATATGTGTATCCTTACATATGTATACATCTATATTTATACTATATATACGTAATTTTTACTCCCTAGTTGTTTCCTCTATTTCTTTTTTTCTTTCCTCCTGTTCTACTATCATACTTACTCCTCATTTGCCTCTCAGTAATTCCTTTTGGATACATTACAACTGACCAAACACCCCCAGGAACCCTATACCCTTCTCATATCATTGTTGTTGAACATATACACAACAAAACACACAACTAATTCACCTGCTTCTCTGTATACAACCCAGTGATGATGGTTACTTTCTTGAAGTTGTGCAGCCATTCATACCTTCATTTTCTGAGTTGTTCTACTTCTATCAACACAAACTCATTGCCCACTAAGGTTCTTATCTAATTGTTTCAACTGTTCTCGTCAATAAATTATATCGACAGAAATGAAAAGAACAGAATGCTCAACGCAGCCATGTTACTAGTGAAACCGAACACTTGTTTGGTTGTAAGACACATAAGCTTTCAATTCCAACTCTAGGGAATCCAACAAGAGGAAAGTAGACTTCACAAAATGGTGACTGGCTGTGTGTTCTCCTCCGGGCAGGTGGGTGGGGTGGGGGTGGGGGATAGTTCTTATTGAATGAACCCGTGACAGGGCCCAGATTATCCCTTGTTAGCGTTGTGCTTGTGATTTAACAACCATTGTGCTGTTATTGTTTCAGGTGCTGTCAAGTCACTCGTTCTGACCTCTAGTGACCCCGTCTATAAGAGAGAAACACCGCCTCAGTCCTTGCCGTCCTCACAACTGTTCTTGAGACTCAGTCGATTGTTGCGTCCTCTGCTGCAGGCTTTACTCCATC
>NW_022107432.1:4431809-4432662 GCF_000313985.2 Echinops telfairi | reverse complement strand
GAAAAAAACCTGAACAGATAGGCTGAAAAAAAAAAAGAAAATGGAAAGAGGAAAAAACCAAAACAACAATAAAAAAAAGCCTGTTAGTAGATCAAGGTCTGTTTGTTGACCTTTAGGAGTGTTTTCTGGAAGAGTCTAATGGGGTGCACGTCCTGGCCCCGGGGTCCATCGTTTGTCTTCCCTTGGGACTTCCTTGTTCTGCTTCCCTGCTGCTCCATTGTACACCCCCAGTGTTTTGCCTCAGTGTGGTGGGGTCAGCTCAGTCGCCCATTCCACACTGTGTGCTATTGTGGCTAGTTCTTGGTCAAACACGATGAATGAATGTGAGTGTATTTTTTTTTTTGCTACACTATCACTGCTGCGATCTCAGCATACATTTATTGGATGGTGAAGATATGCTGAAACTCTGCACCAATGTCTTAGAAAGAGAGAGAGAGGTTGTAAAGCTGTACATCTTTCCAAGTTGGGAAACGGTCCCACAGTGCAGGCAGTTACTCGCCACAATGTAGGCTTGTGTTATGGAGCCCATTTCAAATTCAGACCCAACTCAGACAGCATCCATAGTTGATGTCTACACAAATCACAATGACATGAGAATGCATTTTGTAGTTATTATGAATAGTTATAATCAGTTGACTTTAAGAAGACTGGTCTCAGTAGTGTGAATTGGACTTATAAAGTCAGTTGAAGGCCTTAAGAAGAAAAATTAAGGTTTCCCAGAAAAGAAGGAATTTTGCCTCAAAACTGTAGCATAAAATCCAACCCGAGCCCACATGGAACAACAAAACCACCTGTGTGATCACGGGGTGTCGAACGGATCACTGAAGACAAATGGGTGCATAAGCAAATGTGG
>NW_022107432.1:4426312-4429538 GCF_000313985.2 Echinops telfairi | reverse complement strand
GCACCTTTCCAGCTTGTAAACCATGCACTATCCCCTTGCTCTGCTTAAATGACTGCGGAGTCTTAGTGCGTGGACAGGTGCTGCATGAGTAGCAAGCGTGTTGCGCAATGCTCTTTCTTCTCGATGTTATTCATAGTTTATGGTCAGCATAGTTGAATTCCTTTGCGTAATCAATAAAACACAAGTAAGTAACTTTCTGGTTTTTCTGCTTTCAGCCAAGATTCATTTGACATCAGTAATGATATGTCATATCTTTTCTGCCAAGTCCTTTTCCAAAATCCAGCAAGAATTTCTGGCAGCTTCTTGTCTATGTATTTCTAGAAACATTGTTGAATGATCTTCAGGAAAAAAAGCATTTGCATGTGATATTATTTGGGTCATCTTTCTTTGGAATATGCATAAATAAAGATTTCTTCCAGTTAGTTGGCTAGATAGCAGTTTTCCAAATTTCTTGGCATAGACCAGTGAGTGTTTCAAGTGCTTCAGCAGTTTGTTGAAATATTTCTATAGGTATTCCATCAATTCCTGCAGTCTTGGTTTTGATAATGCCTTTAGTGCAGCTTAAACTTCTTCCTTCATTATCATTCGTTTCTTGATCACTTGCTACTTCCTGAAATGGTGGAGTACTGCTAGTTCTTTTTAGTACAGCGACTCTGCGTATTCTTTTCATTTACTTTAATGCTTCCTACCTCGTTCAATAATTTATCCATAGAATCCTTGTAGAGAGCAGGCTCCAAATCTAGTACTAAAAGTGAGCTCGCTTCCCACACACAGTCAATTGATAACAAGAGTAGGCCACACCCTGAATGAAACTATCCCCTATTTTATCAGAGTTGTGACCAGCTGAAGGAGGTCTACTTTCTCTACAACTGCTTGACTGCTTCACAGAGGATCTCCTCATGGAATTGACCACACTATGTTTGATCCTATCACGGGAGAAGTTTGGCCATCTAAAGTCAACATAAAACTGAACTAACATAGACATCTAGCTTCCTAAACTGTCAAAATATAAAATTATTTTTTTCGTTAAAGCCCTCCACTTGGGCTTTCGTTAAAGCCCACCTCTATTACAGCAGCATTAAGTAACTAAAAGGTAATTTGATAATAGCAGTTATGTAGATGGTACCATTTTGCTCTCTTGTACATAGGGCCATGATGAGTTGGAATCAACCCAACAGGAAATTATAGCAACAACAATATATGATTGGAAGAGTTATGGGTTCAGTAGTGGACATACTTCTAATTTCTATAATATGGAAGTCTGAGAAATTGCTTTCTGTAAGTGGTATATACTAAAGCAGTTCTCTAGGTATTAGGATTATAATTATACTCTATCTTTGATGGAGAGCAACCTATTATATTTGATCAGTTTTGCCAATGTATTCAGTTTTACAACTTTTCGCTATATTTTCCCCTGGCCCTTTATATAAATAAGGTGCATATCTCTTAAATATTTCACAGCAGTCCAATGCAAACAATGGACAGTGCTTAATCCATTTGCATCCATTATCTTTCTAATATAACTCTTCTTAGATACAGGGCTCTCACATAACTACAACCCCACCCCCCATCAAAACCAAACTCACTGCACTCGAAACAATCCTGACTCATATCAGCCTTATAAGGCAGAGTAGAACTACTGCTGTGGGTTTCTAAAGCTATAAGTTTCCCCAGGATCAAAAAGTCTCATATTTTTCCTGTGGAATAGTTACAGGGTTTGAACTGCTAACCTTGTAGTTAGCAGGCTGGTGTATTACCCACTACACCACCAGGGATCCTAGACATAGAGTTAGACCTAGGTAATTCACTGGACATTTTGATTTAGCCTATTGTAGACTCACAATCAATGCCTGTATAGAAACTTCTTTTACTGAAAGTCTATGCTTGATGTTTTATTTAAGAGACTCCCGTGGATATGACTCCAATTTCCTTTCACCCCATGAGTTTTCTTTTTATTGCTAAGCTGCAAAGGAAAGTATATAAAGAAGGAGAAGAAAAGAGAGACTCCATTTAACCATACTAAGAAGTTGCTGAGGTTCAACTGTCTTGTGGCAAAGTTATTAAGGAGTCCGTGTGATGTCCAACTACAAAAGAACACATGGGCATCACTTGCAACTGTAGTAATTTGATTTGCCATTGTAAACGACCAAGTGTGAAGGGTTGAAAGGCAGCTAGGGAACATAATCTCCCATTTATGGGTTTAACAATAAATGTTGCCTCTGATCCGTGTGCCAATAGGGCCAGAGAGATCAACATAATTATAGCTATGCAAATAGTAGCGTTGGGCTAGGAAGAAATGAATCTATCCCTCAGCTGGAAAGTCCCAATTCTTTTTCTCCTTTGACTTTCCAGAATTTCAGCACCATTTCTCTTTTCCTTTGAAGGTCATTTTCTTTTGCTATCCAAACAACAGTTCACTTTCCAGTAGCAAATGCATTTTCCCCTTTAAAGACTGAAAACTTTAGTAATATCTGAATTTTTCTTAATTTCCCCCACCACACATTGAGTTGTTTCTTTCTATACTATCTTCTTTGTACTTCAGCCTAAATGCCTGAGGTTATACTATGGATATGGTTTCTAACCATTTGTTTTATAAATATTTTCTATTTATTTCTAGGTATTTTCTACAATATTCAGTGTTCTATCCAACATATATAATAAAATACATTAAATTTAATTGGTATTGCTTTCCAAAAGGGTACTTTACTCCAGACACCCAACGAATGCACTTAAGTTTCCTGGAGAATCATTTGCCATACAGTCCAACTAGTTAACGGTCACTTTTATAACCAGCATCTATGTGGGATTTTGTGTTTACAGATCATCTTGGCTTTATTTTTTTATGTTTTACATTTACACAATGCTTTACATATTGTGAATTTTGTGACTATTTAATGAAGAAGCCAAGCATAAAAATATCCCCAAATTACCTAGTACCAAAATAATTTCTACATTTTTAACATTTCAGGTACATCACCACATCTCTTTATAATTTGACAAATGTGATCCACCCATAATATCCCTACACTTTTGTACTGGGAGCCCAGATTACCCCACGGAAACCTTCCTGTATTTTTCTCTTAATTCCATCCTTGTAATGCAAAATTCATCCATTCTTTGAGTCATTTCAACCAGACCCATCTTCTCCTTCTTTCATGTATTTACAAAGTCTTGGTAGTGCAGTGGTTTAAGTGATGGACTACTAACTGAATCCCCCACCTCACTG
>NW_022107432.1:4419526-4426155 GCF_000313985.2 Echinops telfairi | reverse complement strand
GGGCTCCTCAACTGCAAGGTAAGTGGTTCAAATTCTATAACTGCTCTGTGGGAGACAGATGAGGCTGCCTGCTTTCGTATCATGGAAAATCTAAGGAGCAGCCCGATTCTGTCCTATTGGGTTGCTATGAGCTGGAATCTACCAGATTGCAATGGGCCTAGCTTGGGGACGGTATGTATTTAGTAAATGATAGCTGGGTATGCGTTGGACTGCTGATTGCAGTGGCTTAAACCCACAAGCTTCTCCATGGGAGAAAAATGAAACTATGTGCTTCCATAAAGATTTCCAGCCCCAGAAGTCCTATATAGAGTTGCCATGAGTCAGAAATGACTTGACGGCAGGTTTGGTATGGATGGAGTATTCCACCATATAATTTTCTTCTTCATCATGTATCAGGGAAAGTAAACAAAAGGAATCAAAAGGACAGCATTTACTCAATAACATAGATCAGAGGGTAAGGAAATGGGGAAGAACTGAAACAAGACATGTAAACAAAGCAGGATAAGTGATGGTACATTGAGGGAACTGCATTGAGACAAAATGTGTATGGAAGGTCGAATGTAAGACTGATGATCTGTACTGTAAATCTTCATCTAATTCACATTCAAAAGGTTAAAAAAACAACTGACTTTACTTCATCTGAACCCATTTCTCATCACTTTGTCTTCAAGATTCAGCTCTTGCTCATTTTTCAAGCTTATCTAAATCCCCTCCTCTGTGCCCCCATAATGTTTATTTTTTTATTTTATTTTTTTTTCATAATGTTTATTATATATTGTTTGAATTGCCTCTTTATATCTGTCTCCATTTTGAAATAATATGGAACAGTGTCTGTGGCATATACATTTTTGTACTTCCAGCCTCTAGTAGATATTCAATACATTTTGTCCAGTACATAAAATTTTGTGTACTGTATACCCAACTATTTCACTATTTTAAGAGACTCATATTTGTACCCATTGACAAAAGATGATACAGAAGAATAAGGAAATTATTAAACAACATAATTAATATAATATGCAAGTAAAATTTTGCTGAAAGCAATGAAACAAAAATTTTAACACCACATTGTGGTAGTTATATAACCTGTTGTCAATTTGAGAGGATTAAGAGTGAAGGGGTAGAGTTTAGCCTGTCAATCAGGTCACAATTTGACCTCATTTGGGGGTGCTAAGGAGATAAATAGCTCCCTGGAGGCAGGACACAGGCTCACTCCTTGCTAGATATTTCCATTGACCAGACACATGAAGCTATGTCAGAGCTCTGGAGCCTGGAGGAGCCACATGAAGACCCCTGCCAGTGCTCAGATGCTCACACTGCTACTGGATCCACAAGACCTTCCACTCACTGGCCTGTGATCTTCCTGCATTCAGTGTCATTGCGTGAGTTTGGTGAGTCTGAAGAGGACTTTATAGATTGGTGTCAGATATGTGGACTAAAATCAGACTGATGGACTTGATCTGGACTGCGCTGGGATGTTTCTCAATATTCAATTGCTGTTGTATATAAACTTCTTTCTTATACACATGCGTGTCTATGAATTTGTTTCTCTAGTCAACCCAGACTAACACACACATTAGCAGGGAACTGTCAGAGTTTCAAGCCAAGTTCATTGGAGGATGTGAATCTCAGGATATTATTGTGGATGTCTGATGAATGTTGACTGAAAGGAAAGAATATCAGGTGCTGGTCTGTGCTTTGTTGATTATTCAAATGTATTAAACCATGGGGATCATAAGGATGGATAGTATTGTGAAGACAGAACTGCAAAACACTCAACTGTGCTTATGAGTAACCTGTAAATAGAGGAAGAGACAGTCATGTAAAAGAACGAGAGAATACTTTGTGGTTTAAAATCAAGAAAGATGTGCATCAAGGTTGTATCTTTTCACCACATTCATTTAATCTCTTCTGAGCAAATATTCTGAAAAGCTGGAATATATAAAGAAGAATGCAGCATCAGAATTGCAGGAAGAATCATTAGCAACCTGTGTTATGCAAATGATAAAACCTTGCTTGCTAAAAACACAGGGACCTTAAAGGACACACTTACTGATGGAGATCAAAACCTAAAATCTTTAGTATGGATTCTACTCCAACAAAAATCCTCAAGGCTGGGCCAGTAAGGAACATAGAGTGGAGAAGACTAAAGTCCAGTGTTTAATTTTACTTGGATCCACAATCAACCCACACAGATGCAGAGAGCAGGAAACCCAAAGACCTATTGTATTGGGCAAATCTGCTACAAAAGACTTTTGAAAAGTGTTCAACAAAAAAATATGTCCTTTGAGGACTAAAGTGTGCCCAATCAAAGCCAGGTGTTTTAAATCATCTCATGTGTATGCAAAAGCTCAGCAATGACTAAGGAATACCAAAGAGGAACTGATACATTTGAATTATGGTGTTAGCAAAGCATATTGAATGTATCACGGAGTGACAGAAGAATGAATAGACCTGTCTTGGAGAAAGTACAGCCAATTATTCCTTGGTAGTGAGTATGACAAAGCTTCATTTCATGGATTTTTCATCAGGGGGACTGGTCCCTGGAGAAAGACTTCATGCTTGGTCAAATGGAGGGTCAACAAAAAGATGAATACCCTCAACAAGACGATTGACATAATGATGGCAAGAATGGGCACAGATAGAGCACTGATTGTGAGCATGGTCCAGGGGGGCACTGTTTCTTTCTTTGTACATGAGTTTGCTATGGATCAGGACCAACTTGTGGGCATCAAACAAGATCAACATCTTTTAACCAACCCCCAATTAAGAATTGACATGTAATTTACCCATCATAATTACCATCAAGAAATGTTCCCACACTACTCCTACAACAAATGCTTTGGACAGTGATGATGATGACAGCAATAATCACCAATTATTCCCAATGTATACTGTAACAATAGCAAAACCTCTAAATGCTTGTTTCCATGATCCTTTAAAATTGTTAACTACAAAGATGCTGAGGGATACTCTCATGTCTACGGTGTCCCTAGAAAATTTAGAATTCAGTGTTAATTTTCTGGTCAGAATTATATTCTCACCCATCTGCTACCAAATCTTGACTAGGTCACTGCACCACATTAGTATTGTCAGACTGCTTACTGATATGTGATACAGGATGACTTGGACACAATATAGAACATGTGCTCACCTGTATGTCCAATCTACTTCACTTTGATGCACATTTTATATTTGAGAGTACACTTCACGTTTCTAATTGTCAAAAATCATGAATCTTGCTGTTAAGAGGCCTCCAGACTGATTCTTTGGCATAGCAATTTGCAGCGCACTAACCCAGCCAGAGTGAGCCCCTCCAGCTACGGTAATAAGCATGGCAGGAAAATCCATCTTTTGCTAATTGGGAAAGAAATGTACCCCTAAATCGTTCCACATTTCGTTTTCTGCAAGTCAGGGATAGAGTACCCAGTAAGAAACGTCAGCACACGGGTACTTGTGTTGACTTATTAATGAGTAGTGAACAACTTCACCTGGGTTTCACCACGTAACGAGAAGCAGAATCTTTGATGTGGTTAAAAAGGTTGTGAGATTGTTCACTATAGATTAATGACTAAGCATGAGGAAATCTGTGTTTATCTTGCATGTCTAGTAATCTGGCATTGCTGTGAGGTTTTTGCTTTTACATGCTAATTAAGAAGATAAGATGGATAAATGAAAAGAAACAAGGGGAAAACATGTAAAACCCATAAAACGAAGGCCACAATTTTCAAGAGAAATCAGATTCTAACAGCATTAAAAACCCAGACAGAATAAAATGATCATTGCCTTTTTTAAAAATCAGTGTAAATATCAAACAAAGGTAAATGAGTCTAACTGCATTTATTTTAGACAATGAATCACTGCAGCAAGTTATATATAGGTCAACATATAAAACAATAAGAAATGGCCAAATAATTCTAGGCTGCTCACATTGTATAAATTATTTAGATTTAAGTTCATTATAAGAATATTAGTAGAATCTACCAGTTATCTGTCTATCTCTCTGTTTGTCCAACAGTGGTGGTTTGTATGTTGTTGTGATGCTGGGAGCTGTTATTGGTGCTTCATATGCCAGTAAAGCCATCCAAATTGACCAAGCTTCAGAATAGCTTCCAGACCAATGACAGACTATGAAGGAGGAATAGCCTGTCCACTTCTGAGGTATTAGCTACAGAAAATCTTATGAATATCATGGAACATTGTCAAATACTAAAAACCTCATGAATAGCAGCAAAACGTCAGAGATAGTGCCAGAAGAGGAGTTCTTAAGTTTGGAAGACTCTCCAACTAGACTAAGAAAGGGCTGCCTCCTTAGAGTTCACTATAATGATGTAGATGGAGTAGGTTTCCAGCAGCTTCATTTGCTGATGGCGCAGGTTTCAAAATGAGAAGAAACACCTGCAAAATATCTGTTAGTAATTGGGACGTGGGATGTATGCTGTATGAATCTCAGAAAATTAAAACTCATCAAAAATGAAATGAATGCATAAAAATTGATATCCAATCATAAGCAGAAATGCACTGGTATTAGCCATTTTGAATGATGCAGTCATATGGTTTCCTATGCAGGGAAGGTTGAATTTAAGAGGTATAACATGGTATTCATTGTCAAAAAAGGTATTTCAAGATCTATCTTCAAATACAACCCTATCTTTGGCAGGATACTATCTAGGAACATACAAAGAAATCCAGTCACTACAACTATTATTCAAATTTTTGCATCAATCAGTAAAGTTAGTGATGAAGAAATTAAGTAATTCTACCAACATTTCTACCGCGTCTGAAAGGGATCAAATATGCGATCATGATGCATTGATAATTAACAGTGAGAGAAATGCAAAAGTTGGAGACAAAGAGGAAGAAGATATGGAAATATGGAAATTATGGTCATGGTAAAGAAACAAAACAGGATATTGCATAGAATTTTGCAAAACCAACTACTTCTTCATCACAGATATCCCTTTTCAACAACATAAAAGGTGACTAAACATGTGGACTTTTCCAGATGGAATATACAGAAACCAGCTTGTCCATATCTGTGGGAATCGACAATGGAGAAACTCAATATCAGCATCTAAAATGAGGCCAGTGGCTGTCTGTGCAACAGACCACCAATTACTCACATTGAGGCTGAAGCTGAAGACATTGAAAATAAGTTCACAGGACCCAAAACGCAGCCTTTAATCTTATTCCATCTGAATTTTGAGAACACGGGAAGAACAGATTTGCTGCATTTAGTATTAATAACAGAAGACCTAAGGAGCTGTGGAAAGACATCAAGAATATCATTAATGAAGAAAGGTAAAGGCCATTAAAAGATGGGAGAGGAAGAGAAGACTAAAGTGACTATCAAAACAGACTGAAACGTTTTCTTAATTGTAGCTAGAAGACCATTGGATGGAACGACGAAGTCAAGAGCTGGATAGAAAATTTCACAGAGTGGCTTGGGAAGATAAAGTAAAACATTATAATGAAATGTGTCAGACCTAGAATTAGAAAACTAAAAAGGAAGACTACATAACGAGCACAACATAAACGGAAAGAATTTAAGAAAATAACAAGCCTCAAGCTGTAACATTGAAAGGTTCAATGGACAAAATGTGGAATGACACAGGGAGCTCCAGAAGAAAATGGAAAGAGTACAGAGTCACTGTGCCCCAAAGATCTGGTCTTCATTTAATCATTTCAGGAGGAAGAATATGAGCAAGAGTGGATGACACTAAAGGCAGACTGCCCTGAAAGCATCCGTCAAAACAAGGGTCCAAGAATTGCTGGAGTAGCAATTGAAATGTTTCAAATAGCTAATGAAGCACTGGAAGCCCTCACTCGTCCATGCCAGAAAATTTGTAAGACGGCTACTTGGTCAACTGACTAGAAGAAATCCAAATCTGTACCCACTCTG
This sequence comes from Echinops telfairi, assembly GCF_000313985.2. Lineage (NCBI taxonomy): Eukaryota > Metazoa > Chordata > Mammalia > Afrosoricida > Tenrecidae > Echinops > Echinops telfairi. The sequence goes on along the minus strand of NW_022107432.1, from coordinate 4,420,253 downwards.
AAGAAAGGTGACCCAGCAGAATGCTCAAATTATAGAACAATATCAGGGATACCACGTGCAATTAAACTTTTGCAGAAGATCATCCATCAATGGTTGCAGCACTACATTTGCAAGGAGTTGCCAGATGTTCAGGCTTGATTCAGAAAAGAATTCAGAACAAGGGATATCATTGCTGCTGTCAGATGAATCTTGTATTTCAGAGAATATCAGAAAGATGGTGTGGTTCATTGACTATATGAAGGCATTGGACTGTGTGGGTCATAAAAAACTATGCATAGTCTTGAATTGAATGGGAATCCCAGCACACTCCACTGTGCTCCTGCAGAACTTGTGCAGTGGATCAGAAGACAGTTGTGTGAATAGAAGCAGGAATACCACATGGTTTAGAATCATACAAGGTGTGCATCAGGGTTGTATCCTTTCCCCATAATTATTCAACCTGCATGCTGAACAAATAACTGGAGAAACTTGATTATATGAAGAGGAATGTGCCATTACGGTTGGAGGAAGACAAGTGAGGAGGACTTGTGACACACTTGCTGATGCAAAGCAGACTGCAGTGGTATGGATTACCACTCAATGTATACAAGACCAAAATCCTTACCACTGGACCTTGATAAGTGGAAAATAATTGAAGTTTTCAAGTATTTTGCCTTGTTTGGATACACGATGAATATTCATGGTTGTCAAGAGAATAAACAATGTACTGCGACTCCGCTGACCCAAC
>NW_022107432.1:4401848-4413518 GCF_000313985.2 Echinops telfairi | reverse complement strand
GTTTATCATTAAAATAGACTGTTTCCAGTTTGTTCTGGCTGCAAGCTTTTATTTTCCCCACAGATCATCTTAACTGGATTCAGCACTTTGCTACCAAATAATTATTATACTGTTATGGCAATTGCAATGCGATTTTAGAAAAAAGAGATGAATAACTGCCTTTAAAATGGAAATGAATATACTGTTGGAATATTGAGCAGACACCCGTCATGATTAAGAATGTTATGATTCTTTGTGATGCTTAGTTTTAGAACCTATTTACTTCTCTTGATTCAATTCTTTATAAAAGCTATAATTGTATTCAAGTCATGATTATACATATAATCATTATAAAACTATTAGCAATATCTTATCAGTGTCTTTAAGAACTTGTTTTTATCTTGTAGATAATCATTTTTGTATTATTTTTTAACCTATTTGTGATAAGGTATATATGATTTGAAAGTAACAATCTATTTTATTAGTTGTGCTTTATTTTGTTCCTTTTCTGTGTCTTTCCAGCATTGTAAACTCATCATTTCATAATGATCAATTTTCCCAGATTTATGTGGTATAGCTCTGTTTCTATTAACGTTGGAAGAATCTAGTAAATTCTTTTGATCTGTTTATAAAGGGCTGTTTTTCAGCACCGGATAGTTTTCTTTTCAACGCCATTTGGCTCCTCACGAAATCAATACATAACTAAGAAATAGCGGTGTGAGAGGGTCACAATTACATTGGTACCAAGAGCCTAATCTGGAGACAGACTAGCTCACTCATTGATGAACGAGGAACACGCCTGTAGATTCAGTTTTCTCTTAACTGCAAACTGATGAGAATAAATAAGAGTGCAAAGGATGGGGTTATTGTGATAATAAGTAATTGTGTATTATTTTAAAAGAATCAGGCACTGGATAGATTGCTCAATAAATTTGAACTCTATAATCATCTAGTGCCATCTTTGTTTTTCCTCCTCATTTTGGGGACATTTCTAAGTTTTTTGTCTATTGATCTGAGTTTTGTCAGTAACTAACTCTCTTCAGTAAATCCAATGTGTATTTTACTCAAACGTCTATAATTTTAGTTTTATTGCAATCCCTTCTGATCTCACCTACATCCCTTTTCATCTCGGCTTATTGACTTGCTATCTCATCATCTTGTCCTTTTCAGCCAGTCTATTCTTTCCTTAGGACATTATTGTCTTATTTCTTATCTTTGAATTTGATTTAATATGACATTTAAAACATAGTACCTCTGTTTTAGAAGTAAACTCTTCTCCCTTGCTTTTCAGTTTTTCATAAAAATTCAAAATAATATTCTCATTTTTTTCCATCCCAATAAAGAAAGTCATGGCTATAAACCATAATTAATATTTTCTATTCAACAGTGTATGGCAATTTCCTTCGACCCTGACCATTGTCTTTAGACAGGCTGGTTTCTTATCAAAGGTAATGTGATGCCTACAGCTATCAGCTCAATGCTGGGGGTGGGGGGGCTATAAACTGACTTGCTTTTTGGCTCTAGGAAGAGCAAGATTACATCTTTTATGAAAGGAAGAAGAAAACCCTGGGAGGTAACTCTGACTCCTGGGCACTCTGTGAGGGTATGCCAGGCTCTAGGGGAACATGATTAAAACTGCAGTCTCAAATATGCACGCCCTTTCACAAATGTTTTGATTTGGAGAATGGTATTTACCCAAGTAGATATTATCCTTCCATTCTACAGCTGCATATTTTAATGTGCTTTATGATTCACAGCTAAATATTAAGAACTGGTATAGATATATTAGATAAGCATTCAGTATTCTAGTGAGCTAAAAAAAAAATCAGAGCCTGTAAGGGAAATGGAAAAGTGATGTCATTTTCAGATGCATAGGAAACTTTAAGGCCCTGGACTATTTATTAGTTGTTTAAGCCATGAATAAATCACTCCCAAACAATCAATATTTATTTAGCTCACTCTTCTGTAGGTTGACAATCTGGACTCAACTGAGCAGTTCTTGTTTTGCCTAGACTTAGTTAGGTTCTTCCTATAGCTCCTGTTTCTGCTGAGGTTTGAATAATAGAATACGGTGGTAACCAGAGTAACTCATTTCTCTTCCATGCGTGTCTTATTGGACTAAAGATTGGCAGGAGGTTGACTCCAATTCATGGCAACCTCATGTGTGTCAGAGTGGCATTATATTTCATAATGTTTCCAAGGGCAGCTTTCAGCAATATGTCATGAGACTTGCTGCCAAGGAGTCTCTAGGTAGATTAGAATTTCCAACATTTTGGCTAGTATCAGAGCATTCTAGTGTTTGCACCACCTAGAGATTCCAGACGAACTGGTGCTTGTGTACATGGTAGTAGAAAAAAATCAAGAGAACACCAATCCTCCTGAAATTCTGGGCTCTGAAATTTCACCGCATCTCTTCTGTTAACTCTGTGGCTAAAAGCAGGTCAAAGGGCCCAGCTGGTTAAACCAAGTGGGCAAACTGACTTTGCTTCCCCATGAGAAGAGCTATGGAGTCACATTACCAATGGCATGGATTCAGGTAGGAAGGAGACATTTGAGGGTATTTTTAAAGCTCATCTGTTACAGTGGCAAAGTCAGGGAATATTTTTTAATGTTTATATTAAACAATACTTGAATTTTTTTTCTCAACCCAGTTTTTTTTTATTAATCAATTTATTGGGGCTCATACAGTTCATCACAATCATAGATCAATTGTGTAAAGCACATCTATACATTTGTTGCCCTCATCATTCCCAAAATTCTCTTGCCTCTTGGGTTCCCGGAATCCGCTCATTTTCCTTTCCCCCTCCCCTTCCCTTCCACCTCCCCTTTCCCCCATGCACCCTTAATAATTTATAAATTATTATTGTATCTTATATTACACTGTCCGGCGCCTCCCCTCACCCACCCCGCTGCTGCCCGTCCCCCAGAGAGGAGGCCATACGCGGCTCCCTGTGATCCATTCCGCCTTGCTACCTCCCCTTTCCCTCCTGGTATCGCCACCGTCACCCCCGGTCCCGAGAGGCTTCTCCGTTCTAGATTCCCTGCTCTTCCAATTCCCATCCGCACCTCTGTGCATCATCTGGTCTAACCATTTTATCGCTCCTAGAATTATTTACTTTTGTCCAAAATGGGTTACTGTTATTTTGATTTTTATTAGTCTGTATTATCTTACAAAATGTTAAAGGCTTATTTATGTAAGAGGTAATAGGCACATGCCATATGAAATCATAAAATATGCCAATATAGATTATTCTTCACATATGGATATTCTGTTATAGAAGTCCCTGTTTTTCACAACAAATTGAAAGTTAATTAGGAAAGATTAGGAATGTGCTCATCAAACTACTAAATATAGTTTTGCTCAACCTTGCATAAATATGACTTAACAATTTAATCATTTAACCTGAGGCGAGATGGCTAAACTTTTAATCAAGGCTGTAGGTCCCCGTCAGAACCTGGGCTTGATCTCTATGATTCCTTAACATCTTTAAGAGAAAAATTTCTAAAACTTGATGTGGCCTCATCAAATATCATCAGAAGAAAATAATCAAATAAACAAAAAGATAATAATTGGAGTAGTCATATTTGAAGATATTTAATTACCAGTATGACTTTTGCTATGTTAATTAACCTGTCTGACAATGTTTTACATATTTGAAAATGATTTTCTAAGAAGTAATGGAAGTTGTATACAAAGTGATTATCACAGTCTCTATAGTAAATGTTCGCCAACAATACCTCCTCTTTTCTATGTGTTGCCTTTACTGAAACTTCTTGGAATCAGTACAATTATAAGCTCTAAAATGATATCCATACACCTAAGATCTTGCCTTCCACATTCTCTATTATTTGGTTTAATTATGTCAGTTATGAGTGGGCAGAATTGTTAGATTCAGGCACTCATAACAACAGGAATATATATTTTTCAAAATATATAATATATAATTAGTAGATAATTATAATAGCCTAACTTAATTTATGATGGACACTTTGTAATAAAATGTTCCTCTGATTCTCTTTCTAATACAAAAATACTTTTAAATAGCTCATTCCTACAGATTCCCCTTATACATAGACACTTTCATGATTGATATCCGATACTAGTTTATATTTCAAGATTTTAAGATGAGGTGTACTACTATCCCATGTACACAATAGGAAAATGCTATGATAATAGTTTATTCTCATTATCCATTTGATTCTCAGAAACAGAAATTGATAAAATTATCAAAGTAGCAATTATATCTATTTTTAAAGTAGAAGCAATAGAAGGTTAATAGTATGAGATCTGTATGACATTATGTTTGTGGCTGAAAAAATCTAGAAATATGTTTTGCTGCAATCCTATATTTCTTTGAACTCTCTCTTTCTATTTAGAGGAGTCCAAGGTACCCCAAAGGAGCCTTGATGTGGGGTAGGTAATAGGCCTAAATATAATGTCATCGGTAGTTCAAACCCATGAGCTTTCCTGCTGGGGAGGGATGAGGCTGCTTACTTCTGTAATGCCCTCTGTTGTCTCAGAAATCTTAGATAGTGTCACTGTGAGCCAGAGTCAACTTGATTGGTGGTTATTGTTGGGGACCCGGTGGGGGATGAGGTGGGAGGGGAGTTGAGAGGAGATACAGTAGCTCAGTGGCTCATTTCTCTACTGTCAACCAAAATGATGGCAGGTCAAACGTACCAGTCTCTCAATAGGAGGAAAACAGGATGGTCCTCCTCTTCTGTGAACGCTTCATCTTGGGATCCTATTGGGAAGTTCTCCTGGGTTCTATATGAAGGGTCGCTGTGTGTTGGAAGCTACACAATTTCAATGGTTCAATATTTCATCAGACTTGAAAACAAGGCACTGTAAGTTTTCACCTTTGCTTTCTGAGAAAAGTGTAATAAAATAAAATTATTCTAAATATAAGAATGGCATGCACACTTTAGTAGGAATTTCATCAAATGCATAATTCTCAAGTGCTTACATAATGAAAAGAGACGTGTGAGGAAATGAACTATTACAAAGAGAGCAAAACACTGAGATAACCGTCTTGCATTATTGGGTTCAATTTATAATTCTACCTCTCAAAATTATAAGTGCATAATAACAAAACAGTAAACACTCGATTAGTTTATTAGTGATCAGGTGTTTTAGTTAAAATCTGATTAACTTCTAATATCAGTATTAATATATCAGTGTAACTGTAACCTAAACCACAGTGATTTAAGTCTGGGTGAGAGGTTAGTTAAATATGGTTGAAAGGCACAACGATGGAGTTCTCAGTTTTGTAAAGCAAAACAAATCTGAGTAGATAATGCTTTACCAGTCAGCCAAAGTATAACAAAAATTATACTCCTTAGGGTGACACTGTCTTCAGTTCAGTGAGTTTGCAGTTCCTTTATTACAAAACACTTTTTCATGAGTGTTACTGAACTGATAGTGATTTAAGATCTTATATTCCAATTTTGCTTTTCTTTTCCCCCCCACGGGAGTTAACAATCTGATAAAATGGCAGAGTGACACTGCACTTATGTGGGGGCGAGATTGAAGACGACCTCACTCGTCCAGAACACAGCTGTGACCAGAGAATTAGTGAGCAGGCCTCTGCGCAGTCATGTCTTTAAGAAGAGTCACCCATTTCACTCTTTGGGGATATGGAGTGAACTCAAAGTTCTTAATCAAACATTAGGGTATTCGGTATGACCCCACCAAATAAGTGAAATACAGCAGGCTCAGAGCAACAAGAGAAGTCAGAGGCGATGAAGAGTGAGGCGTAGGGACTAGTGAGCACATAACACGTGATGATTGTCTAAACAACGTTTGTTAATGGGCTGTGTATTTTGTTGAAGAAAGCAAGATGAGATGAAAATGGTCACACTTTGCAGACTTTAAGTATTCAATATTTAAAAGTAGAATAGGCTCTTGGGGCTACTAAAAAGAGGTGCTATTTTATTTACATGGCACATTTAATTCTTGAAGAATCGAAAATAGTTAATCAAATAAAGGTTTTCTGTATGCTCTCATAAAATTTATTTATCCTACCTTTTTGTTTTCTGAAGGGAAATGTCGCATGAAATTAACACCACGATATAGCACTCAATAGAATCAGAAATGCTCTATCCTAATATTCATAGTATTCCCTCAAGCCAGTGTCCTAGAAGGAAAGTAGTCGTCTGTTCGTCAAGCTCACTCCTGGTACAAAGAGGATGGTGGGGCGCTTCCTTCCCTTTGTACCAACCAACTGCTGCCACGGCTACTTCCCTACCTGTCTTCCTGACCTCGGCAGACTTTCCATTCCATTATCTTGGCGATCACCTCTATCACCACTATAGTTGAACTTTATGCCATCCACGCTAGATGTGTCCTCATGACAAAATAAATGGTACAAGAAGGCTATATGCATATTTACAGAAACACCTTGCAACAGAGAAATTTTCAAATATCACAAAACGCAAAGCCATAGATAACTGCAAGTCTGTTTTCCTTAAAATCTCTAGAGGTCTGTATAATCTCTCCTTTATTTCCTTTGCATCTTTTGTTGCGTTACGTGCATTTGCATGGGAATCTGTAGGCTTTCCTTTTTTCTCTATTCATTTTGTAATCTTTCAGTCCTTCTGAGCTCCAGTATCCTGATGTCCCGTGGACATATTTTCTCTCGAGGCTTTTTTCTTTCATTGACACTGCCAAATGTTTCCCTAATACACTGAAAGGCTATACACAAGAGGTGGTATTTTTAGTGTATTATTTAGAAAAAACTGAGGTCACGGGTCTTTACAGCTGGGAAACTTTATTTGCATGCCCTCTACTTATGTTGAAAACAAGGAATTTAATTAAAGTTCTGAAAACTGGGAAGCTCCTTTTTTCCTGATAGTAAAGGTAGTACTAGAATTCAATTTATTTCTTCAAGAGTGAGCTGGACATGCTTATATAATATCAAGTGATTAAACTTTTAATATTTTGTGACTTCTTGGTGGGATCAAGTACATTTACACTTACGAAAACATTCTTCTGCCATTTGATTGATTGATTTTAGGACATGAAATCCAGGATATTTCCTTGTGACATCGTTAAAACCATTCATTGATCCTTCAAAATCACAATGTTTGTACACTTGTTCATGATTTTAAATAAATGTGTGTCAGAAAATAAGCTTCCTCTGTTTAAAACTCCAGTTCCCCGCAGTTAACAGAATGCATTTGACTGGCCCTGCTTCTCCAAATCTAGTATGCGCCCTCCTTCATTGACTCCAACCAAGCTATATTGTGCTCATCTATGACTTCAAATATTTCAAGTTTGGTCACATCAAGACTTTTAATAAAAGTTTTATTTTCTCTTGGAATGGAGCAAACACTCTCCTTTTATTTAGTCAGATTTCAAACAAAAATCTTTGTTTAAAAGTTCCCTGACTATTCTTAAGTCCTGGGTTGCAATATCCCTAGTTATTGAATGATTAATTACTGCATTGCTTTCATTCAGTCATATTGTGCTTTCTATTCAGGATGCCGTCTGAGTGAGAACATGATCTTGATCATTGCCATATTTGGGCATTTGAAATTTGTGTCAATAAACAATGAAGACCAGTGTGTATGATCTCTGATTTTTCTTTTCCTAGTTTCTCATCCCCAACCCAGTCTATTGGTCTTGCAAAAAGTACCAAGGGGTCATCACGAATTCTCTGGCACCCTGACCATTATTGCAAACATCACCTTCTGACTCAGGGGACAGCGCTGCATTCTCCACAGTTCTCAAAGCTTCTTCCCTCAGCTGCAGAAATCTATGTCAGTTGGATTGATCTCCATTTCGGTTTACTCCAAATGACACCTGCATGTACTTTTTATAAAACTACATTACTACTAGTTTTTAATGAATGGTTGCATCTATCTTTTGGCAAAACACTGTCCTTAGAGATATGTTTATGTCCTTGAAATCATAATAAAACATTTTTATTTCTGTCCAAATATTCTAAGGCTAGCCCTGGCTTGTCTAGGGTTGACTTTGCGATTGATATTTTGACTATGTGCCTGAAGATGCATTTTTGGTTAAGCACCAAAGCTGTTGGGTGATGTCCAGTCCGTTCTGACCCCAAGCAAACTGTGTACAGCAGAAGGGAACACCCCGATCCTTCCCCAGCCTACATTGTTATAATGCGGGCGTCCGCTTTTGCAGCCACCAGCTCAGTCCATCTTGTCCAGGGCCTCCCTCTTTTTCTCTGCCTCTGTAGAGCCCTAGTAGTCTGGATCCGCTTTGGGCTATTCAGAACAAGGTCAGCAGTTCCAAACACCAGCTGATTTGAGAGAGAAAGACCATTTTCTATTTCTTTAAAAAGTTACAGGTTTAGAAACCCAACGGGTTTCTGCCCTATAGAGCTGCTAGGAGTCCTCATTGACTGGAGGGCAGTGCGTTTGAGAGGTTTTTAAGTGACCGAGCATGAGGTCATTTTTTCAGAGACCGTACCTCCTGATAACAGGTCCAAAGTGTGTGAGAGGAAGTCACACCATTCTGGATTCTAAGTAGCATTCTGGCTGTCCTTCTACCAAGATAGATGTTTCTGGTCTTCTGACATGCCAGAAGAACATTCCACATTCTTCTTCAGCTCCATAATTAAAATGCATCAATTCTTCCTTCTTCTTCATTATTCAATGTCAAACTTTCACATGCATATGAAGTCATTGAAAATACTGGACCATGTCCTAAGCCAGGCCCACTTTAGTCCTCAAAGCAACATCCCTGCTTTTCAACTCTTGAAAGAGGCCTCATGCAAGGTGTCATTTGATCTCTCGACTGCTGCTTCCATTGCACACTGCTTGTGGGTCCAAGCAAGATCAAATCTGTGACCACTTTGATCTTTGCTCCCTCTATCACGATGTTGCTCCAGTTGTAAGGATTTGGGTTTTGTTTATATTAAGTTGCAATTTATATTAAAAGCTGCAGTCCTTGAACTTCAGCAGAAAGTGCGGCAAGTGATCCTCACTTTCGGCAAACAAGGTTAGGTCATCTGCATATCTCAGGTTGTTAATAAGCCTTCTACATAGAGTCTAACTTCTCTGGTTATTTCTCAGACTCTTGGCTCTGCATATAGATTGAATGATTATGGTGAGAGGACACAACTCTAATGTACACCTTTACTGATTGTAAGCCATGCAGCATTCCCTTGTTCTGTTCACGTGACTGCTTCCTCATCATGTACAGGTTCTACATGAGTACAAGATTGTGTTCTGGAATTCTTATTTTTCGCAATGCTATTCATACTTTGCAACAAATGCTTTAGCATAATCAATCAAACACCAGTAAATATATTTCTGGTATTCTTTGCTTTAAGCCAAGAACCATCTGATTTCAGCAATGATATCCTTTGTTCCACATCCGCTTCTGAATCATCCAGAACCTCTGGAGATTCCCTGTCAATGGAGCCTGTCAATGTCTGAGAATCTTCAACAACATTTTATTTGCATACGATGTCAAAGACTTTGTAATTTCTGCATTTTTATTGGGTCACCTTTCTTTGGGATGGGTATAAATGTGGATCTGTTCCAGTCGGGTCTAATAGCTGCCTTCTAAATTTCTTGGCATAGAGAAGTAAGTGCTTCTAGTGCATGATCAGCTTGTTGAAAAATTTCAAATGGCATTCTATCAATTCCCAGAGCCTTGTGTTTCATGCATGCCTTTACTGGACTTGGACTTTTTCATTGAGTACTACTGATTCTCTATCAGTGCTCCCTCTTGCCATATCTGAATGTCGATGAGTACTTTTTTGGCAAAAAGTGCCTCTCTCTTCTTTCCTTCCTGTTTTGGTGATTCCTGCATCAATCACTATTTTATTCATAGAAACTTTCAAAACTGCAACTCTAGGCTTGAATCTTTCCATGAGTTATGTCTGTTTAAGGTATGCTAAGCATACTCTTTGTTTTGGGTCTTCTAGCCCCAGATTTTTGCATATTCTACTAGACTTTGCTTCTTCTTCTTCAGTTGCCCTTTGCAGTTTTCTGTTCAGACTTTTACTTTGTCAGTTCTTCCATTTGTCTTAGCTATTGGTTAAGCACTAAGTTTCTAAAAATATTTCACCAAGTGTCATAATTTTGTGTCCTTAAACTACTTCCTTCACTTAGATACAAGTCAATTATATTCTAGAAAACATCCTTACCCTCTTTCATTGACCCTCATATTGAGTTATGAATTGGAAAATATGTTACTGTCATTTTAAATCAATTAGATTCATCAACTTCAGTTTTATTAGAAAATGCGTTTGTTCACAGTTCAAATTTTATAGAAAAATAAAAGTGTAGCTCAATTAAATTGAAATAATATAACTATTAATTATTTTTAAGATAAAAAAATTGAGAGGAATTGTTACTTTGGACTAAAACTGGAGTGATGAGGAGAAAAACTGGCTGATTGGGAAACTAAGAAACTCTTGGGAGATACTCATCAAGCCATACTGTCAGCCTACTATAAATAAAAAGAAGATAGGAGGATGCTTTTAGATGTAGCAAGACAGATTAGAGTATGGTATGTAGTTATACTGATGAAAGTATATTTGTGGCTATATGCATGATCAAAACCCCAGAAATGCTGGAAAAAATGATCAATAAAGAAGAAAGTGTCCTTATTGTATTTTAAGAACATAATTTTATTGTCAAAACTGATCATAACATCAATCATATGTGTCTATTCTAGTTATTACAAAAATAGATTAATCTAAACTCTTCTAAATTTAGAATTAATTTTGAAGATATCCTGAAAAATATCATATGACTTTATAAACTAAGTTCATTAATTTATTACTCACATATACATGTGACAGCTCATTTATTGAGGTATTTTTTTTCTCAGAATCTATATAGACCAAAACAATGTATTCCATAGTAGCACTTTTTTAGATATGTCTCTCATTGTGGTTAGCCTCTATTAATACGTGTCATAGAACTCCTCAAATGTTCACTTTCTACATTGTCCACACATAGACACTGTGGACTTCTTAAGCGCTTCATGTACAAGAACATTTGATAACCCTTGCCTCCCAAAATACAAAGCAAGCACAGGAATTTCAAAGAGATCTTTGTACCAATAACCATAGATAGCTCTGTCAAGAAATATTTTATGTATAAATGTGTATCTGCTATTATATATATACATGTATATCGTAGTGCAAGCAAGGGCAAAATTATTTGAACTTCTTAACCAAACACCTAGAGAGAATGAGTCTCGGTGCCTGCTGTCTAAGGACAATTGTAGTAGGTGAAAACAAGGTCAATTGTCATAACAGCAACTGTTGATCTTTCTCCAGCCAAAGCAAAGATGCCTGAAGATAACTGAAAAATCATCATAATAATTCATTCAGAAGACTATGGACCATGTGGATTTCAGACTAACTGGACAGTGCCTGGCTGCCACTGATGAGGCATCTGAGAAACATCACATCGGAAAGCCTACAATAGAATGTGAGGAAAGTGTAAGACAAAATCATAAAACAACTAAAAAAATTCTGGTTATTAGTGTGAAACTGAACTATGGCCATTACTTTTCAAGACTGAAACTGAACTCTCCCTTAGAAATCAGTTTTCAGTCAAACCATAGACAGGCTTACAAGGTGAACTGTCACGCCAAAGAGGAACTAACTCCTTAGAACAGCCCACCATAAGAGGTCTAAAGGTCATAATTTACCGATAGACACAGCTCAGAAGGCAAGAAAGGATAGAAACAGTAGGACA
>NW_022107432.1:4392715-4400570 GCF_000313985.2 Echinops telfairi | reverse complement strand
GTCATGATAGTGGGCAGCAGGGAGGAAGCATTTAGGAACTAGAGGAAAGTTGTATGTTTCATCATTGCTACACTGCCCCCGTGAATGAGGGGGAGCGTAGATTGGGTACCCAAGACCCACCTGTAGGTTACTGGACATCTCCTTACAGAAGGGTTGGGGGGAGGAGATGAGCAAGTCAGGGGGCAATTATATAATTCTTAATGTTAAGGCAAAATGAGTTATGGTTCCAATCAAACATATCCTGAGGTTTTAAGTAACTTGCAGATGCAAATATCTAAATATTTGAATAATTAAGTAAAATAAGGAAACAAAGTGTTTGGATTAACTAAAAAATATAATGCTTACCTCAGACTGAATTCTGAGTACCCAATTTTTAGATGACTTTTGAAAAAGCTTGATTCTGGGTGCCAAATAAATTGATAGATGATTAATTGTTACAATTGAAAAGGACGAATAAATGCAATAATAAATTTGAGAATGGGAAATGTGTTAGTCTGGGTAGACTAGAGAAACAAATTCATGGACACACATATGTGTATAAGAGAGAGTTTTATATGAAGGGTAATTGTCCATTAAAAAAGCATCCCAACCCAGTCTGGATCAAGCCCATAAATCCAATACCAATAAATAAAGTTCTCTTCAGACTCACAGAAACACATGCAATGACACTGAATGCAGGATGATCACAGACCAGGGGGTAGGAAGTCTTTGGATCCAGTGGCACTGTAAGCATCTCAGCGCTGGCAGGGTCTCCATGTGACTTCTCCAGCACCCAGGGCTGCATCAGGGTAGGACTATGTGGCTTCGCCTCAGGGATTCCTCGCAGGGAGTGAGCCTTGTCAGTAGAGAGTCTCCAAGGAAGTGAAGTAGTGAGAGAGTTTCTCCTGCCCCCAAGGAGGATATACCAGAGTTTTCCCGGAATCCTGAGGGGAAGGCCATGCCACACAGAGGCTTCATTGGCTGTGACCTGATTGACAGACTAGACTTTACCCCATTCACTCTTAATCTTCTGAAGTCCCAAATTGACACCAGATTATGTAACTACCACAGGAACTGTTGATTTTTTACTTCAAAGTATGTAATAATAGCCTTATGTCATTTAGATATTAAAAGGCTGGCATAAAAGAGACTATTATACAAAACCTTAAAGATCCGTGTTTGGAAAGTTTAACATAAGGACAGTATTGCTATTGTATATATATGACTGTATGTCAGTTTAGACTCATTGTGGCCCTGTGCAGAAGAGATCAAACACTACCTAGTACACTGTGTTGATGATGTTCCTCTCTTTTGCTGACCCTTTATCAAGTTTGATGTTCTTTTCCAGCGAATGGGTCTCCTGATGATATGCCCAAATTGTCCAAGACTGCCTCACCCTCCTTCTTTCTTTTTTAAAAAATCATTTTATTAGGGGTTCATACACATCTTATCACAATCCATACATACATCAATTATGTAAAGCACTTTTGTACATTCATTGCTCTCATCATTCTCAAAACATTTCCTCTCCACTTAAGCCCCCCGCGTTAGGTCCTCATTTTTCCCCTCCCTCCCCACTCCCGCCTCCCTCATGAGCCCTTGATAGTTTATAAATTGTTATTTTGTCATATCTTGTCCTGTCCGATGTCTCCCTTCACCCACTTTTCTGTTGTCCGTCCCCCAGGGAGGAGGTCACATATAGTTCCTTGTAATCGGTTCCCTCTTTCCTACCCACTCTCCCTCTACCCTCCCAGTATCGCCACTCACACCACTGGTCCTGTAGAGCTCATCCGCCCTGTATTCCCTGTATTTCCAGTTCCTATCTGTACCAGTGTACATCCTCTGGTCTAGCCAGACTTGAAAGGTAGAATTCGTGTCATGATAGTGGGAGCGGGGAGGAAACATTTAGGAACTAGAGGAAAGTTGTATTTCTCATCGTTGTTACATCACACCCTGACTGGCTCATCTCCTCCCTGAGACCCCTCTGTAAGGGGATCTCCAGTGGCCTACTAATGGGCTTTGGGTCTCCACTCCGCACTCCCACCATCATTCACTATGGTAAGATTTTTTTGTTCTGATGATGCCTTATACCTGATCCATTTGACACCTCGTGATCACACAGGCTGATATGTTCTTCCATGTGGGCTTTGTTGCTTCTGAGCTAGATGGCCGCTTGTTTTCCTTCAAGCTTTTAAGACCCCAGACGCTATATCTTTTGATAGCCGGGCACCATCAGCTTTCTTTGCCACATTTGCTTATTCACCCGCTTTGTCTTCAGCGGTTGTGTCGGGAAGGTGAGCATCATAGAATGCCAATTTAATAGAAGAAAGTATTCTTGCTTTGAGCAAGTACTTGAGTGGAGGCCCAATGTCCTTCTGCTACCTTAATACTAAACCTATAAATATAGGCACATAGACCTATTTTTCAGCCCTTTACAAATGATTTTATTCTTCAAGCAATCCATAGTATATTTAATATTCTTCACCACTATTATAATCCAAATGTATCAGATCTTTGGTCTTCCTTATTCATTGTCCAGCTTTTGTATACATATGAGAATTAAAAATACGTTTCTTAGGTAAACTGTAACTTAGGCTGCAAAAACTTGCTAAAATTTTTTTTTTACACTTTGAAGGTTTAGGCAGCCATTTTCCCAATGCAGTATGCTATTTAATTTCATGACTGCTAACATAAGATTTACTACCTCATAATACAGCCAACTACATTTTTTTCAGCTGCAAATGCTTATGTGAGGTGGATTTTAGCTGAAATCCCAAAATACAAAAAGATGGTTATTGACTATGTAAGGTTTTTTATTGACTATGTAAAGGTATTCAAATTTATGGATCATAAGAAATTATGAATAACCTTTTGAAGAATGGGAATTACAGGATTAAGTTCAAGAAGCAATAATTTGACCAAACAAGGGGATAATAGTTTAAAGTTAGGAAAGATATATGTCAAGGTCCTATCCTTTCATTGTACATATTCAATTTTGTACGCTAAACAAATACTCTGAGAAAATAGACTAGATGATGAAGTATGGGGCAATATAATTGAGTCTTGATATGCAAATGACACAACCTTGCGTACCAAAACTGAGTAGGACTTGAACCGTTCCCTAGCGAATTTCAAGGAATACAGCCTTCATTATGAAAACATACACCAAACATAAGAAAATAAAATCCTCACAACTGAACCAATAAACAACATAAAGATAAGGAGAGAAAGTTGAATTATTCAAAAATTTCATTTCACTTGGATTACCACCTGTGAAAAACTCCTTAGAGTTTGGAATTAGATGGAAAAATGAAATATAAACTTAATTTCTAAAACCTCCTCTAATTTATCAATGTAATTTATAATTTATTGGATCATAGCTTATTGAAATATAATACAAAGAACATGTATTAGTATTACTTTTTAAATAAATATTTTAAGAAACATTTTAATAAGAAAATTAGCCATTCTCTCTTTTTAAATGAACATTTAAGATCTGAATTATTTGATAATTATTATTTTGTTACTTTATGTCGAATAATTGAATTCAACAGTCTTTGGGTCTTTGGATTTCTTCATTTTAAATAAAAAAATTAAGTCTAACTCAAAGGAAATTGTTTTTCTGTAACTTAGAAATGAAAAAAAATGTGCCTTTGAAATATTGAACTGCCTTAAAGTTGAAATTCTTCTTGATACTTTGGAAAAGTAAAACATGATATCCTAGTCTTTTTCATCTCATTAGATTAATACAAAGAGGATTCAACAATTCATAGGAATATCTATCATAGGAAGATGATAGTGGGACAGGAGGAAAATAAAATGAAATAGAGGAAAGAATTAGGAGGCAAAAGCTATATATAGAGGTATACATATATTTATAGGCTAAAGTATTAAGGTAGTAGACAGACTTTGGGCTTCTACTTAATTCTTTTCTCAACACAAGAACACTTTGTTCTAATAACCTGGAATTCTGTGACACTTTTCTGACACAATCGCTGAAGACAAAATGAGTGTATAAGCAAATGTGGTGAAGAAAGCTGATGGTACCTGGCTATTAAAATATGTAGTGCCTGGGGTCTTAAGGGCTTGAAGTTAAACAAGTGACCATCTAGCAGGGAATCAACAAAGCCCACCAGCCTGGGTGATCACAAGGTGAAGATGGGATCAGGTATCAGAAGATCAAAAACAAGCAATTATATATTGATGTGAAGGAGAGGGGTCAGAGTGGAGCACACATCATACTCTGGTTCTTTAATGCTTCTTCCCCACTATCATGACTCCAGTTCTACCTCACAAATCTGGCTAGACCAGGGCATGTATATTGGTACAGATAAGAGCTTTCAACACACAGAATCCAGGTCAGATAAACCCCTCAGGGACAGTAATGGGAGTAGTGATACCATGAGGGGAAGTGGGTAATGGGGGGTGGGGGAGGGGGACAAAGGGGGAATGAATAGCAATGATGGATGTATTAACCTCCCACCCCTAGGGGAGACAAATAACATAAATGTGGGTAAAAGGAACAGGGGAAAATGTAAGATATGAAAAATAATAATATATAATTTATCAAGGTAGGGAGGGAAAAATGAAGAGCTGATACCAAGGGATCAAATAGAAAGATAAAGTTTTGAAAATGATGATGGCAACATATGTACAAGTTTGCTTGAGATAATTGATTTATGTAATTATTGTAATGTCATTAAGAGTCCTCAATAAAGTTATTTTTAAAAATTCATAGGAAAATGAACTTAAAAATGAAGAATTTCTCCAGGAACTTTTAAAGCTCCTTCATATCATTATTTTTAATAATGATCTATATTCAACATTGTCAGAAAAGCTTGTGTAGTTAGAGTGGAAAATATTTTCTTAGCAAACATTTAATACTATAAAACATACTTTGAACAATCTGTGTGTCATCTTCCAACCCTTTATACTTTTAACTACTTTATTAACTTAAACTTTCTATTTATTATCGCTTTTACGATAGCAACAATGAAGAAAAATAAGAGTACTATTTATGAATTCACTTACATTTATTAGTATTTTCTTTAATAAACACATTAAATATAAACAATTGTGACTTTTTTAAAGAGAAAGGATACTGCTTTTTCTTTGCAAGATTATTTATGGTGTGTACACTATTAGTTCCCAAATGAAAAAATAGCTTTTCACTGCAAATATGAATCATAGTTCAGGCTGAAGTAAAATAAATATCTCTCTCTGTTTGTCTTTCTCTCTTCCATAAATAGAAAATTTACATCAGGGTTGAGAAACAATGGCTTTACATAGAAACATTACCAAATTCCTATTTACTCTGGCTACTTCTCAAACACCTTTAAAGAGTCCAACGGTAAGGACAAGAAGGGTGTGATAGTTGCTGTATTCAAGACAGTGGGAACATGGGTCCCGGCTCTATGTCTACAGTGAGATTATTTGATTTGCAGGCATGTATTCCTGAATTAACAGTCAGAACCTCGAAGGATGGGTAATTGTTCTTTTTTTATGACTAATAATTTAGAAGCGAGACTGCTAAAGGAGTATCTTTATTCTTCAGTAGATTCAAACAACTCTCTCCTGTCTCAGCTAAAAATTCTCATGCTGCTCCCTTTCTGTTTTGTTCTGTCTCCTTGTCTGCCTTTCTCCTCTCTATTTTTGCCTTCTGATAACTTAAGTGACATACTTGTATATCAAAGTGCAGAGATAAACACATTAGGGAAATAGTTTATGTTCCCACATCTATATCCAATTAGATAATTAAAGTGGTCTGCAGCCTCTATTTATTTACTTACTTGCTTTTATTTTTTGTTTATTTGAGGCTCTAGAAACTAGGATAATATCCGCTAAACACAGCCATATAAAAAGTAAGAGACTATTTTCAAGATTTTCCCTATTAAGCCATGCTTTTATACTATAGCACAGTACAGTGCTCCTCTCTTACATGTAAACTAAATGTTATGCTGAATAATGTTAAATGCTGAAAGAAATGCTACAAAATTTATTTTTAAATAGTAAATAGGTTAGTAATTAGTAATGTACATGAATTTATAATCAAACTGAAGACAGACGTTGTTGCTTTTAGTAAGTGGTAGTGCTGTATGCACACCCACTACTCTGGTTTCACTCTCAATCTGGTTGCATGACTGCAGGCAGGTGGCGCATCCTCACCTGGGGGAGGAAGTGAGCATCCTGGTCTAGTTTATCTCTAAGGTACTTTCTAGTTTCAATTCTATTATCTTTATGATTTGTAGAATATACCATCAACAGAATATTTCCAATACATTATAAAGATTTGGAATGTGTTTAAGAACCTCTACATTGACCCTGTGGATTAATATTTGGAAATGAAAAAACAATCTAAATCATGTGCATAAAGGCAAACTCAATTAGTAGTACACACAGAGTTTTATTTGTATGCTGTCTTGCACATGATAAATCTATAGAAAATCCTTTTACTTGAAATAAAACCCTGTGGACACGATGTTCTAGTTATTACTGCCCAATTCTCTTGCGTTTAGGAAATGGAGCCGCTTAACATTCAACACTCCTTCTGTGGTTCTAATCAAATAAAACAGCTATAAAATGTTCATTTGTAAGCACATCTTGCTCTAGGGGGCACTCCTGTACTGTGCATCAAATGTGGTTATTGACAAAGGCTGAAGCAAGATTGCATTAAAGAGTTCTGCAGGTTTTAGATACAGAAAAAGCACATAAACTATTTATAATCAATTTAAACTTTGAGAAAATTAGGTAACTGTATAAAATATTTATATGCAGTTTTTTTGGAAATGAATGTTTCTTTTGTTGGTAAAAGTATCTGTCTTTCCACAGTAACAAACCATGGCTATAGGTGGGAGTGTTTTATTAACTTTCACAGTCAAGGTCTCATGAAGGACAATACATATTTCTGCTAAGGACTTATTTAAACCATTCTGCCTTAAAACTCAAGATACAAACATAAATGGCTTACTTGGTTCTTGGACACAGCAATCTTTGAATTGCCTCTGTCACTGGTATACTCAGTTAATCTCCAACCAGAAGATTTTTGAATAATTATGTAAACTCTATGACTTAAGGCAGATTTTAAAAATAAAGAACTTCATAAACAGTGACAGTTCAAAATAATCTCAGAGATAAGTAACCAAATATTTCCTATTAAACTATGAAAAAGAAAAACCATAAAGGTGAGAGTCAAGTACATGAGTCAGGATCAGCAATCTTATAGATCTCCAAAGCATATTGTAAAGATAGACCTTGAGAAATGGACAGTGTTATTTAAACTACTATATATTAATAGTAAAATCTGTTAATTCTGTCAAAACCCAAATGAGGTTATTAATATGTCCATTTTGGTCTAAAAACATTTTTCATGAGAAACTTTTAGCTAATAAAAAATATAGCTTTAAGTCTTGGTAAGTATTAATGTCTGTGTCCATGTACTTTTTTATGGGTAGTATTCTTAAACACAGAAAAGATTCAAATATAGGAAAGATCCTGAAAACACGAGCTAATGAAATAATTTCAAAACTGATAGCATTCTTATACATATTTGCAAATTTGACTCAACTACCATTCACTGTTAGGGGCCTTGGTAGCATTGAGGGTTATGTGTTAGGCTGCAAACCTAACAAGGTCAGCAGTTTGAAACCATCAGCCATTTCACAGGAGAAAGAAGAGGCTTTCTATTGCTAGTCCTGGAAATGCACAGGGGCAAGTCTACTCTTCCTTATCGCATCCCTGGGAGCTGGAATAGACTAGATGGCAGTGGGTTCATTCACTGGCACAGAACTAAGCAAAACTAAGCAGATCATTTCACATTACGTGGATGCCAATTCTGAGGGACAAAATAAAAAAATAAAAAAGTATATTCACATTGAAA
>NW_022107432.1:4390903-4392529 GCF_000313985.2 Echinops telfairi | reverse complement strand
TGGTAATTCATCGCTTGTCTGAGAGTTTGTTGTGCTCTTGTGGCTTCTGTGTGGCTGTGATGCTGCAAGTTGTGCATCACATTGATGGTAAAAAAGCCACTGCAAGCCCTGTCCTAAAGTATAATGCTATATGTGGCATGATACAATCTATAGGTCCACAAGAAATATCAGTTAGATATTTTTATTAAAATTATTAAAATAACATAGCAATTATTTTAATTGGTAAGTATCATTAAAATTTACTTACCAATCATTAAACCAAAAGTTGAAGAATCTGAAGAATTCTACCTATGTCTGCAGTCTCAACTAGGAAATCAAGATGCATTGATAATTATTGGTGACAGGCATGTGAAAATTGTAAACAAAGAGGAAGGATGTATAGTTGGAAACAGGTCTTAAAGATAGAAACAAAGCTAGAGAACACGATTGAATTTTGCAAGAGCAAAGACTAATTACTTGCAAATCCTATTTTCAACAACACAAATGATGATTATTAACACAGATATCATCAAATAGAATGCACATGAATCAAAATGATTACATTTATAATTATTATTTATAAATAGAGACTGTGGGGAAATTCAATGTTATCTGCCAGTAGAAGGCCGGGGACCAACTGTGGAACAGATAGAAGATCAATTGCTCATAGGCAAATTCAAGTTGAAATTGAAGAAAATTAAAATGGGACCATCAGAGCTCAATCATGAATTTGAATATATTCCACATGAATTTGGATAACATCTCGATAATAGATTTCATGCATTGACCAGTGTTGACTGATTACCAGGCATATTGTAGGATGACATCAAGAACATCACACATGAAAAAGGAACTAATTGGGCAAGAAAGAAAATACCAAAAAGGATGTCACAAGAGAACCTGGAACGTACTCTTGAATGTAAAGTAGCTAAAGCAACCGGAAAAAATGAAGTAAAGTGAGCTGAGCATAAGTTTTGAAAAGGCATTTGGGGAAGATAGTTAAATATTTTAATGAAATATGCAAAGACCTTGATTTAAAAACAAAGGGAAGGCCATGCTCAGCAGTTCTTAAAGTGAAGATATATACAAGCCATGAGTTAGAATAATGAAATAATAAAGCATTTATGGACAAAATATTAACAATGCAGGTAGCATCAAAAGAAGATGGAAAGTTCACAGTCACTATACGAAAAAACCAAAATAGCCAATATCCAACCATTTCTGGAGATAGCATAGAGCCAATGGTACTGAAGGTAGAAATTCAAATTGCACTGAAGTTATTGGTGAAAATCAGGGCCCCAGAAATTGAAAAAATACCAAATGAAGTGTCTAAACAAACGAATACAGCACGAGAGGTGTCCACTGGTCTATGCCAAGAACTGTGATAGACAGCTAGCTGCCTGGACCACTGAATAGAAGACATCCATGTTTGTGCTCTTCCAAAGAAAGATGACCCACATCTGGTGAAACTTATAGTTACAACTGGCCTCAGGAGAAGGACTGTGTGTTAGGTAGGTTGGAGGGGTGGCAAAGCAGAAGGCCCTCTATGCGACTGTTTGACACCAGGGCTACAGCAATGGGCTCAGGCAGAGTAACAGTTGTGAGGATGCCACAGGAGCGGGCAGTGTTTTGTTCTGTTGCACATAA
>NW_022107432.1:4387735-4389786 GCF_000313985.2 Echinops telfairi | reverse complement strand
TTGTTGCTTTCACATTTAAAATAAATCACAATCTGGTGTGTACGCATTGCATTCACCCCTGCCCTTTGATGTCTTTCCCACACAATAGCCAGTCACATACAGTCACATACACTCACCTACGCTTAACTTACATATCACATCATGTCACTAATCTGCTCAAAATTCCAATACTTCTCAGATACTTACATGGACACATAGTGACTGCTCTAAACTATTTACAAAGGAAAGATGTATACCAATAGAATATTTATGTGAATGAACAAACAAAACTGTAACAACATAAGAAGAAAGCCTATCGTCAGCGAGTTACCCTATAGAACAGCTCCAGAGGGTTCCAAAGCTATAGATCTTTATGGAAGCCGTCTCTGTCCTCTTTGTCCTGCGGACAGACTAGCAAACAACTTACCTTGCAGCGAGCGACTACACACTTAACCCACTGTGCCAAATTAGAAGTGGAATGCTTTTAGCTGCCCTGCTTTTCACTGTTATTACAGAATCTTCAAAATAGAAAAAGATGTCATGTGTGAATAAGATATTTGAATTGGAAAATAGGATCTGAAATCATCTTGTCCATCAAACTGTCTAAGTAGGCTTTCTTCACCATGCTCTACGAGTCCTGATATGTAAATGTGAAATCATGTTATTGACTACGATTGCATTATTATTTCAGGAAATAAGACTTAATATGTTTCACTTGAGAGTTTTATCACTTGTGAAGTTATATCAGAGTACCTTTGATTCATTCTTTCCATCAGTTTTTCTTTAAAGAATGAATGATTTTAGATATGCTTAGAAAAATGAATTTTGACTTCTTTTCTGTACTGGTTCTGTTGTCCTCAGTGTCAGCACGTCATTCTGACTCACAGCAGACACGGGCGACAGAGTAGAACTGCCCCTGTGCGTTTCTGAGACTCCATGTCTTCACGAGCGTAGTAGAATGCCTCATCGTCCCCTGCGGAGCGTGTGAGTCCGAAGTCACTAAAAGGCAGTAAGTTTGTTTTTCAAGTTAGGATTCATGCATGTCTCTCGGACTCCCACCAAATGATTGGGTAGGTCCACATAAAAGTATGTGAAACCCCAAGAGAGGAGATTGGTAAGTTTTAGTTGCCACTATTCTGCCTACAAGAATAAGCTATTTCAGGGACAGGAATGGAGACAGAATTTCTGGGACCATTAAGTAAGGAAGAGGAGCCAGCAGAACACATTGGAAATTCTGGCCAGAAAGTAGCAGAGGCAACAGACACTCTACAAACCAGAGATCAGAGGCAAGGAGACCGGGAAACAGAGCAGTGGATCTGTGAAGCAGACTGGCAGGCTGGTTTCCTGGTCCAGGGAGGCAGAAGACAAGATACCAAATGGTTGAGAAGCGAAGACTAGAAAGAGGTTCAACTGCAAGCTGAGGCAAGATGTTGCCGTCGACAAAAGATTTCCTGATGTTTTCTCATCCTGGCTGGTGGTAACCTGGTAACTTCTCTAATAAACTCCAGTAATTGTGAATATTATCTGTTAGTTCTGTGGCCATTGCAACAGATTATTGAACCCAGCAAAGAGGTAGTGAGTTGTGGGAGGAACGGTTGGCTTCAGAAAAGGTTAGAGGTATGTCTGAACTCTTCTTCAGGGCAATAGACCTTGGGCTGATACGGAATTGAATTTTCCTTCTCTGTTTTGTGCCAGAGGTCAGATATAGCCTCCTTGGCATTTTTTTTTTCAGGATTGTATTTAAAATGTGTGACCCTAAGTCAATTGTTTGTTAGTCCAAACATCATCAATGACCCTATCTATGTGCAAGGACTTCTTTACAAGGAGTTGATCTTTTTGTCATCATTGGATGCAGTTGGGAAGAGAGACACTGGAATATTCTGGAGAGCTGTCAGGAACTCTTCTAAGCAAGAGGCAAGGTGATGGAGTCCTGGTAAGTAGTGGGCTATGCCTTGGGCTGCTAATGGGAAGTTTAGCAGTTCCAAGCCACCACCTGCTCTGAGGAAGAAAGATGAGGCTCTATCATGAGTCTGCCCTCGTAAAGATTAATCGCCTGGAAAACCCACAGGAGC
>NW_022107432.1:4385567-4386822 GCF_000313985.2 Echinops telfairi | reverse complement strand
GACCCTATAGAGAGCCATCTCTCATGAATTTCATTGACAGCACTTACTGAAAATTAAAGTTGGTGGTGTTTAGGGCTTTATCTTCGGCTCACTGTTCTTTTCACTATATTTATTCTCCTTTTATGTCTTTATTCATTTTTATATTTTTACCTGATATTTCTATTTAGTATTCTCAAATATACTTTTAATTCACATCACTACCTTAATCTGTATATTCTCTAATATAATTCTACCTGATATCTAGAGTTATAGATATTTATTTCATAAGAATTCAAATTCTACATGCCCCCAAATGAAAAACTTATGTTGCTATCAATATCAGGTACTCATTCATTCATACCATTTAAGAAACTCCTAGCCTCATTTATAGATTTAAGACACTACTTCTAGCCTTTTATGCTATTGAGAAAAATGTTCTTCTTCTGGAGAGAGAGACTGACCTGAGAAGCAATCATTTATATGACCCCTAAGACTAAAATCTAGTGAGTTATATACCCTTTAGTCCAAATTATTATAGGCAGTATCCACTCAATAACACATCTTCACATATGCCTCCACCTTCCCTAATTTTCTCTCTCCTTTTCCCTGTTGTGTTCTTAGAGTGGCATTCTTAGAACATTGGATTGTTTGTGTGTGATTTTTTTTGCAAGTTTATAGAAGAAATTGGTTTTCCTTTTAGCAATCCCGACTTCTCTTTCTGGGGGCCATTGATTGCCTTCCCTGCAATGTAACAGCACTCTTCAGACTTTCTCCCTGTGCTTCCTACTCCGTTCGTCTTTCTTTCCTACCCATTCTATCTTTGTGAACCTTATCCCCAGGCAGATGTGCCCTTTTTACTGCATGGCTGGTACATGTAGGAAGTGTGCATCTCCCTGGCGCTTTTGTTCACTTTGTAGGCTGGTCTGTGGTCTGACGGAAAGCTGAGCCGGGCCCAGTTTGAAGGCTAACTGAGAGCCATTGATTCAGGTGTTTCACCAGTCTCTTTTGGACTTGTAAGTTCGGTCTTATTTTTTTATGATTTTGAGTTTTGTTCTACAATTTTGTCCATTTTGCCTGGGAATTGTTATGGCTCTGACCAGTGTACTTCTTGCTGGTAGCTGGGAACCATAACTCTTCTGATCTCAGGGGAGTGAAGGTTGTGGTTCACATGGTCTATTCGTCCTTTGGGCTGATTGTTTCCTCGATGTTTGCTTTTCTTCACCATTCTAAGGAGAGACCAACTATCCCTAACACCCGAGGCCAGTGATTTTTTTTT
>NW_022107432.1:4379199-4385377 GCF_000313985.2 Echinops telfairi | reverse complement strand
ATTAAGGCTTATACTGACAATTCTTTTAGGAAAACCGGAATGGGGTGAGCAGCATTTACAGCAACTTTTAAATGAAACAATGTTTACAGACTTAACGGCTGTCTACACAAAATAAAGACTTCTTTTTATAATTTGGTGTGTTTTTGCTTATTAGATACTCTTAGTATAGGCCCATGACACCGGTCTACAGTTAAAAAAAAGTTTCGTAGGCTATATACCATCCATACACATAATCCAGGTTAATTTAGTATTTTCGTAGGTCAAGGTCTTAGACTTGCCAAGCCCTATTTTGTAGGAGCCTAGAGTTGTATCACCGAAAGGGCTTTGTTGCTTTTACCTTTTTATCTTTTTTTTTTTACACTGGCCATTCAGAGAGAAGTGGTTCTCAATCTTATTTGCCCATGAGGATCACCTTGGGGACTTTCAGGAAACACCAACTAATCGACTAACTTATTTTGAGTGTGGGCATGTGCATCTTCCAGGGCATCTTAAGCCACTGTCCCGCCTTTGTTGTAGTCTTTTGCTGCACGAGGCTGATGCGCTTGTGTTTTGTGATGTATCCTACACACTACCTTGAGTCTTGGACATGGAGGGAAGGCCTAATGACAACAAATCGTAGTCTACAGCGCTCACACCAAATACTGGTGAGCGTTCATCTGCTTTCCAGTTAATCTGTGTGGTTAATCACTCTGCTTTAACATTTGCTTGTGGCAGCGGTACTCGACAGACAAAGGCCGCTGGATGGCAGTTGTTTGCACTTAAAAGTTGATGGTTCTTACCCACTCAGTGGCACCAGGGAAGAAAGGCCTGGCAGCCTGCTCCTGTGAGGTCACAGCCGAGAGGAGCAGTGCTGCCTGGTAGGTAGCACAGGGGCTGCTGGGAGTCACAGCAACAGGGTCTTTGTTTTGATTAGGCAACAGAAGAGACCATACGTGAAGGAGCTTCCATGAACTTTTGAAGCACCCTCTTACATAATTAAACTGTAAAAAAATTTTCTAAATAGCTCAAGACATTCTAAAAGCAATTTATTAAGAATTTCTCTCATACTGGTTCTGATCTAAAATATATTGAATACACAGGTTTTCTTAGAAAAAGAATCTAGGTGTTTTTTACATTGGTCAAGTAGTATATCATTTTTACTACACAGCACACTTTTCTACTACATCCGTGATTAAGTGAAAAAAAAAGTTAAGATGAAGAAATATCACAATGAGAGGATTAATTCTAGTTGAGGATTTATTTAATTTTCTAGTTCATAGTTCCACCCCTGCATTTTTAGCCATATTTATAGATGCATTTGCAGCACATATAATACATATGGAGGAAATCCTTTGTCAAAACTTGATATATTAGTTGTAGTGCTACTCGTCCTCCCACAGTTGTTCAACTTGTGTTTCTAGTTATATATCCACTTGAAGAATGCTATTACTTTTAATGTAGGAATGATTATGGGATTGATTAGACTTTGTTATTTTTAATTTTTGAGCTCTTCCCAATGTCTTTTGCCTTGATGATTTTGTGCTGATCTCCCCCTTATTGTATAAGAGAGAGCTTCAAAATTTCCTGGAAACATTCCAATATCTCTAAGGCTCATTTTCCACAAACATGCTTGAAATCTCCTGATATTACTAATTTTTCCATACAACTCAATACATGTCTACCTTCTTGCTTTGTTATGTTGTGCACAGGGTCGCCGTGGCTTACAACAGACTTGGTGGTACCACTTTCTCATTAGTGATTTACTCTCCCATCCCTTTTTGTCTCCTGGGGAGCCTTCAAATAATGTTTCTTTCTCAGTACGCATCTTTCCTTGACTTTTTGTAGTAGTGGTCTCTTGTTTTCTTTTGTGATTGATTAATTTCACTAAGCATCATGTTGGCTTTTGATTACAGTTCCTTAGGATTGTTGGAGGTCATTGCCAGTTACTTAGATCAGGTGAATAGACAGTCATATTGCAGACTAGGCACAAAATTTAAAAAAATTTAAAACCCTTCAACTTTCTTGTTGGGTTTGCCCGCCTTCTTGTTGCCCTTTTTTGTTGGGCCGGACGACTTTTTTTGTTTTTCCAGGCTTTTACGGTTTTTTGGGGTTGGAACTTCCCTTTTTTTTCGCAAGGACCTGGATGGTGGTTTGAACTGCTCACCTTACAGATCACAGGCCAACACATAACCAAGATGCCAGGAGGGCTCCTGTTATAAGTTGGAAAGGGCCTGATAATTAAACTATCTTAATTGTGTAACTTCCTTTGGAAATAAGGTACAGGGAACTTGTCTCTGATTTTAAACTGTATCCGTGCTCACCATAGGTTATTTTGTGCCAGTAAGTCATATCCTGAAGCTGTACTAAATGTCTGTTGATACCTTTCCATCGTCCCTCCTGTGACTATAGAGATATTTATGTTATTTTATTTGCACTTCATTTAATTTTGTGTTCTCATCTTTAAAATGTTATAAATATCTTAAGAACAGATGCTCTTTTTTATTCATTACAACATGTTACTACATAGCAGGAGTTAATAACTATTATAAAATCAAGGAATGGATCAGATGAGTTAGAAGTAGAGGTAAGAGAAAGGTGGGAAGAAAATAATAGAACTAGATACTTAAACAAGTAAGGATAAGTAAGAATTTTTAAAGGTGAACAGAGAAACCCTGTCATGGGAGGTAAAATTAAAAATTAGAAATTGTTATTTATTAATTTTTATAATCCTTACTGCTATAACAAATAATCCACCAAATCCTATTGGCCTTGTAAAATTGCTCATTTCTGCTCACCTAATAGTCTAACACTGATGTTTCTTTTCAGTGGGGTATGGAGAGGAAGTTATCCATGTAGTTAACTGAGGTCACAGGATCCTCCCACCCCATGACTCCACCATTGACTAAGGCTTTAAAGCCTATGCATGCTGCCAGAGATGAAAGAAAATATAAAGAAAGAACAAAAAAGGACTTGTAGAAGAATCACACAATGCCTCAGATATTTTGGCCAGGAAGCAATAAGTTCAATTCTGCTCATATTACATAGATGAGAACTGGTTTCATGGCACCATGTAGATCAGAGGTTAGCCAATTTTTTCTCTGAAAAGACAGATAGTAAATGTCTTATGATTTGTGTGCCATATGGCATCTATTTCAACTCTTCAATTTTGATTTGTGTCTTTGTAGCGCAAGAGTTGCTGCAGGCAATATGCTATTGAATGGCTACGGCTAAGTTCCCAGAAAGCTTCATTTATGGATACTAATGTCCAAGTTTCATATCATTTTCAGTGTTACAAAATATTATTCTTTTGATTTTCCTGCAACCATTTAAAAATGGGAAAAAAATTAATGTGATGTACTGAACCTGTTTCGTGACCATGATTGATCTCTGACTCAGATTCACTGTTTGGAAAAGGTCACCGCTGTCTGCAGCAATTTAGTAGAAAGTCCACATTGTTCTGATTGACACTTAGTAATGACTCTCATAGTCTGCTCTTCTGACCACTAAATATTCATGCATGCTCCATGCCCCCCATGTAGATCACACTTAGTCCCTTCTCAAACAATATAGTGCAAAATACCATCCAATTACTCCATCCAGAATAAATTTAGTGTTCTTTGGGTGGTGCCTAGTTTAACCATCAGATATTGTCATGGGTCTTCATGGTTGAAAAAGCTACAAACTGAAAGAAAGCTCTCTGTGTGAATGGGCAGAGCAGGGGCAGGATAATTGTACAAAAATGTCCATTCAGAAAGGAGAAGATTGGAAATACACACCAGTTATCAATTCATAGCAATCACGGAAAGCAGCCAAACCATCAGTTATGGCACATCTGAATCAACAGGTGAGGTGAAAGGAATTAAATTGGTATGGCTTTTCAAACTATAATCTTTGTAACCCCACTGTGGTAGTTACAGAATCTGTTGTCAATTTGAGGCTGAAGAGGGAAGGGGTGGAGTTTAGCCTGTCAGTCAGGTCACAGCTTGATGACCTCATTTGGAGGCGCTAAGGAGATAAATAGCTCACTAGAGGCAGGACACAGGCTCACTCCCTGGGAGACATTCCAGCTAAGACACATGGAGCTAAGCTAGGGACCCTGTGAAGACACCTGCCAGTGCTGAGATGTGAACACTGCCACTGGATCCACAGGACTTTCTACCCACTAGCCTGTGATCTTCTTGCATTCGGCGTCATTTCATGTGATTAGTGAGTCTGAAGAGGACTTTATCGATTGATATTGGACATATGGGCTAATATCCAACTTATGGACTTGATCTGAACTGGGCTCGGATATTTGTTCAGTGTTCAATTGTTCTTGTATTTAAAGCTCTTTCGTATATATGCATGAGTGTCTACGAATTGGTTTATCTAGTCTGCCCGGACTAACACACCTACCTAATGACTAGGTGGGCGTATGTAAGTAAATAAGGACCAGAGGACTCTATCTGGATCTTCTCGTTTGATGTTCCACTAGGTTTGAGTGACCCACCTCAGAGGAACGGGAAATTCTGAGTTCATCAATAGAGAAGAGTGAGCATGTATGAGACCCCCGACTGAAGGGGACATAGCTGAGACACCAGAGCCCAAAGCACCCAGAACGTAAGACAGAGCAGAGGAGCTGTGTGGAAATCACAGTACAGAGCAGTGGGCACATGTGCAGTTGGGTTCTCCTTCTCGTTGTGTAGCCAAGGGAGGGCAGGCACGGCCACCCCTGGCCCTGTTTTCTCAGCAGCATTGAATATTTTCTGATTAGGTTAATTCGCTTAGGAGGAGCAACTTCCTTATCTATTACTCATGGTCCCACCTAGAGAATATGGGCTTTAGGGAGTATATGCTCCTTGGGAAGTCGGAACTCACATTCTACTTCATAATGGTATATATGTTGAGGTCCAACAGGGGTTTTATAGTCATAGCTCTTTGGGATCCATACTTGCAGATTTCTTAGCAATAAATATCCATCAAACAGGAAACAGTCCTCATTGTTTTGCTTCTTGTTTAGTGGATGTTAGTAACCACATGCACGAGTCTCTTCTTGGCATAATTCTCAAGGAAGATTTATCTCTTTGTCTTCATTCTCCTATTAGACATCTGTCTCCCATTTTATCGGCGGTTACCTTGAAGCTATTTGAACAATAAGCTTAAAGGACATGAAACTCTTTTATATTGATCTTTGTTGCATGACTGGGTTCTTATATTTAGCAGAGGTACTTCAGTGGGCTTGAAGTGCTTGAAGAATTATGTATTCTTACTTTTTTTCATTAATTTTTTATTTTTGTAGCCCCTTACATAAATTTTTTCAAGCCAGCACATTATTTTCTGATCTCATATAGTTCCCAAATGTACATATTTTTCTGAATTTTTCCAATATTTCTTCTACAGCAAAAAGAATGAATAGAAATGGCAGAAGAAAGTATAGAGACTGTCTGCCATCAAAATTAATTTAGATGCTAGATTTGACAAAAAATCACCACTGCACTATATACCGTATATACTCTAGTATATGCCGAACTTTTCAGCACATTTTAAATGCAGTTTTTGTGTCAAAATTAGGTGCCTCGGCTGATATTTGGGTCGGTTTATACTCACATATATATGGCAAATCTTCATATATCCAACCTCAAATAATTTTCTATACCACTATTCATATATTTTCTTAGCTAATGTTGTTGTTGTTATTGTTAGGTGCCATGAAGTCACTTCAGACCCCAATGCCCTGTGCACAACAGAGCCGGACCCTTCATGAACCTGCACCACAGGCACAATCGCTCCTCTACTGGAGTCACGGTTGCAGCCACTGTGTCAGGCCAGTTGTTAAGGGTCTTTCTCTTTGTCACTGCCTCTCCCCTTTACAAAGCATGGCATCTTTCTACAGGCACAGGGCTCTCCTGACAATATGTCCAGAGTATGTGAGGCAAAGTCTTGCCATACTTGCCTCTAAATAACGCTCTTTCTGTACCTCTTCCAAGACAGACAGGTTGCTGTTGGGAGTTATCCCAACCATGCTGTCTAGCAAAGTTACAGCCTGGTGGAAGGAGCTTCTGCCGAGCAGAGCTTCCCACAGAGGGATTCCAACATCTCTCAAATATCTGCTGTTGTTAAATCCATTCTTGAGAATCTTGTGCATTGTCATGTTTACTGCACCTGGAGTGGATGCGAGGGCAGTCTTGAGAAGTACGAATGAAACCAGATCTAAAACTTG
>NW_022107432.1:4377586-4378392 GCF_000313985.2 Echinops telfairi | reverse complement strand
TTTTTATGTAGTGGTCTGCAAAACGTTTTATGGCATAAATAGAGCTGTTTGGAAGAACTCAGCAGAGATCGCTTCCACCAGCACATCTCTCATGTCTGTCTCGTCTGTGTTCACCGACTCCACACCTCCTTCAGGTATCCAGTTCAACCCTCCCTCCCGGAGCGGATTCTGACAAGTGACACCAGGAACGGGGACCTGAAGGTAATCTTTTCTCGTTTTGGGTGTGGATAGGACTTCACCTAGGGCACTGCAGACCCCCTGGCGCAAGGCAACCAGGAAAGTAGGGTGAACAGATAAAGAACATAAGTAAGAAGTATGGGCCACAGTAAGTCTAAGGAGAGACGACTGTTGTTTGTAGAAATTCTAAAACAAATTCTTAAAGGAAAAGAGGTCCGTGTATCGACTCATCAGATAACAAGAGTTTTTAAATTTTGTACAGCGATGCAGTCCATGGTTTCCTGAAGAAGGTACCGTCGATTTAGATACATGGACTAAAGTAGGGGAAGAATTAAAAGAATACTGTAATGAACATGGGCCTGAAGAAATCCCTGTAGAAACATTCTCCTTATGGAGCTTAGTGGGCGATTCCTTAGACCCCTTACAAGAGGTTACTCAACTTCCCAAGAAACTTCCTTTGCAAGATGAGAAAACGCCTCTAAAGGCGGAACAAGCGGAGAGGAAACAGATTTGTACTGTTGGAACTGACTCAGGAGAGAGTGATGATAAACTTACGCCTGAAGATGAAGCTGACTTAGAAGAAGCCGCTGCCCGATATCATGACAATGACTGGGATTTCCCCTTAGTTC
>NW_022107432.1:4376306-4377191 GCF_000313985.2 Echinops telfairi | reverse complement strand
CTTAAATGATTTTCAAAAATTAATTGGATTCATACTTTTTAAAAGTTAACCACAAATGATTTGAAACCTTTATTTGCCATCTTACAAGGGGACCCTAACCCTAAGTCACCTAGGGCATTGACTCAGGAAGGAAAATTGGCCGTTGATAAGGTGCAAGAAGCAATAATGAATAACCAATGAACAAGATTAGACTATTTAAAACCTTGGTCTTTGATTTTGGCACCTACTGTCCATTCCCCTATGGGATGTTTGTGGCTGAATGAACCCCTGGAATGGTTACAGTTAGCTTCCAATTCTCCTAAAATGGTCACTCTTTATACTTCCTTCATAGCATTTCTTGTCATAAAGGGAAGAAAAAGGAGTAGAGAGTTGTTTGGTATAGAAGTCCCCAATATTAGATCACAAAATTTAATAAGCAAACATAAATTACAATTATTTATAGGGCATGTTAGATCTCACAGTAACCTGCCAGGTCCTATACATGAAGGGAATAGGCAAGCAGATGCCTTAACATGACCCATAATTTTATCCATATAACAGGCCTCCAAGAGTCATGCTTTCCATCATCAAAATGCTAATGCTTTGAGATTACAGTATCACATAACCAGAGAAGCCGCATGAGAAATTGTTAAAAAGTGTCCTGTGTGCCCAACTCGGACTCCAACCTTCCCAACTGGAGTCAATCGTCGAGGATTGATGCCTAATGCCATATGGCAGATGGACGTTACTCATATCCCTAGTTTGGGTAAACTTTCCTTTGTACACGTTTGCATAGATACTTTCTCACACGCAGTCATTGCCTCAGCCCGTACCGGAGAAGCATTTAAGGATGTAATTCAACACTTGTTTTACTCTTTTGCCATTTTGGGACAGCCTAGAGAGATA
>NW_022107432.1:4364306-4375441 GCF_000313985.2 Echinops telfairi | reverse complement strand
TCCCAGGATTCGTCACAGCTGAAACCTATTGGTCTTACATACCAGAACCTCCGGTTTTGCACCCTGTCTCCTGGGAGACACCGAAGTGCTGGTTTTTACAAATGATTCCTTCCACCTGGGGGGGTCACTCCAGTTCCTTTATTAACCCTAAAAATTCATATAATGTTACCTACAGAGGTAATAGTTCCCTGCCTCCTATTTGCGGATCCCATCTTCACACACCACTTCCAGGGCCTTGTGCTCACTGGGGATTAGAACTCTGGTCACTGATTCCCCTGTTACTAGAGCCAAGCAGAGACATCTTTGGAAACAATAAGGTGGCTTTGGAGTTAATCATAAAAGGCATTGTTTTTATGTAGTGGTCTGCAAAACTTTTTATGGTATAAATAAATTTGTTTGGAAGAACTCAGCAGAGATTGTTTCCACCAGCACATCTCTCGTGTCTGTCTTGTCTGTGTTTGCCGACTCCACACCTCCTTCAGGTATCCAGTTCAACTCTCCTGGAGCTGGACTCCGACAGATTGCTAGTCCTTTTAGCAGTCCATGGTCCTTCCAATATTCGTCCCATACACCACAATTCAAATGCATTGAATCTTCTTTGGATTTCCTTATTCAATGTCCAATTGTCACATGCATCTGAGGCAATGGAAAATACCAAGGCTTGGGTCAGACATATCTTAGTCCTTAAAGTAACATCCTTAATTATCAATGCTATAATGAGGTCTTGTGCAGCAGATTTTACCTACTGTAATATGCCTTTTGATCATTCTAAAAGCAATAACAAGTTCTGGAAAATTATACCAAAACCAAAACCAAATTTGCTGTCGTTGAGTACCCTCTAATGCGGGGGAGAATTGCCCCTGTGGGCTTCTGAGACCGTAACTCCTCACAGCATCCTCTTTTCCCTCGGAGCCGCTGGTGACGGGACTAGTGACCTTGTGCTTGGCAGCTCACCATGTAACCACTACAAAAGCAGGGCTCCGTTTGCCAGTTACTACGGCTGAAAGAGAGACTGAAAATGAAGTCTGTCTGAAGCATAATGCAGCAAGGGTAATGATTGGTGGATCAGTTTCATCACGATTTTGGATATGAGACAGTTTCAGTAAAGCCATTATGAATTAGGAACAGTATCATGAATGCTGTTATTCCAAAATGAGTGTAATACTTTTAATTTTCATATTACTGCATGCTTTGTATTATTAGAACATTAACTAATATTTGAAAAATATTCATTCCAAGTTCTACCAAATATTGTCATATTTGTATAAGTAAAACTTGACTGTATTCGTTTTTCTTGCAAAACTAAAAATAGTTTCACTTTTCCTGAATATTTATTTCCTCAAGCATTAAAATAGAATTTAAATTTATATTGATAACTTTCAATGGTCAAGGAAAACATACATGCAACAGAGATTTGACTGAGATAGGAACAGAACACTGGAAAGCTTTTACATACAAGGGAAAGAAAGCAAAATTTATTTTTTAAATGTGAAAATTGAAAAGTATAATTGGAGTAGAAATAAATCCAAATTATAGTACAACAAAATGTATGGATCTCATATTTGAGCTCTGATTTTGTGTGTCTTTGCATCTGTTTCTTATTTATTTAGTTCTATTTATTTTTACCATGATAAAAATAAAGAGATGCATACAAAAATGAAGATAGAGTTTTCAAACTTCTCATGTGTGATGGTCTTCTACTTAAATGACTCTTTCCTTATTTACCTGAGAAAGCGATCATAAACTCCTATGAAGATGACTAATTATAATAGCTACCCCCCAAAATGAAACAGTTCCTATTCCAGATACTGCAGAAGAACTTCCTTTGTACACATTTTTACTCTATTCTCACGTCAAACCTATGATAGCAATATTATTATCTTGATTTTAAGATGAGGAAACTGAGCTAAAAGGAAAGGATGTGGTTTTGCTAGGGTTATGTCAATAACAAGCAGCAGAGCTTACTGATTGCTGACATCTCTAACATTGCTTCCCTGAGATCCACTTCCACAAACCAGTTCCAATTTTTGTAGCAAGCAGAGGCAATTTTCTTGAAATTTCAGCATATTAACTGTGTTTTGTGATCAAATCTGTGTAATAACAAATGCACACACAGACAAACACACACATATTTGAGATTACTTTTAGAGAGAGAATTGCCTTTAGTTTGTGAAATGATAGGGTAGAGCAGTTAATTCTGAAAAGTAGGCCGTAGGACATAGTCCAGCAATAAAAAAAT
This sequence comes from Echinops telfairi, assembly GCF_000313985.2. Classification (NCBI taxonomy): domain Eukaryota; kingdom Metazoa; phylum Chordata; class Mammalia; order Afrosoricida; family Tenrecidae; genus Echinops; species Echinops telfairi. Next base: position 4,373,202 of record NW_022107432.1, on the reverse strand, counting down.
AAAACCATACAAGTTAATTGTTTGTCTTTATATGACAGGGGGAGAAAGTAAATTGAGTTTCTAGGGAGCCAGGGGTAAAGGGTGGCTAAAATAATGAGATACAGACAGATCGTAGGCAGGACATAGAATTTAAAATAAGGTTGGAAGAGCTAGGGTCAAGAATAGACCTTCAATAAATACCTAGCATGGAACAGTGAAGAGATTTCTAAGATTCTAGGATAGGAATAGCTCATGTGTATTTTAGAAAGTAGGTTTGGTGTGTCATGCTGTTTTCTGATATATCTGACTCTTCTGGACCCCAACATTTTATGTGAGTTAAAAAAGAAAGAAAAGAGATTATGATGATATTTTGTGGATATTTTGTAAAGGAACAAAACAAACAAACTAGAAAAGACAACAATAGATAGTAATTATTATAAAGGCCATATTATGTTTTTGGAACCAATCTGAGGGTGTTAAACATATATACTTACCCATGCAAATCTTATCACTCTGAGGAAACATTATTATCATCATCCTCACTTTCTACACAGAAGAGCTACTAAGTCACAGAAACAATAAGTGATACACCCATCATTCAGCATGTAACATCAAAATCACTTTTCTTATCTTTTTATTCAACTAACTCTGAGTTTCAGAATCATAATGAAAAAAAATCAAAGGAAGAATAATCCCAGTCTTGACAAAAGCATTGCTTTTAAGTATGAGTTTTCTTACGACGAGGGGAGAACCTTGGACATTACGTCACACAGGTGAAGACGCGTGTCACTTTCAGATGTATCAAAGGGAATCATGATGCTACAAAAACGAACAGTTTGTGCTCACTCTATTATTGATATTTGAAGAGTAGTCAAAGGCTACATGTATGTGCACATAGAGACACAACTAATTGACAAATGTGTTTATAAAGCCCAGGTTGTTAAAGATTTTATTTCTGTGCTTACTCGCTCTTTCCTTATGTATCTTTCAGGGCACGCTTTCTTGAGGAACTCAACTGTCCACAGTGTCTGCCCATATATGTTAATAGGAAAACTACCCACAGGAGAGCCAGGTGACCATATAAAAAGTACACGGTATCAAATCCAGTAATGAAGCTCAGTATGGAGGCCAGAGAAGCAATTCACTTCTAAATTCTGTGAAGTAAACTTAAGACATGAAAAGTAATACAATATACAAAAGATGACTATTAAGATTGCTAAGAATACCAACTTTCAATTCTGAGAATTAAAAAATAGATATCTGCAAATAGCTATATTCTTTTATCTCTAATTTTGAAGACATACACGCAAAAAACCTCGATAAAAATAAGAAAAACATTTATAATATATGAGAGAAAGTCTTATAGTTTGAGAAGATATATATATTTTTCCATTATATACTTTATCATTTCTACATTTTTCCTTTTGTAGGACTGTGGAATTATATGAAGCTAAATCTAAAAAAAATTACATTGCACAATTCGCTGAAGTAAAATTTGGGGTATAGCTTTAATTTCAAATATTGAATACTTAAAATCCTTGATATAATGGATGAATCACCATTTTCAGATTTACTTTACTTTAATTGTGAGTCCACATATTAAAATAAAATAAATTTAATTAAGAATTACATTTTAAATAAAAGTGAGAGAAAGCATGTAAACTTTAATTCCTCCACATTTAGCCATTCATATTTGTCTTTAGCAATGTACAACAGCATCGTCAAGTTTTCCTTGAGAAATATTTATTATTTATGACATAGAATAGGGAAGAACTAATATTATACAATCTTGTATTTGTTCTACATTTTTACATTTGAGACTAAAGATGGGAGCCCTTGCCAAATGAAGTTAAATTCATCAAAGATGGAGGAACGGTGCTTTTAATACATCTTCTGTGGCTCACCTGCCTTTGATAACTGCCAGCTTATTATTGTTTTTCTAGTAGGCAAATTGTGTCATGATTTGCTGATTAGCATGATGAAGACAATAGTAGATGAGAATTGTCTTCAAGGAGTTTTGTTACTCTGGATCAGGACATCCATTACTATACCATGCCACACCACAACATCCAATAGCAATGATAATAAAGACATAATTAAGAATACTGGCAGTCCATCTAAAATGGGTTGATATATTTTGGTTTCATACATGTTTGTATAGTTTCTTTCCTACTACATATTGTTCTTTCATTCTTTTCCTATTGTACTTCATTCCCCTTTCAGCCCTACTACTTTGTTTGAGTTAATTCCTCATGATTTTCAACTGTGCCAGAAAATCTGGAAACTAGTCATTGTAACATGCTTTCAATCTTATTGCCAAAAGTATACCTTTAGCATTTAGTTTATTTGGGGGACGTATCAAATAATGGATTTTATTTTTGATTAATGAAATAATTATTTTAGGTTAAAAGTCTATACTGTATAGGGTGCAAGCACTATATAGGTATATAGGTAAAGCACTAAGCTACCAACCAAAAGGTTGGCAGTTCAAGCCAGTTCAGAAGTGACCGTGAACTAGAACTGGTCCCCTGCTTCTACAGAGCACAGCCTTCGAAACCCGATGGGGGAATTCTGCTCTGCATACAGGAGCTGGCCACGAGTCCAAACTGATCTGACAGCAACTAACATGAGCACCATGCATTCGAAAATTACAGGAGATGCTTTTTAAAGCAAATGGCACCGATGAATTAGTATGAACTTAAAATCCTGCATTGAGTATTTTATTATTAAAACATAAGGAAATATTCATCGGAAAGTAGAGCTACTAGTTACCAACAATTTAAAATAGCATGCTATATAGTTCACAGTGTACTACATTTTGTAAAGGAAATAATGTTCAAGATATGATGTTAAAATCTTGGGAAGATGTTTTAGCACAAAAAGAAAAATATCCTTCTCATTTTCTGCCCCTTGTTTTTGAATCATTTCCTTCTCTTTGAGTATTTTTCACTATTATCATAAAGCACTCCTCACGGAATGACTGTGCTTAGAAAAGATCCTCACTCACTGACTGCTCTCAAGTCGCTCTGACGCAAAGCCAACCCACGTCGGTTTTCTGTGGGTGAGTCTTCACAGAGCAGATGCCACCTCTTCCTCCCTCCAAGGGCCTGCTGAATCCGAGCCCGCCCCTTTCTTCTGGAAGCCCATACTTACCTGGCAGTTCTACCAAGGTTCCTTAAAAAGGATTGATAGGGTGTGTTAGAGAAGCAAAACCCATGATGCTTGTGTGTGCATGTAGGTAGATAAAGGTTTGTCTCAAGAAATGGCTTACACAATTGTAGAAGGAGGTTTAAGTCCAATCTAGTTTAAGATCGTAGGTCAAATGTCATCTTCAGGCATTCTGATTAATATAGCGCTCAAAGTGGGATGACCAAGCCAGGAGGGCTGCAGGTTGACAATGCAGAAGTAAATGAATCTGAGGTTGGTAGTCTGCTGACAACTCCAGAGATGGGCAGAGAACACAGCAGGAGATGGACAAACTAGATGTAGAATCCAGATCCAGCAGAAGGCGTAGGGGCAAAAGTGCTCTGCTCAGCTTCTCTCTCTCTTATACCACAGGCCACATACCAGGGAGCTATCACCAAGCTGTAATCTGTTTTATAAGCTGGGGTCCACACCTATTCTCACCCACGTATATCTACTTGACAAAACTCTAATCATCACAAAGGATGAAAGCAACATTTTGTCCACCAGAGTATATACTATTAAATGGAGACATTTTAGAATGTGTGTCTAGAATTACTGAAGCCCTGGGCTGCTAATCTCAGAGCCAGTGTTTCAAAACCACAGGTGCTCTGTGGCAGAAAGATGGGGCTGTCTGCTTCTGGAACGACTTGCAGTACTGGAAACCTCATACAGGCATCTCTAAGTAGAAACCAGCTTTATAGCAGTGGTTGGATGGATGGTTTCAGGAACCCTTGTAGTGGGAGTTAGGCTTTGGCTGCTAACCATAAGTGCGGTGGGTCAAAGCCAACAGCTGCTCCATGGGATAAAGATGAGTCTGCCTGCATCAGTAAAGAGTTACAGTCTCAGGACCTATGACTCAGAATCACCTTGATGGCAGTGGGATATTTTGGTTGTATGATTGCTTAGATATACAGCAGCTTAAAAATATATATATATACAAATGATTTATTGCCATAGTTTCATTTGGAAAAGTGCTTTTTTTCCTCTGTCAATATTTCATGTTTTACAATCTACTCATGTTGATAAATATATAGCTATATCATTTTTTGTTGATAGTATTCCATCATATTTATAACCTTAAAAAATAATATCCCCTGTTCCTAATGTTTCAGTTTCTAGAAGGTTTAACTAATCATAGTCTAATATAAGTGTTTCTCCATGGCAGATAGCTAGATGTAGACTCGCTAAGTTACCTGTTCTTGATGTCATGCAAGACAGATAAAGTTTTCATGCTTAGGGCACAAGATAAAATATAGTGCAGCTTTATAACACGTCTGTGTCCGAGGTCTACAGCATCTAGGTAAGAAGGACACATGTGAAGTAAATATGGATGATATTAAAATAGATATAGAAAATATTAAAAGAATTTAAAAGTTAGAGAATTATCATATGCATAAATTAAATTATTATAAATTCAGCCACTATGAAGGGAATTTGGGAAATAGTTGAAGCAAACAGGTAAACAAAGTAAATAAGAGTGGTTATTAAAGTAGAGATAGAAAATATTACAATAATTTGAAAGTTAGGGAACTATTAAATACACAGAATAAATTATCATAAGTTCTGTAATTGAGGATTGAGTTGGGAAAATAGTGGAAGAACATAGAAAACTAATAAAAGCCAACAAATCCCAAATAAGCAAAATTGAAATATGAAAATAGGCGAATCAATTTCCTTGGCTACAAAATATTGAAAGCTGCTGCTAATTTTCTTATAATACTAGTATTATGCTTAAAGCAAGAAAGAGATGAGGAACTAGATCATGCTATCTTTAGAAAGCCTTTTAACATATTGGAGAACTGGAAGTGCAGTGGTTAAAGAGCATGGCTGTTAAGGAAAGGTTGGCATTTTAATCCCACCAGCTACTCTGAATGAGAAGATGTACCAACCCTACTGATCAATTCTTCACTGTTCTACAGGGTCAGTGTGAGTTGAGCTCAAGCTAACTGTAATGAGTTTAGTAAGTTGGTTGGGGTTGGGGTTTGGGTGGTGGTAGCAAAATATTGAACACTGACTATCAAACAAAATACTTAAAACTTGGGATATTCACCTTCCTGGGGTAAGACTGGGACATATAACACACACTGTCGTGAACATTGTCTTTACAGATGATCTTTGTGGTAATCATCAGGTGAACAGAGAATTATCACACTAAAGCAGCTCTCAAAGTGTGTTTTGAAGGTTGCCAAAACCTTTTCTAATGTCAATGAAGCCAAAATAATTTTAATAATAATACTAAGATGGCATTTGCTTTTCCATTGTGTACATTTTTCTCAAAAAGAGTAATGGTAGATAAAACTGCTGATGCTATAGTCTGAGTCAATGTAGCTGTACCAAATTGTACTGGTCCATATAGCACATTATACACAGAATAATTTAAAAAAAGGAGTACTACTGTTAAGGGTTGTGATAGTCTGGGTAGACTAGAGAAACATAGGCACTCATATGTATATAAGAAAGTAGTTTATACACAAGAGCGGTTGAATATTGAGAAAACTTCCCAGCCCAGTCCAGATAAAGTCCTTAAGTCCAATATTAGCCCATATGTCCAATACCTATCACAAAGTCCTCTTCAGACTCGCAAAACACACACGATGCTGAATGCAGGAAGATCACAGGCCACTGGGTGGGAAGTCTTATAGATCCAATAGCGTTGTAAGCATCTCAGCGCTGGCAGGGGTCTCCATGTGGCTTCTCCAGCTTCAGGGGTCTGGTTGCATCAGGGTATGTCCATGTGGCTTCTCCACGGGGATGCCTCACAGTGAGTCAGCCAAGAGAGACTGTTTCCCACCTCCAAGGAAGAAATATAGCAGTTTCCAGAATTATCAGGAGAAGGCCATGCCCACACAAAGGCGACATTGGTTATATCTTGATTGACAGACCAGACTCAACCACCTTCACTCATAAACGTCTCAAATTGACACCAGATTATGTAACTTCCTCAGACCACCCCTTGTCAATTTGACACTTTCATACAACTCTTTGCCACATACACTTTTCAAACAAACAATAAAATCATATCTGTACCTATTGGGATTGAACTAACATGCACATAATTCAAAATGTGTCATCCTCATTTAAACAACATTTTATAAGTGAATGAAACAAAAATATGTTATGCCTAATAATTGCAGTTAAGGTATACCTACACCTTAATCCTATAATCCTATGAATCTATTCCCCCACCTATGAAAATTTGTAAGCCAACCACTTCATGCCTTTATCTTTCAATTTTGGGTATTCAATTTCCACTTACATCAACCCAGTGCTCTCAGGAGACTTGTAAAATCTGAATCCATAAGCAAAGACAAATCAGGACAGGCTATTCATAAAGTCTGCAGCAATATACATTGCCAGAAGAAGCCAGCTCCTAGCACAATCACTACGGGTTTGGTAGGCGCAATTGTACAGCGATAATAAGTAAATATTATAGTAAAGTTATAGAGAGCATGAGAGATAAAAGAGATATATAGAAATAAATGGAGTCAGACACATATTATGATAGCATGCTCACCTCAGCCCCGCTTGGTGTCCACGTGGAGGGAGTGAGTGAGAGATTTAATGCTCCCCAAGCTTTTATACTCTCTGGGGACATTGGGGACGTGCAAGCCCCCACATTACAGGTGAAGACATACGTCACAGGAAAGGATTGTGCTACAGGTATTACAGTGATGGGAGGAGGTGATCTAGGGACATATCCACTACAGAAGGAGGGATTGGGGGTGTACATGCGGCAAGATAGGCGGTTCCTAGATTTCTGGTAGCAGCTTAACTAGACTTTGGGTCTCCATAGGAACCATTATCAGTTGGGTGTGAACTCCGCCCACAGGAACTAAACTGATGGCTTTAGGCTCCAGCATCAGGGAGCAGGCCCACCCCTGTGGTGGGATGAGACAGCAGTCTGGCAACTGATTGCCTTGGGGTGGTGGTGGGTTGGGGGGGGGTGTGATGCCTGAGCATTTGCCCTCCCCCAACAATACATGAGTTCACAGGCTCAAATATCTTCTCTTCCTCTGTTTGGGTTCTGGTCAACTCAATATGGTCTGCCTCACTTAGCCTCACCAGGGTGCCCATTAGTTGCCTTGTCTTTAGACCATGGCCCCATCACAAAATTCTCAACAAGCCTACCCTGTTGTGCTAGGTCATGAACTTCAGACCAGTTAATGCACTCTCATCTTTTCCTCTACTTCCTGTAAATCAGGTCCACAGGTTTAAGTGGCCATACTCAACCTGTCTCTCTATTGCTGCGTTTCTCCCACTTCCACTCAACAAGCAGTTCTAAGTGGTCACCTAGCAAGCATTTCAGCCTGCACACAGGTTCCCTTTAACAGTTCAGTCCCAGAGAGGAATTTTCTTCATGGATCCAGATTTTTTTCCAGCTACTGACACAAACTACTGGTTCAAAATTCCAAAATCCAGAATTCCTTTATACCTTCAATCTGTCAATCTTGCCCTTAGCCAGATCTCTTGGAATGCAAATATCCTGAGTACTCCAAAGGACTGGGAGGGGCTTATCTTTTCAGAGCCTTCTTTGAAGGTGTTTCCTAAACCTATTTAAAGATGGAATTATAAAGTGGGCTTACACGCTTTCTATTTTCATACTTCCCAATAAACATTTCTATCAATCATTATATCAATAATAGACAGAAGAAATCAGTATAAACAAAGTAGACTCAGATACTAAACTAAATTCTTAAAACAGTCAGGTCAATCCTTTTTTAGCTTATTTTAATCCTTATCTAAACTATTCTATTTATACAAAAATATGGGATTAGGCATCTTGAGAGTATCAAGACAGATCCATGCTTCTGTCAGCCATTTTGACCTTCTGTCAGCCATTTCCCCCAACCAGCATGGTTTCTGAGAAATTCAAATGGTGATTTCTACCCCTGAGCTCAAAATATACATTAATCACATTCATTTTTGCCATTTCACACAGGAATAACCAAAAGACTACAACCAAACAAGTTTGGTTAAATCAAAATTTTAACTTCCCATGTTCTTTCCAGAAAACAACCCAGTAAACTACAAAGCCGTATCTGACTTCTGGCTAGTCAAAGGAGAAACACTACCATGAGGGAGAGGTCAAACAAACATTCCCGCTCCATATTTCTTTCTTTCTTTCTCTAGTACCCCACTCCCCAAGCACCATAATGTGCTAGTCTGGGTTAACTAGAGAAATAAATTCATGGACACTGTTATGTGTATAAGGAAGAGATTTATATACAAAAGCAGTTCAATATTGAGAAAACATCCCAGCCCAGTCCAGATCAAGTCCATAAGCCTGATATTAGCCCATATGTCTGACACCACCTATAAAGTCCTCTTCAGACTCATGAAACACATGCAATGATGCTAAATGCAAGAAGATCACAGTCCAGTAAATGGGAAGCCTTGTAGATTCAGTTGGATTGCAAGCATCTCAGCTCTGGCAGGGGTCTTCACGTGGCTTTTTCAGGTCCAGAGTTCTGGCTGCATCAGGGTAGGTCCATGTGGCTTTTCCTCAGAGATGTCTTGCAGGGAGTCAGCCTTGTCAGTACAGAGTCTCCAAGGGAGTGAGCTGAGAGAAAGAGAAGTGTCTCCAACCTCTGAGGAGGGTAATTCTGGAGTTCCTAGAATCCTTAGGGGAAGGCTATGCCCATACAGAGGCCTATTGGCTATAGTCTAATTGACAGCCTAGACTCCACCCCTACACTCTTAATCCTCTCAAATTGACACCAGATTATGTAAC
>NW_022107432.1:4360786-4363311 GCF_000313985.2 Echinops telfairi | reverse complement strand
TCTCATGGGAACAGTTGGAGGAACGTATGCTAGGCGAAGTTAGCTAATCACACAAGGACAAGGACAAGAGGCCACTAAGGTAAGTGTAATCGCCTTGTAGGCATAGAAGAAAACCCACTTGTTTCACACCTTATGGGTTGAGGTACAGGCAGTTGGGCGGGGGGCAGGCCTAACCCAAAGATGTCTATGTCAATCCAACACAAATAAGGGGGAAAGGGGGGAGCGAAGAGGGGAAGAAAAAGGGTCATGATAGCATTCGGGGAGCAGGGTAATAACCCACCCAGGGGGAGGGCATTGTTTATGTCACAAAGAGAAATGGGAGTGTGCATGTAGAACCCACAACAGCATGCCAAACCTTGAGGGCAATGTAATTACATGGAACAACTTATGAACAAAGTGGGCTATGTGGCTGGCCCCCATCAGAGCCAAACTGATCCCCTCCCTTAAAGTATGTGCTACAGAAGACAACACTGAATCTATAGGTTGGGGACAGGTGTTGGCCTGTCATGCCCACATGGAAGCAAACCAAGAAGGAAAAAGAGAGATTGAGGGTTTAGAACCCATAACGGCATATCAAGCCCCAAGGACGACATTCCTGCATGGAGCTTCTAAGGCACAGAGAGGACCGTAAGGCTGACATGAGCTCAAGACGTGATGTTCACTTTCTGGAAATACCAGGACAGAGGACAATATTAGGGAGTGATTCACATGTTAACACCCTACAGTGGGGCAAACCAAGAAGGGAACATAACTGGTCAGCAACAGGAGCAAAGCCAAGTCACAAAGCCCCTGAGGAGCCCCGAAAATAGACTTCAGGCAACGAAGGGTAACTCCCAGAACTCCTCCAGGTCCGGTGGGGAGATGGTCATACACATCAGTGGAAAGACCTGGAATTGTGTATGCTTTCTTGTTTTTTCGCTAGTTGTTTTTTTTCTCTGTTTATTCCATCTTGTGCTTTCTTTTTGTTTGTCTCCATTATTGTTGGTTTGTCTAGTATACAAGAAGGGCATGGGAAGCAAGGCCAAGGAGAAAGCAGCAGGACTAATGGTTTATGAGGGACTCAGGGGTAGGAAGAGGTGGGGGAAGGGAGTGGTGAGCAATCAACGTCATAAACAGAGGAATAACTAGGGAATTAAATCAACCCCAAGGATATTCTGTGGGTGTTGGAGCAACAGCACTTTAGCTAAGAGTAATTACTAAGAGGAAGAAGAAGGGTGAGTATGATGGTGGGACAGGAGGAAGATAAAAGAAAACAGAGGAAAGATGTAGGAAAGAAAGCTATGGATAGAGGTATCGACATAGGTGTGTACATGTATACGTATATTACTTCATCAAAGTAGAGGTATTGGCCTATGTACATATATTTATATGGTGAAACATTGAGATTGTGGATGGACTTTGGGCCTCTGTTCAAGCCCTACCTCTATGTAAGAACACTTTGTTCTAACAACCTGGCATTCTGTGATGCTCAGCCTCCCAGCATGATTGCTGAAGACAAAATGGTTACATAAGCAAGTGTGGTGAAGAAAGCTGATGGTGCCTGGCTAATACAAGAAATAGCATCTAAGGTCTTAAAGGTGTGAAGTTAAACAAGCAGCCATCTAGTAGGGTAGCAACAAAGCCCTGATGGAAGAAGCACACCAATCTGTGTGATCACGAGCTGTCCATGGTATCAGGTAACAGACATCAGAAGACCCAAAACAAACAAATAAAAAAAACACCATATTGTTGAGAACGAAGAAGTTCTGAGCAGAAACCCCAAGCCCACCTGTAGATGATAGGACATGTCCACACAGACGGTTCACAAGGAAGGGATGAGTCAACCATGGCGTAGTATAGCACAGATGAAACACACAATATTTCTTTGGTTCCTTGAGGCTTCCTTACCCCCTACTATCATGACCCCAGTCCTGCCTTTCAGTTCTGGCTAGACTGAAGCATGTGCACTGGTACAACAGATAAGAGCTCAGAACATATAGAATCCAAGTCAGATAAGCCTCTCAGGAACAGATATGGGAGCAGTGATACCAGGAGGGTAAGGAGAAAGTGGGGAGCAAAGGGAGGAAGTGGGAACTGATCACAATGATTGACACATAACCACACCCCTTCCCTCAGGGGGACTGTGTTAGTTACATAATTGGTGTCAATTTGGGACTTGAGAGGATTAAGAATGTAGGGGTGGAATCTAGTCTGTCAATTGAGTTATAGCCAATGAGGTCTCTGTGTGGGCATGGCCTTCAGAGGATTCTGGGAACTCCTGTATTTTTTCCTTGGAGGCGGGAGACACGCTCTCTCTCTGCTCAGTCCCTACAAGACATCTTTGTTGACAAGTCACATGGTGACAGGCTAAGGGCAGCCAGTGTCCTGAGCCTAAGAAGCCACATGGAGACCCCTGCCAGAGCTGAGATACTTACAACAGCACTGGATCCACAAGACTTCCCACCGGGTGATCTTCCTGCATTTGGCACGTGTTTCATGAGTCTAAAGAGAACTTTATAAATTGTATCGGACATATGGGCTATTAT
>NW_022107432.1:4354251-4359722 GCF_000313985.2 Echinops telfairi | reverse complement strand
AAATTACCACGAGCGATATTGTGGAACAAAAAAGAATTTTAGCATCTTTAAAAATATACATCATGCATGATTGTCGGGGTGCTCAATTTTTAAACTAGACCTGATAATGTTGATCATGCCTGAGTAAACATTGGCTGATCAATAAAATATATCTTATTCAGCACAAAGCAGAAACCTATTAAAATTAGACTGTCCACCTTAATTAGAATATCATTTGAAAATTCTAGTGTATCAGGAATTGTAAAGTCTAAACAAACTGTAGGATATACTGCCTAGTCCTGCTTTAGATACTTTTAAATGGAAGTTCTGTCTTTTTGTGTTGTTATTTGAACAAATTATTTGAAAAATCACAGATGATTCTTACCTGCAATTGTCAATGTTATTTTTGTCCACTTCCTTGGATGGTGAAAATGACCCCACGTTGTTAATTTCTATCACTTTTATGCAGCCAGTAAAATTCTTGACTGGTCCAGACATCTGAGAAAGGCAGAGGGGAGAAAAAGGAAGGAAAACCGGGAGAGAAAGATCATTCATATAGCATTATTCAATGTGTCTTTCTTGCAACAAGAAGCTCCAGGTACAGAGGAGCTGATTTGTTCTGTATCTTGAAATTCAATTTATTTCATATGCAACATTCCAAAAATCAGGGGTAAAGTAACATCTAAGTAATTAAAAATTACCTGGAGTCTGTATATTGTTTATTAATTTTACTTATATTTACTCATAAGTGAATAAATTTAATACGGCACATGGTTTGTATGATTATAATGATTTACATATTTTAAAAGATATGGCAAAATAATAATAATTTATAAATTATCAGGGGTTCTTGGGTAAGGGGGGAGTGAGGAGGGAGGGGAAAAGATGAGAAGCGGATACCAGGGGCTCAAGTAGAAAGCAAATGTTTTGAGGGAAACAAATGTACAAAAGTGCTTGACACAATGGATGTATGTGTGGATTATGATAAGAATTGTGTGAGCCCTAAATAAAACGATTTAGTAATAAAAACAAAACAAAAATATAGAAACAAAGAGATGATGAAGTCATTCTTTTCATCAAGGAGTTGTATTTATCTGCCTCTGTCTTTTGTAATTTTTCTTTCAGACACGTTACATAGATGTTGCATCTGCAGCTACTGCAACATCAGGAAATATTTTCCATCCATGGGCAAAGGAAACCCAGGAGAAGATAGAAATGTCCGTGACATGTTGCACTGCTGGTACTTTTGGCATGCCCTGTGTGTGTAGTCACGTGGTCTTTCCGCAGAAGGAACAGACAAATTTGGCCTTCAGAAAGATTGCCAAGGCGTCAAAACAAAAGAGAGAAGATAAGAACATTGTAAAACGTGTATTTTAATAAACAAAAGTAACTTCTTTAGAATGAACCAGCATTTGGGTTTTCATTCTTTTCATCCTAAAGAAACAAAGAATAAAACCAGGTGCTGTCACCTGGATTCCACTCATGGTGGATGACCGCACACGCATCAGAATAGAACTGTTCTCTGTGCGCGTTCAATTGCTGACGTAGCACAAGTGAGTTGCTAGGACTTTCTTTTGAGGTGAAGTTCTATCTCTAACCCTTTATTAGCAGTTGAGTGCAGGGACTGTTCGCACCATTTAGGGACTCCTGAACAAACACTATCACATCAGTAATTACACCTGCCCCTCATTATTTCCCATCTTATTATCTGACATTTCACATTTATGACAGCAATAAAATTATCCACTTTTATCATCTAAAACCAAGTGAGGTGCTGCATGTTTTTAGTATGTCTTCCTCCTGAGCCCTAAATCCTTGATCCCTCCAACCCCACCCTTCTCCCAAGTCTTGAGTGTAAATAAAATTAAAAGATAAGATTAAAAAAAAACACACAACCCAAGACAAACAAACACAAATCTGGCATTAACCTGAACATGCTCTTCAAGGCCTTGCAGAATCCAGTGCTGCCCTACAGGCTGGTTGCTGCCCCTCTACCCCATTTGGGGCTGCTATTTGGGACCTGGAATCTGCAAGAAGTCCATAGAAGGACACAGAGAGCATGGAGGTTGTCAGTTCACAGCTGACCTAAGATCTGCAAGCCTGGTTGGTGGGGGTGGAGCAAGCAGGGCAATGGGAACTCACTGGTTGGCTTCCTTTTACTGCAGAAAGGGAAAACTCCATGCAGGTAGAGGCACGCAGCTCCCTTCCTGGCTCCTTATTCTAACCCAGTCAAGCTCTTCCGGAGGTTGGATAGGGAACCTGTGAACCAGCCCTCTGGAAATTGGGTTTGGTGTCCTATGAAAGGCTTGTGGTCTGCAAGGTCAGGGACAGCCCCATAGTGCAACTTCGCTGTCCTTTGAAACCTCACCCTGTCTATATGTGCAGACTGGGTGCATATGTCTATATCAATTTGAATTTTTTGCAAACAATAAAGATCAAAAAGGGTCACACTAGAATTCAATTATTAGAAATAAAAACTCAGATTCTTTCCTAGTCTTATTAAAAACAAACAAAACAAACATCAAGTTAACATGACCATTAGCCCAGCCACTAACTTCACACATGGATAAATAAGTTACCAAACTAGATATATGAGCTAAAAATGCACATTGTTTAAACTCTCAATATTTATATTCTCATTGAGTATAATGTTGTAAATAAATGAACAGATTAATTAAGGCCATTGCCTCATTTTAAAAATTTAGAGTGAATATATCTTATTGCCTTTTTGAACATACAGCCTTTTTTTGAACACCTTTCTTCTTTTTTTTTTCCTAATACAGGCTCAAATGTACTGCAAACCCTGACAAAAAGTAACAATTTGTCAAATGTCAAAATGACCCAACTAGAAAATAAAACAATATTTCACACAGTAAATTCACAAAGAAGTCAAGTTGATTTAAAATAACAAAGATACATTTGACCCATCTGTGTTGTAGACAAGAAATTATTGATTTGTAATTGTTAACTTAAAGTTTTTATGGGCTCCATTATTTTTTTCTTTAATTTTAATTTTTATCCTAGCTACACATGCAAATAAGGAACCATGGAAGCACAGAGGGGTCAGTGTTGAGCTTAAACTCAAAGGTCCATGACTCACAACCAGACGTGGCTCTGGGAAAGAAAATTGAGGCTGTCTACTCCAATCCAGATTTAGTCTCAGAAATCCCACATAAGACTTTATAGGAAATTAAACTTGATCACAGTTATACATGAAAGTAGTTTATTATTTTTAAAATAAAGCAATATCTACCTTTATGAAAAATCATGTTTGTGAATTATAATACCTTATTATTAACACATAAAATGAAATATGAACTGGTCAGAGAATTGCTTTTATTAGGAGTAGGAGTATTGGAATATTGTTTAGATACAATGTAGCAACATCATAAACTTATGTGCATGCTTTAATATATATTTTCTCTATTCATGTAGATTTATACTATCTGTGAGGATAAAGATTAAGGAAAACTTTATCGCTTAATAAATAAATATAGATCAGCAGAAAGCTATAAAAAGTGACTTAAAAAGAAAATTTCTATTATATTGGATTCTAATAGAAATTTCGGTTTTATTTCTATTCTATTGAGATGCTATTCCAAATTTTATGATTGGGTTTCCTTAACCTACTTTAAAATTTTAAAAATACATATTGATTCATTTACTTCAGGCTTTGAAAAATGGCAAAAGTTTTCAGTAACATTGGCCCTCTAAATTTAAATGCATTCAAAATTATTTCACTTCTTGTGTTTTAATATATTTCATTTCTCTAATTCTCTCACATATTGCTTCCGGCAGTGTTATTTAGGATGTTATTTGATCTCTACAACAAATTGAATATGGAAATACCATTTTGCAAAAATAATTGAAACTTCAACATAGAAATATTGAGCCTAGAATACTAAACACAAAGTACATAGTGTTTGGAGTTTTTAGTGTTGAAAACATCTTCCCCTTTCTAGTTTATGGGAGTTCTGCTAATTAAATTCTGAAACCAAAATTCTAAAATTAAAAGAAAGGAAATAGAACTCATATAATAATTATTAAAAGCTATAATATAATAGATTGTGATGGTTACACTTGCATTTTAATTTGGCTGGGCCATAATTTTCAGTGGCTTGAGAGTTACAATGTATTTGGGCAGGTGTCATGATGGGACTTCTGGTTCTTTAGACTAGGGTCAGCAGCCTACTGTATTGCCCAACAGTCTTGGGACTAATTAGGCTCTACAGCCTGAGATCCAGTATCCTTTCATCTGGGTTAATCAAACCCTAGAACTATAAGACTTAGAAGAAGCTTTCAGACTGACATCTGACCTGTGGACTCTGCACTTGCCAACCTTTATACTTATGTGATCCATTTGCTTGAGATAAATCTGTCTACTTATACATATATAAGCTTATCTGGCTTTACTTCTGTAGATAAGCCAGCCTAAGACAACTATTTCGGGACTCTAAAACTTTCATGGAAATATAGAGTCAGATATAATTCAATTTTTCCTTCATTTTTTTGAGGTCTTCTGTACAGCACATTTAAGGAACATGAAAAATCACACACACTTGATTATGCAAATGGTAGTGTTGCATATTATCTTCATTCCAATGGGGGGAAATTATACTGGTACTATGATTTCTCAAATACTAGAAAATGATTCTCACTTATTTCTCATAACAAGCTCATCATTTGACGTCTTCTAGTAATTTCCAAGTTGTAGTTACCCATGTACAACAGAAAACAATATCTGGACCTGCACTATCCTCGCATTGTTGTTAAATTTGAACCACTGTTGAAAACCGCTGGGTCAATCCACCTCTTTGAGGGTCTTCCTCTTTTCCATCTAAGTGACAACAATAAATAATTAATGGTATTGTTCATTGGTAAAAACAAAGTGGCTCTTAATTTCTTCATTTCAAACCTACAGTGTCTCAAAATTCAAACCTACGTTGTCTCTGGTTATATTTTCAAAAATTTACCATCTTTTCTTCTTTACACTAACATAAAATATGTAATTATGTTTCTGTCATTTGATGAAACTTTCAGAGAAAAGGATTACAGAAGGCAGGTCTGTGTCATGCTCAAATCAAACAAACAGAACCCCTAAACTCATTGCCATGGAGCTGTATCCCATTTGTGCGAATGTGTAGAACAGAGTAGAATTGCCACTGCGGGTTTCTGAGGCTGTAACTTGTTTACAGGAGCAGAAAACCTCATCTTTCTCTTACAGAGTAGAGGCTGGTTTTGAATTATTGATATGAAGCTTAGCCATCCAATGACTAGGCTACCACCCCACTAGGGCTCCTTTGTGTCAGGTTAAATGTGTGAGTGTGCTTCTATTTGCATTTGCTTCCTATTGCTGCTGCAATAAATGAATACCAAAACATCACCAATTTATCTTCTTTGTCGTCAGCGAACATGTTGGGAAGGTGAGCATCATGGAATGCCAGGTTAATAGAACAAAGTGTTCTTGCATTGAGGGAGTACTTGAGTAGAGA
>NW_022107432.1:4342181-4353934 GCF_000313985.2 Echinops telfairi | reverse complement strand
ATTTCATAATCAAATTTTATCAGTATTAACTTTAAATGGACACAACTAAAGCTTTATAAAGCAAAGTACCACTGATGTAATTAAGTCACATGTATATTTGCTAGTGGGAAAAAAGTAGAAAGTAACTGAGTAATATTGTGCTGAAAGAATTAATAAGACTTTGATAAATTACATGTGGGGCACAAAGGAGAAAGGAAGGAAATAAAGAATTAGAATTAAATCTATGAATATTTATTGAATGCTAATTAAGTATTTAGTAGTTTCTTAAAAAATTTTTAAAAGACTGGCTATCTTAGAAAATGATACATCAAGAAACTGATAGGTAGTACTGATTTTGAGAACATAAAAGTGGACTTAGATGTTAACATATAATGTTTGATATGTTTATCACTCATGCAGGAAAGGAATACATTTTCTTTGAACTGTGCAGTGTACTATTGTCAACTGGCACCTATGAGTGGATCAATATCCTAAATTTAGATTGCCACTTCATGAGAAGAAACTATATAAAATGTTTACTCTTAAAAACTTTTAAATATAGAAAACAATTTAATTTTGCCATATTCATTAAATCATGTGTGTGCTTTGATGTTGTTAGCACTCAAGTAGACATACCCTATATGTAGAAGTAAAATAGAATGGTGGGTAAGCTCATTTCCCTAGATGAGAACAAAATGCATGCTTTGGTTAAGTAAATATTTATTAAACACGTTTGGGGGATGGTGATAATCACAAGGTTGCCACAATGATTATGTAATTTGTTCACTGTCAAAATGAGCCAGCTGAATGAAGTGGCATGAAGACCGAAACTTAATACACAGTTTCCTTCCCAAATTATGTTCTGAGAATATTGTACTTAAAATTATTTTTACACAGGATATTTATTTTTCCAATTTATACCTAAAGTCACCATATCACCACCACAGGCTAGCATCCATTGAAACAGGGCTAGGATCTGTTGAAATAAAATGTCATTAGAAAGCCATTTACTGGTCCAGCTGGATTTGTGAGGTAGAATTGGGATCATGATAGTGGGGGGGGGGAAGCATTCAAGATCTAGAGTTATATGTTTCATCATTGCTACACTGCACCCTGACTAGCTCATCTCCTCCCGGTAGCCCTTCTGCAAGAGGAAGTCCAATTTCCCACAAATGCGCCTTGGGTCCCCACTCCGCACTCCCCTCATTCACAATGCTATGATTTTTTTTTTTTTTTGTCTTTGATGCCTGTTGGTACAGATAGGAGCTGGAAACACAGGGAATCCAGGACAGATAACCCTTCAGGACCAGTGGTGAAAGTGGCGGCGATACCTGGAGGGTGGAGAAAAGGTGGGGTAAAAAAGGGGAACAGATTACAAGGATCTACATATAACCTCCTCCCTGGGGGACTGACAGCGGAGAACTGGGTAAAGGGAGATGTCAGATGGTGTAAGATATGATAAAATAATAATAATTTATAAATTATCAAGGGTTCATGAGGAAAGGGACAGTGGGGAAGGAGGGGAAAAATGAGGACCTGATACCAAGGGCTCAAGCAGAAAGCAAATGTTATAAGAATGATGAGGGCAACATATGTACAAATGTGCTTGACACAATTGTATGTATGGATTGTGTTAAGAGTTGTGTGAGCCCCCAGTAAAATGATTTAAAAAAAATAAATGCAAGCACTCAGAATAGTGCCTGGAAAAAAAAATCAAAAGTGATTAGTTTTGACACACCTTTTATACTGATCTGCTCTCATTAGAATAACAAAGAAATCCTGTTCTCAAACAGGATTAGAGCTACACGTATTAAAATTAGGATTATAATATTATAAGATATATTTTGAGGAGACAAAATTCAATACAAAAAAAGTATTCCTAATCAATTAGATGGTAAAATACAGAAATAAGTACAAAATTAAAACCCAGTCATTAGACATCAAAATCCTATCTGGGTTTTAAAGTCTTTCTCCAGTCTATAGTCTAAGATTAAACTCAGTGGAATAGACACTATTTTGTCCTGTGAATTTGAGAATCTAAACTGAAATCCTCTTTGGCGCTCTTACAAGAGGAGTTTCGTTATTCTTCACGTATTTTCGTAACATCTGTATGATTTACTTGCCACCGCATTTGAAGCACTCCCCAAAGTATTTTGATCTAGGTCTTTGGGGTCTCTTTCCCTTAGCCTCTGGCACTCCTGTTATGTCCAGGCCCTTAATTCTGCCTTTAAATTTTCTACTTCTTTATCATTGCTGATTTTTCCTAAAGAAATTTTCTCAATCTTTCAAGTTTACTATTCTACCGTTCAGCTATATCCGTTTTAAAATAAATCTTGTCTTCTTGATTTCAATTATTTTTTTTTAACAAATTTCATATTTCTACTGTATTCCTTATAAAATTATTACTATGTCTTTCCCCAGGTTGCATATGCCTTTCCCATCTCTTATATTTACTATGCCTATTTTAATATGTGTTCTTATTGGTCTAGCACTTCTGTTACTAATATTGTATGATATTTATATCAATTTTGTATGCAATGCATATGGTACTTTTTTCTTGAGATAGTTTTATTATTTTGCTATTTGAACATATACCTTTCTGGGACATTGGCTACTCTATATTTTACTTTGAGCCAAAGACAATAAGCCCCAGAGAGGAGAATCTCAGCACAACAAAATCACACATAATAACTCTGATTTGACATTGCCTAACAAATGAAATCTTCAAGTCGAATTTTATCTTGCATGCACCCAAGTGAAACAATATATAGGAGAATGATTTTATAAGTTGCGATCACTTTTCCTGGAGGTTCAGATGGAAAAGATTCCAAGAGTGGTTCGTGACACTTCATTTAAAAAATCTTGATGCAAGAAGGATTTTAGAACCATCTAGAATTTATCCTGGTGGATGTTTGCATTGATATTGCTGATGCTATTTCTTCTGTTCAATCACAAGGGTAGACTCTTCAAGTATAAAATAAGTAGAGAAGCAAGTAATCACTGTCAGTTGATTTTCTCCACGTAATTGCTCCTGGTTTTGCTATCATCACTATAGCCTTCTTCAGGAGGCTGAGCCTTTTCTTTTTTAATTTTTTAAATTTAAACCTAGCAATTTTATTGAGCTATAGTTTACCTGTTTATAGGTGGCAGTTTACTCTCTCAATCTCTATTCATTAAATAAGGCTATTTTGTGTGTGTGTGTGTGTGTGTGTGTAGGTAGGTAGCCTACCATATCTACTTGAGTATAAGCCAACCCAAATATCAGCCGAGGCACCTAAATTTACCACAAAAATTGCATTAAAAGTGTGCTGAAAAACTCGACTTATACATAAGTGTATACAGTATTTAACAAGGTAAAGAGTTGACAAACCTGAGTTATCGATATAGTAATCCTGAGTTGATATTGTAACAATGAAAAGTTTTCATTCCACATTCTTCTTAACGACAAGTGTAGCCTAACAAAACAATTCTGGCTTGCTCTAGGGTATATCGACACATGTTTGTAAGACGGAGAGTAATGATGGAAACATGAATACCAGCTGAGTACTGAGTACAGGTTAGGGGCTATTTTGTTTGACACAGTAACTTTGTGGTGTAAACGCCATTGCTATTGCACTTCCTATTGATGCTGATGGTGGGAAGGTCATGGATTTCTTTACCCTGATGGAAACATAGGGAGGATCTTCAACCAAAGAGGTGACTTTTCCCTTTCCACATTAGTGGCTGTTTGGAAGCAGGCCTTGGATAAACTTAACTCAATTTTTTTTTACCTCCTCCTTATTTTTTCCCCCTGAGAATTCACTCTGTAGGAGGTCTGCCTTCTGATATATATTAAAGTTTATCTCTAAAATTTCTTTTTTATAATTCTAGATTTAAAACTTTAATATCTAAATGCTTAAATATAATTTTTACAATGGTTAAAAACAGGCAACACAAAACAATATATTGTTTAGGGATATATCTCTATATTTTCTAAACTCCGTATTTACCTAAGATACATGGTTTATTCTGGGGCAAAGTATATTGAAGTCTATTTGGTTGCACATGTAGATCCACATCTCCATTGTAACTATTATTAATCACAAAACATACAAATGTATTTTCATTTCCTTAATGCCCTGAATTACTTACGCAGTTAGTTTTAAACTTGTGTGTGTGTGCATGGGGAGGGGGTGGAAGGGGCTGAACACAAACCACCTTTTCAAATTCCAACAATCCTTTCACTTTTTAGAAGGTTATTCAACTTGTCCACATCATAATTCTAGTACATAACACAACTAATGTAGGTATTCTCTTCCTTTCTTTTCTAAACTGAGAATCTTTAGAGCTTTAGTTAATACTTTGGATCTGGAATTTTTGAGTTGTCCAACATTGAGAATGATGGTTTAATGAGGGTTTATAAACAAAGTATAGTTTTAACCTAAATGTTTTTATGAGCTTTTGAATATTGTTATAGCTCTTATAGCACCCTTAGTTTTCAATATGAAATCAGAATATTTTAATATGCTCTATGCTTTTTTTTGCTTTTTGTCTCCTAATGGATTAAAAATGCATTAAAATTAGAAAAAAGTTTTAATAGGGACATCAGTTCTTTATGGTTGTAATGTACATTCACTAGTGCTGTCAAAAGAAAAACATATAATAATATTATTAGGAACTTACAAAACATGCAATATTATGAATATTATGAAAAGTATGAATAAAAGAAAGAATAAGAAGTTCATTTCCTTGATATGTATATACCAATATTAAATACACATTTTATTGAAAAATATATTGTTTTAATCTCATAAATCAGAATCAATTTGACATCAATGGGTTTGGTTAAACCTGAGTTGCAATTTAATCTGCATTGTTTTGAAAGAAAATTTAGATGATTGCAGTATGTTTTATTGAATGACATAATTTTTGATTTTGTGCAAAAGAAAAATGTGTCAATCACTGATTAGTTTATCATTTAGTTAAAGAATAGGTAGAGCAAGATACACTTTAGGAAAGATTTGGATTATGCTCTAATAGTAGGATGATTTCTGAAAGAGCACAGTACTTATTTATTTTGAAGTGCAATATGAGAAAAGGCCGGTATTATGTAGCTTCTCTTTTTTCCATATGAAATGGTCACTTGAAGAAGTCAGCAATATAAATTAAAGTTTAAGCCAAATGCTCTGCTTCCCAGTTTTTCGTTTTGTCTTGCAAGTCAGAGTTCACGAAACACAAATATTTTAGAAGTAGGAGAGTCCTATTGTGCTCTTACTAGTAGCCGATACATCTTCCAGGGGCCTTGTCTTCACACACAGTATCAAGCTTGCTAATAAAGAAAGCTTATCAGCAAGTTTGCAGAATTCTCTCCTCACAAATCCATTATAAAGTGGCAATATATTTTTGTACATTAAATATACCTCAGGTGATGGCATTACTTTAGTCCTCTATTTCTGGTATTATAATGTAAGTTGAACAGCTTTTAGAAAATGAATACCATACAGAAGAGTTTAGAATATGAAAATAGAAACGTTCTGAGAATTATAGTAATGTTATGGTCAGCCATTGTTCATGAAGTAATTCACAATCATTCTCTACATTTCAGAATGTATGTCAATACCGATGGCCCACTGTAAAGCTATGGCAAATGATTTTCCTAGCTTTATTCCATCCTTTGGAAGCACAAGGAGACATGCAGGTAGCAAGAGCTGGCACAACAGGCTGGTCTCAACCCCACTGTACTCTGGTATGTTACAAACTCCGTAAAACTACTTTCCTTTCAAATCTCTCATTGTGTATCTTTAAAGTTACAAATAAAACCATAAGAAGATTTTTTTAAGTTATAAATATTCTTTGACAAGCTCTAACATTTATTCTAGGAAAAACAGAGCTTCAAATATTAAGTCGTTATGGTTATTTGTTAATTAAGTGCAATGAAACCTAGTAAATTGTTTTATACATTCTAACAAATTAATTTGAGTGAATATTTATCAAGGTGTATAACAATTTAGTGTGATTTTAGGATAACAAACAAACCAAATAAGTAAACAAATAAAAACAAAGTTGGGCTGAATAGTGTGTAATTCTTTCAGGTTTATTTTGGTCCAGACAGGATTATTTTAGATTCTTCTGTGTCATTATATGTTGCAAAAATAGAAATAAAAAGATTCTAAGAAAAGTCAGACTTTCCAAGTAGTACTCAAACATTGTAGATATTATTTTATTTTCCATCACATATTTATAGATGTATACCTACACCTACAGTAACATCTCTATGTTTATCTGTCTGTACTCCTGATGAATCTATTGCTATCTGAGGATTTTACAAGAGAGATCTAAGGGCAGAATATGCTCTGCTGAATTCAGAATCCATCCCTTGGGTGTCAGCCTGTTGGATTTGGCGTGGCTTGTGGGTCCTGCTGTGATGCTGGGTGTTAAGCCACAGGTATGGCAAATGCCAGCAGGATCACCCAAAGTAAACAGCTTTCAGCAGAGCTGCCAGACTGTGACCAGGCTCTGAAGGAGACAAGCCGTCGTATTTTCCATTGCCTCACATGCATGTGAAAGTTGGACATTGAATAAGGAAGCCCCCAGAAGAACAGATATAGTTGAAGCATGGTGGCGGCAATGAATACGGAAAGCACCACAGACTGCCAGAAGGAGAAACAAATCTGTCCTGGAAGAAGTACATTCAGAATGCTCCCTAGAGGCAAGGATAGAAAGACTTCATGTCACACACTTTGGACGTGTGTCAGGAAAGACCAGTCCCTGGAAAAGGACAGAATGCGTGGGAACATGAAGAAGACCTCCAATAAAACAGGTTGATAAAGTAGCTGCATGAGGGTCTCCACAATAAGAACAAGACCAGGCAGCATTTTGTTCTATTGCAAGCAGAATTGCTGAGTTGGTGCTGAATCGATGGCACCTAACAACAACAACCACAACTAATTCAGAATTTCTGAACCTGGAAAGATATATACCTATTAAATACGATATTACATATGCATTCTAGTTTTGGTGTCTGAAAGTCATTCAGGAGCGTTGGTTACCTGTTGGGCTGCTAACTGCAAGGTCAACAATTTGAAACCAGTATCCACTCTGTGGGAGAAAGGGTGGGGTTTCCACACCCATACATAGTGACAGTCTTAGAGACTTGAAGGGGTACTTTTACCCTGTCCTATAGGGTCACTAACATGGGAATTGGCAGAATGTGGTCTGGGTTATATATACTTATTTGAACCAGATATAGACAGTACATCAGAACTAATCAGAACATCAAGATTATAGGACGGAATCCCCTAATTTTTTCAATTTGAAAAAGAAAATGGCACAGAAGGTTTACAATAAGAAATATTTTTAAGCCTGTTCTTTCCTAGTGGACCATTCCAATTTGCACATAGGTCTGCTTGGTATTGATATTTTAAGTAATACTCTTCTTTGGCCTCTCCTGTGTTTTTAGCAACTACAACTATGATTTCCACCATGGGGGTTAAATATATTTCCTCCACTTTCTGTGTATACATAGGCAACTTCCTAAACCTCTGTACATTGACTTTGTCATTGGTGTGTGTGTGTGTGGGGAGTTCCTACCTCCTAGGGTTATTGTGATATCCTAATAATTAATTAACAGAGAACATATTGACGTTTTCAAGGATTTCATTGTACTTTCATCTCCAATTAATGTTCATGGGAACACCAATCAAGAAATAAATAATATATTGCATTGGGCAGGACCTTTTTAAAGTATTGAAGAGCAAGTCATTTTGTGGATTAAGGTGCATCTGATCATGGTATTTTCAATCATTTCATATGCATGTGAAATTTAGACAATGAATGAGAAAAACAAGAAAACTGCATTTTTAACACTGAAAGAAACGCGGGCAGACAGAAGAAGGAACACATCTTGTCTCAGAAGAAGTACATCTAAAATGCTCTTTAGATGTGAGGGTGGTGAGACTTTGTCTCATGTGTTTGGGATATTTTGGGGGGAGAGACCAGTCCCTGGAAAGGGACAAAAGGCTTGGTTAACGAGGAAGACTCTCGTTGAGGTAGATTGACACGGTGGCGGCTGCAACAATTGACTCAGAGAGCAATGGTGAGGGTAGCCCAGGGAGTATTTTGTTCTGTTGTACTGAAGGTTGCTATGGGTTGGGACTAATTAAATAAGAACCTGATGACAGTAAAAGAACATTAGCACCTAGGGGAGCAGAATGAAGTCAACTCAAGAAAAAGAGTGAGAAGATGTGGCAGGGCGGAGGTCAAACTCAAATCCACTGCTCTCATCAGTTCCGACTGATAGTGGCCCCATAAGGCCAGGGAGAACTGCTCCTATGGGTTTCTGAGACTGTAACTTTTTATGGGTGCAGAAAGCCTCATTCTGCAACTGATGATTTTGAACGATTGACCTTGTGTTTAGCAGCAACACATGTAAACCATTACTTTCCCAGGGCTCCTAAGGTGGGGTTGAGGAAGCTGGAAAGCCAAAAAACAGGCCAGGTAGAATAACATTACTCTTGGTAAAACTAGAGGGTCTGGGAAGAAAAGGCAGCCCCTTGACAAAAGGGTTTGGCACCGTGGTTGCGGGAGTGCACTCAAACAGAACAAGTGTGAAAATGACCCGTGACCAGAGGGATGGGCTTCTGGTGTACAGAGAGTTGCTGTGAGTAGAAATCAATTAGATGACACCCAACAAGTAAGTATAACATATGTAGAATCTACTAAAACAAATATATACAAAGTACATTAAAACTGTCTAATTCTGAAGTGTCCATTGCATATAACCATAATTTGAGAAAATCTTCTATTCTCACTATATTTGCTGTTTCTTCTCACCACAACATATAATGTATGATGTTATTAATGCCAATGAACAGTTGTATTTTCATCTGGCCTAAAAACTTCCTCAGCGTTGCAAAGAGAAGCTAATCTATAAGTATCTGTAGACCAATTGATTGAATGGATAATTTAGTAACTTAAAATATACAGACTAAAAAAAATAAAATCAATATCCACATACTTGTTTTCCACTTTTTAAAGTTCCTACACTATGTTTGCAAGAAGGTAGAATAGAATCATAACTTTTTAACAATAAAAGCTGTTTACGTTTCTTGAGAAATCATCTTATTATTTTATTGTTATTTTATAATCATCTTTCCTGAACCTTCTCAATTCAAAATTGTTATAGTTCTAAAAGTTACTTAATAAGGATTTATTGATCGTTTCAGATTCATGAGAAATTGTGCCAAGGGAAGAGAAAAATGTCTAACCAAACGCACTCCTGTCCTAAAGTGGCTTCCACTGCAGGGGAGAGTGTAAGGGTGCAAGCAAGTAATTATCAAGGGACTGGGTGCTCCATGAAAAGAGAGACAGTATCTCACCGGTTCTTTGCTTTATTTCTGGCATATGTTTTTTGAACAGATACTATACTATGTAATATTATATTAGTGCTGTATATAAATCTATATGATTAACAATCCATAAACCTTAGCAGTAATAGGGAAATCTTATGAGTGTTTGCGTTTAAATGTCCTTGGACTCTATATTTCACCTAAAGGCTGTGTCAATCTGCAGCTCCGCTCTTTTATTGATTTTCCACGCAGATGTGTGCATCTTCTAGACGACGTGCTTGCAGGTCTACAGGTACATGTAAAAATATGATTACTTTAAGAGATCGTCCTGCAACTTGGTTGAAACAAAACAGTTGTGATTTTTAAGGAAATTAGGGAAATCTCCAGAATAAGCAAACAGAAACTTCCGGGTTTGATAATGCCAGAAATCTCACTCACTGAGATTCATGCAGGAGCCTTGGTGATTCAGGAAACCCTGGTAATCACAGTTTGAAAACCACCAGCCGCTTCCCACAGGAGAAAGACGAGGCTCACTATTTCTGTAAAGATTTAGTCTCAGAAATCCACAAAGGAGAAAGATGGTGCTCTATAAAGATTTAGTCTCAGAAATCCACATAGGCAGTCCCCCTGTGTCCAGTCGGGGCACTACGAGTCAGAATTGATTCAATGGCAGGGAGTTTGATTGATTAAATGTTAACCAAAAACCTGGAGGTTTGAACCCACCGACTGCTTCAGGGGAGAAAGGTGTGGCAGGAGACATTGGGAACCACATGGCTTTGTCCTATAGGGTTCTTAAAAGTAAAAATGTGCTTGACTGTAGTGGGTTTGTGTTCTGGTTTTTATATCCGTCGTTTGGATAAAGGCTTTTTAACAAGCATGCTGAGATATCGCCAAGAGGCAAAGAATATCAGATTATCAAAACATTTGACAAGTTACACTCTTTGATTACACTCTTTCCTAAGAACACGAATCGATGGGCAGAAGCTAGTGAACGCACTGGGAGAAGGGGATGTGGGGATACTACTAACCACCAGGAAGAAAGGATAAAGACTGAGTGCCCTGGTCTGCCTGTGATGAAGTCAGCCCCACCCAGTGGGTTCCCTGTTTCCTGGAGTCTAGCATTTCCAGCCTAAGGGGATAAGAATAACATCTGTGCGGGGACTGTCAGAGTGTCACAGGTGCAGAAAATCTCCTTTATTTGAAAGGAATTTGTAAATACAGAGAAAGGCAACTGGCATTCCAGCCACCAGAGATTAGCGGCAGTGAGGGAACAGGCAACGTCTTGCCTGAACACTGCTTACATCGGTAGCACAAATCAGTCACTCCAAACAGCTGGAAAGCACTAAATAGGTATCCAAATCACCCCAAATAGTAGAGTTCAATTTATAATATATTTGACTTATGATTCATTTGAATTGACGGAGGAAAAAAATTAGTACAGTAAATAGTGTTATATATACAGTATGTTTCCCTGATTTATTCATGGAACTCTAGCTAGGAAAGTAATCAACTAGTTTTGATCAATACCAGTTATATCCAATTATATACTCTTTACTGAAAAGTGTAAATAAAATAATTACTTTATGCAAACAGGTATTTATTTTAAAATATTGTCAGCAGTTCATTTAGCAAAACAAAGACAATATTGCTGCCACAAATAACTCCACCACCATTTATGACTTTTTTATGTTAACTTGAAATTTTCACTTTAGATTTTTATATAGGTCATATATGTTCTAATCTTATAGGATAGATATGGATTTTGTAGGTGGGTGAGTGAAGGCAAAGATAGAAACTTCACAGTTTGTTTCTTCATCTTCTTTTCAGGTTCCACCTACATTGTTTCTCCACTTCATTTAGCATTCTATTTTAATACTAAATATACTGAAGATTTCTATTCTCAGATTTCCCAGTAAATAAGTTACCCAGCTTACTCTATAGATAAGTTTGAAACTTTGAAAAGTCAATGTTTTTAAAACCACTCAATTTCCACCAATAAATCTGCACAAACCTCATAGATAATGCAGTTTCTGATCCAGATCATAGTAATAAAGTGCCTATCACCATAAAGTTAGTGACAATTTTTGCTTCCCAACATAAAAATATTTTATAGTGTGCACTCTAGTCTATTAAGTGTACAATAACATTTTTTAAAAGTTTGAAATATTTTGAGACTTACCAAACTGTGACATAGAAACACAAAGTGAGCATAAGCTATTAGAAAAATAAGGTCATGAGATTTGCTCAGGTTAGAGCTGTCATCAACCTTCACTTTGTAAATAACATAATATTTTCAAAGTGCAATATAGCAAAGCACAATAAAGCAAGGTATGTGCCTATATAAAAGTTATGCTGTACATTGTTGCTTGGTTTTGCTCTGTCTTGTTTTTATGCATGTTGTTGTCTCCACAGGCCTGTCTGGATAGGACAGGCTGGATGAACAATCTG
>NW_022107432.1:4331124-4340801 GCF_000313985.2 Echinops telfairi | reverse complement strand
ATGTACAAATGCGCTTTACACAATTGATGTGTGTATGGATTATGATAACAGTTGTATGAGCCCCTAATAAAATGTTTAATAAAAAAAAAAGTTATGCTCAGTCACCCTCAAACTGCCTCTGACTCACAGCAACCCTATGTAAGTACAATAGCACTGAATGTCTCCTGACCTGAAGCCACCCGCCCATTACATATGTATAAAATAATTATTAGTGTACATATTTATAATGCTATTTACAGTGTATTATGTACATAATTACCAAATCATTTGTCATTCGATACATTTAACACATAATGCTTGATCTACATTTGTGTGTGTGTGTGTGTGTGTGTGTGTGTGTGTTTGAGGGGAGGGAAAAATGCATACTAGAAAGTTGAAATCTAGGCTACAAGATCTCCCTTACTGCGATTTTTTTAGCATTTAAAAATTAGCTGCTGTCAACTCAATTTGACTCATGATAAGCCTCCTGGTGCCAGAGTAGAACGGTGGTCCACAGGGTTTCCTTGTTTGATTACTTGGAAGTTGATCATTAGGCTTTCATTTAAGGCATCTCTGATTGAGCTCAAACTTCTTGTGCTTTGATAAGTGATACACATTTTCACTATCCATGGAGACCTTCTTAGCGTTTGTTACTGTAAGATGCCATTACATCAATTTCTACTTATCGCAAGCAACCCTGTGTGACCTTCATGGGAGGAGACCCACTAGGTATTTCTTCTATGGAGCTGCTAGGTAGGTTTAAACCTCCAGCCTTTCAGTTTCCTTAACCATTGTACCACTATGTTGCTATGGCTGAACTCCTTCTACATAACTATTTATTCCATCCGCTTCGTTAAAACTACCCAAGGTCAATTTATTTTAAGCTTATTATAAGCAAAGATATTCGGGAAATAATGTTTGATGTGCATGTTATAGGAACGCATTGCCTCCAAGTGAAGTGTCATCCTCATGTGATGGTCTCCCACATCTTGATTATTTTCTTTGTTTTGTCTGAACAGAATAGAACTGCCCCACAGGGTTTGTGCAGCTGTAATCTTCATGGAAGCAGATGGCCCCATCATTCTCCTCCAGAGCGGCAAGTGTGTTTGAATGACTGATCTTTTAGCTAGTAGTAGAGCTCTTTAACCCTCCTCTGTATGATATGAAGGGATTCTTCATATCATATGAAACTAGACTAAAATGAAAATTGAATTAATTTTTAAAAAATTTACACGCACAATAAAAAACTATCTCAGAGTGGTTAGTTGTGTGCATGAGTTAAGAGCATGGTATCTGCAATCAACTCTCTAGATTTATATCTTAGCTAAACAAGCTCAATATTGCTGTATTCCCTATAATCTTCATTAGTAAGACAAGGATAACAATACCATTTTCTTCAAAAGTTTGTTGGGTTTAAACTAAGTATGAAAAGTGATATATATCACCTTCCATAATATATATATTCATATACATATGCCAGGAAAATATAGATTATGGAGTATCCATTACCTGGATATTGATATTAAATTTTTCCACCCAAATATTGCTCCAATTTTAACCATAAAGTTGAGAATCCATCCTATATTATTTGACCTACATTCAAGCACTCAAAGCAATTTCTGGATCTTCTCTACATTTCCTTGCTTTTGTTTCATTAGGGGTTTTCTCTGTTTTGTCATTGTTGTTTTTGTTTGTGTTTTGTATGACTATCTGTACATAAAATCCAGGACAGGCAAATCTATAGAGACACTCGTTACTAGGGCATGGCAAGGGAGGTTGCCGGTGGGAATGGGAAGCCAACAACAATGAGTAAGAGAAAGAATCAAATGTTCTTAAACTGACTGTGGAGATGATTGCACAACTTTTCTTATGACTGAACTACTACATTGTGTTATATGTGAAATAAACAATATGGTCAAATGCACTTCTATCAAATCAATTGTGATTCATTGCCATCAGACAAGTCAAAAATAACTATCCTGAGGAGTTTATTTCCTAGGGGCAATTACTTTATAGTTTTCAGTATACATTAATCAATTCAAATATTAAATCAAATATTTGCTCAGTGGCTACTGTGTATAAACAGATTCTATTAGGGGGATACAATGATGAATCAGACAGAGTTAGTTCCCAGGAGAGTTAACAAATAGCATTTGGATAATTAGCAAATGACAAGCTTCACAGGAGAGGTCCAAACGTGATACTGTGGAGATCTGTCGAAAGTGAGGCAATTTCCAGATTAGGGGACCCACTCTGGGAAGGTTTAGAGATCTGATCAGGAAACTTCAAATACCGAAGACTTTGAAACACTTTATGTGCATTGTGTTATTGAATACTGACCTCATGTCTATGATACTCCCTATCCTGCAATGAAGCTCCTGAAAATTTTCTTACGACGAAAGTCAAGTAGTCCAGTGAAGTTTGGCCACAGAATATCTCAATCAAGATTCCAAGCTCTTTATATCTCTAGTCCAATTTAAATGTTCTTTACTCTATTTTATCTAAATACCAATTTTCTGAAACCAAAAAAAGGACAATAAATGGACTTTTGGAATCACTGTTTCAGTTCTGTTTCATCACACTTGCTGGCTTGCCATTTGAGTACTATTTACTTTAGTAATTTATTTCTTTAGAAAATTAAATGGCATATTAGTGTCCCATGAGAGTTCACACAGCTTCCAAAATTACTTAGCTTCTTCTCCCTGAAGCAGCTTATATATTAGGAGAATGTGTTTAATTAAGTGTAGAATAATTATATTTCTGAATATTTAAATTCAACTACAAAACAAAAAAAGAACATTCTTTGTGCCTTAAATATTAACATTTTGAACATCTTTACCTATTGGAAAACTCACTTGATAATTTGATCTTTGCAAGCAATTTTGCTTAGGAATCAGGTAGAGATGACACAATTATCCCCTATTTGCCAAAACATGCAATTTTGTAGTAATGTGTGACATTGCCATGGAGAGTGATTTTGCAGGATGAAATTATCTCCATATTGTAGAAATCTGTTCCAACATAATCTCCCTTTTCTCTTCCTGTTGTAACTATGGCTGCTTTTGCCCTGAGCGTAGTCTGGTGAGCTGTGGAAAACCTGTCAGGTGAGCAAGCTTAATTAGCACAGAATAGCTCTTCAGCGTTCTTAAAGCCAAGCCCTAAAGACAGATATGATTAAAGCCTATAAAAAATAAGAATGTACTTAAAATGCTATTTTGAGGCTCATTAAACTTGAATTAGTCAACATCTATTTCTAGGGGCAGAATCAATTTGCATTTATTCAATGGTTCACTTTGGCCAATTAATAAATGGGTGATCACATTAAGTAACTTGAATCAATACAAAATAATTGAAATATGTAGTGAAAACAAAACTACATGCTTTTAATGGTTGGGAAAATAATTGGAATTCAGACTGGCTATTTGTTTTTGTGATGGAATTATATAGATACTTTCAGATGCTTTTATTATTTTTTAGAACATTGTATATATTGAATAGAGTGAAAAATAAATGTATACGTGTGCTGTTTCTTATTGCCAGTTTAAGGAGACCACAAGGAATCCCACCTACCAAATCAATTAATTTGACATGGAATACATGGTATTTTTGTTTATCATTTGAAGGTCACCCAAAGAAACTGCCTATCCTCCTTTGCCACTGGGAACCTTCCAAATGCATTTTCAAGGGTCTTGCAAAAATTCATAGAGTTCTTAAACATATCTAGATGATAACTAGTTATGTATATAACATATTCTTTTCCTAATTTCATATCCTTTAATAAAGGGATGTGCTTGAACCACATTTTTAAACTTACTGAGAAGGAGATGAAAGTGTTCAGCTCTTAAGTTTTCTGATCAAGTTATACAAAACCACAGTTGCATCCCGCCTCCCCCATCCCAGCCCTCAAAAAAGATAAGATGTAAATATTCCGGTCACTTGGTCTCTGCTTCAACTACCTACTTCTACTGCTGTAGTGGGAAAGCAGGCCCAGATTGAAAAATGGTGATTGTGCTCCAATACACGTCAGTTTCAAAAACATGCACTAGGACAGTTCTGACCCAGGCGACAGGGATTGCTGAGCACATAGGAGTAGACAAAGGAATAGGATGAAAACTGGATGAGAAAACAAGTCTAAACCAGAAATTGTTATGAGAATTAGTCACCAGGAGAATATAGTGCCTTGTAGGATTAAAAAAAACCCAACAACACACTAAGAGTTTGACTACAAAGGAAATATATTCATGATTTCTCATTTATACTATAACCAGTCTTTTCTGTATTAGTGGGTATTAGGATGAAGAATCATAAATTGTAAGATAAATTAACAATCTTCTATTTTTACTCCACCTCTCTACCACCCCCAGGAAGACATTCAGATACCACAATTTAAATTTGTAAAGAACATTAAGAAGACTGATGATGAGTTTCCAATTTATTCTTTATTCTAATAAAAGCATTAAGAAGCATTATATTATAATTCTAAGTAAAAGAACATTATAGCACCCCAAAGCAGAAAACAATAGTATAATAATAAGGAGGTTTCTGCTTTTAATTACATGTCTAAAATTGAGATAAGAGATTCTTATTTTATCTAGGGAAGATAAAAAGTGATACTTGTCTATTAGCTAGTGTTTGGGAATCCTTAACCTAATCTAAACAACTTTTTCTCCCTTTTATTTGTGGATATAATATTATGTATAAGAAAAGCACACTGTATGTCGTTGCATAGTTCATTGCGTCAGAGCAATGACAGTATGGCGTTATACACCCATGTATGTGGATCTTTCTTCTTCTTTCTTTTTCTCCCTTCTTCCCTCTCTGTCCTCCTCTCTCCCTCTCCCCACATCCCTAATCTCCTCACTATCCTAAAAGTCTTTTCCTTTAGTGTGAATTTTTTTGTCTTTCTTTTTCATTTATAATAATGGTGGCACGGAATATTTATCTTTATGAGCTTGACTGACCTTGCTAAGCATAAAACTCCAATTTTGTCCATTCCATGAGATGTTTGATTGTCTCTTCATTGTTTTCAAAGCTGCATACTATTCCACTGTATTATGTCAGAGTTTATTTTTGTTCCTTGATAAGAAGGGTCTTGATTCTTTCCATTTTTTGTGCTACTATAGAAGTTGCTATGATAAAAATGGAGTGCGTGTATGTCTGTAATTTGTCGTTTACTTCTTTGGGCCATATACTAAGTAGACAGATTACAGGATCATACAGCATTTTGGTTTTCATTTGTCTACAAAATCTTTTGATTAAAAATGCTACAATATACTCCCTGTCAAATCATTTGCTGCCCTGTGCTTCAATACCTCCAGTTATGGAAAGTTCTGTACCTCTGAGACCTCTTTGTTCTTCAACGCTAGCATCATGCCCCCGTCCACATACGCTTGCCTTCCTATCCTCACACCATCAGTCCTTGATGTACTTCAAACTACCATATAAAATGAGTTTAAGCTCATTCCATAAAGCAATCGTACCATTAGATGGAAAAAAAGTTACTCACCATAGTTTCTCTAAGCTTTTTCAATTTATATGGTTTTAACCTCTTTACAAATGTGGAGCACTCTTATTTTCAGTCAAAATATCTTTCCAACCCCAAACCCTGCCATCGAGTCTAGTCTGACTCAGTGACCTGATAGCACAGGAGTGAACTGTCTCTGTGGGTTTCTGAGCGTGCACCTCTTCACGTCACTGGAGTTGACAGCCTCCTCTGTCTTCATCAGAGCAGCTGATGATTTATAACTGCTGACCGCACAATTAGCAGCCAACCACATAACCACTACACCACTAGGTTTACAGCAGCTACACCACAGTTCAATTATATTATTGCCACTATTATGCTTTCTTTCAAGTGTAATAACACCTTTTTGTTTTATGTTTTTAGCAAATACTGATTGATCAAAATATCTTATGTCTTTTTGTTTTAGTTTAATTGACTCAGTTTTAGGATTTTGCAGTGATGATTCGTATTTTTGACAAAGAAGGACAAGGAAAGAATGTCACGGTGATGGAAGCCTGTCTGATGCTACTTAATCCACACAACAGTTTTGTGATCGCTTCCAAAACTAGTGAGGAAACGAACCCTTCATAATACATAAATAAATATGCGGCTATATTTCAAAACTACCAGCTTTCATAATCTTGGCAATTTTTAAAAGTTGATGAATTATCTTTAAGTTATGACTTGAAATGATTAGATGCTTGAAAGAGCGAAGTATACTCCTAATCTAGAAATGTAAGCCGGGGCCTTTATTTGAGACACTGAACTTTAGCTGAAAGTTCTTCGTACATAATGCCAGGTCATTTTGGCCTACTTCTCGAGTCAATCCTTTTGGTTGCACCATAATTTAGAGACGTAAGCCATCTACCCAATTTTGTGAGTTGGTTCCAACTCTTAACAACCTGCAGGACAGACGAGAAGTCTCTCTAGGTTTTCTGATGCTGTCATTCTTTATGGAAGCCGGTTGCCACATTTTTCTTTTGTGGAATAGTTGGTGGATTAAGAGGTGTATCAAAAACGCTAACAACAAACAATGTTAACTTCCATCCAGTCAATTCCAACCCAAACCAACCCCCCAGGACAGGGGAGAACTGCCCTTTTGGGTGTCTGACACCTTCAACTCTGTATGGGAGCAGACAGCATTGTCACTCTCCATGGAGGGACAAGGGGATTAAACCCTGTTTGTGGTGTGCCCCAGTGCTCTTTCTGGAGCTCCAGGCATGACTTTTCCTCTACAGATGCAAACTGACCTTTTTTTTCTGTTATGTTAGAATTTTTGGATCTAGTATATATCCCTGATATACTAGTTCTAGCTTTCAGGCAGTTTTATAGAAAACTGGGCATAAAACTTTCGCTCTCTCATTCCTTTTGAGCTTATCTGATTATAAAATTCATGCAGCATAGTAACGAAGGCACAGGTGTATTTCTATATATAATCTGCTGAATGTCAAATAGGAAACCAATATTTCTTTAACTACATGAATTGTACACGCTAGGTTAATAGACACCAATGAAACAAACATTTCTTAAAGGAGGGCAGATATTGTGACTTTGTTTTCAATGCATGTGTTATCTTGCTTCTATCCCTTTTGGGCTCTCCGATGTACAACAAACAAAAGGAGCCTTAGTTGATCCAACCCTTTGTAGCAAAGGGATTCAAGAGTGTTTTATCTTTAAAACCTAGGATTAACTTAGAAAAAGAAAATCAATCTCAGGCAATAACAAACAATTGGTTCCTTTCTTTTTTTTTTTTGACTACCTCAGTATATTAAAAATTACCCATTCTGAAAAATGTAGCTCTGAGTGACATAGAGCTCTATCCTCCTACTGCAACAATTTTGCACTAAGAACAAGAAAACACACTTTTAAGCAAAAACATTAATTTTTAATTATTTTTAAAATATGTTTTTTAATAGCATACATATCAGGCACAGTACTAGACCCAGGGGAGAGAAATGAGAATAAGATGTTGTGTTTGTTTTCAAGGAAACTGGTGTCTAGGGGAAGAAACGGACTAACTACAGACAATATATTACCTGCTAAGGTGAGTTTGTAAATTGTGCTACAGGAACAAAAATAAGGAAAAGATAGATTCTCCCTGGGAGTCCAAGGAAGCGTATTACAAATCAACTAACTTTCAGTGAATTATACATATTATAATCTACACTATATAAGTTACTATTTGAAAGTTTAAAAAATATAGCCTACACTCCATATTCTTATATAATAACAAGAAACAACCGCTCAAAGCATGTATTCCCACAAACTATACATAAATCAAACTTATCTTCTGTTTGAGAAAAACATAATCACAAAACTATTGCTTTAACAATTGCAGTTTTTTCTTAAAAGGTCATTGGAAATTAGCGACAAAACCATATTCACGTAACTATATTAATAATCGCTTTGAAGGCTGAGCTATTCAATTTATCTTTAACATCTGAATTTGATCATTTTAAACGTAACTGGACGGAAAATGGAAGTGTCAGGTACAGCCACCCTTTTATCATGCCTCTGTCAGCATTTCTCAGTAGCACAGTTTCCTCCTCAGACTGGGGTCAGTTGAATTTTATATTGCCTGTTAGTTTTAGACCATTTGATAGGATTTTTCCAGGATCATTTTTTATTACCTCTACATGAGACTCTAGGAACACGCAACTCAGAGAGATGATATCAAATCGTTTGGAAGAAGCCCTAAAGGATTTATTTGCTGGGGCTGGTGCTGCCTTTTACTTCCTCAAAACTCCATATAAAAGCTTCAGCTTCAACATCAACTACTGGTCTTAAGACAATAGCTAGGACTGATGACAAGTGAAAAATGGAAAATCAATTTACCAAGATGGTCGATACTGAAAATCATGAAATATGAGAATAGGAACACAGCCTTACATCAAATCCTGTAATAATTTTAGTAGAGATCCATGAGACAGTGCTGAATTGCTATCGTACATCTTCCATTAATAAAATAGATATTTGAATGACAAAAGAGAATGAGTAACAATAATTGTTATAATTGGCATTAAAGACTTTTGAATGTATAGTTTACTAATTATCTGAGGATAATTCATATCCTGGCAAGACTGCTAAAAATCAATCTGTTTATAAACTGCATGAAAATTCCATAGTTAAAATAGAAAAATATTAATCTTTGTGATTGTGGTAGTTACATAATCTGTTATTAATTTGAGACTGAAGAGTGAAGGGGTAGAAACTCAGGTCGCAGCTTGATGACTTCCTTTGAAGGCACTAAGGAGATTAATAGCTCACTAGAGGCGGGACACATGCTCACTCCCTGGAGTCAGTACTGACAAGGAGCCTGATGGAGCTAAGTGGATGAAGCCAGCGCTGGAGGAGCCATGTGGAGTCCCATGCCAGCTCTGAGATGCTTCTACCACCACCGGATCCACAAACTTTCCATGCACTGGCCTGTGATCCTCCTACATTTGGTGTCATTGCATGTTTTGCTCGTGATGTGGAGGAATTTATAGATTGTTATCGGACATATGGGATCATATCAGATGTATGGACTTGATCTGGACTGGACTGGGATGTTTTCCCAATATTCAATTGCCCTTGTATATAAAGCTATTTTTTATACACATGAGTCCCCCTGGATTTGTTTCTCTGGTCAATCCAGACTAACACAGTGATATTTTCCAAAATATTAAATTTATGGTTTTATGTTAATATATCTCAGAATTACTAAAAATACAACTATTAGGTTTCTGCTATTAGAACTTTAGAAGAATACTTCAAGAATTGATTGCTTCTTAATTTCTTAGGAATTAACAACATGCATGTGAAACATTAAAAAACAAACAGATCTATCCTAGAATTTCACCTGTTTTCCTAGAAGCTACAAATGATATGTCAAATTCAAGTCATTCCCATTGGTGACCTTTCTGGTGAACGTTTTTCCTTTGGTCTAACTTTTTTCTATCGGTCTAATTGTTCCGTGTGCTCATTGATCTGCCATTCTTCATTTGAATAAAATGTTTTCAATGTTATAATTGTGATCTATACTGAAGGCCATATTTTTTTAAATTTAAATCATTTTATTGGGGGCTCATACAACTGTTATCGCACTCCATACATCCATCCTTTGTGTCAAGCACATTTGTACATTTGTTGCCCTCATCATTCTCAAAACATTTGCTTTCTACTTGAGCCCTTGGTATCAGCTCCTCATTTTCCC
>NW_022107432.1:4328327-4330600 GCF_000313985.2 Echinops telfairi | reverse complement strand
ATGATATGATTTTTTGTTCTTTGGTGCTTGATAACTGATCCCTCTGACACCTCGTGATCACGCAGGCAGGTGTGCTTCTTCCATGTGGGCTTTGTTGCTTCTGGGCTGGATGGCCACTTGTTTACCTTCAAGCCTTTATGACCCCAGCACTATATCTCTTGATAGCCGGGCACCATCAAACTTCTTCACCACACTTGCTTATGCACACATTTGTCTTCAGCGTTTGTATGGGGAAGGTGAGCACACAATGATTACTTTTTGTTCTTTGATGTATGCTACCTGATCCCTTCAACACCTCATGATCACACAAGCTGGTGTGCTTCTTCCATGTGGGCTTTGTTGCTTCTGAGCTAGATCACCACTTGTTTATCTTCAAGCCTTTAAGACCCCAGGCACTATATCTTTTGATATCCAGGCCCATCAACTTTCTTCACTGCGTTTGCTTATGGACACATTCGTTTGAAGGCCACATTTTTCGAGCTTCATCAGTAAGTGTTTTCAGTACTCTTCACTGTCAGCAAGCAAAATTGTGTCATCGGTGTATCAGAAGTTTTTAATGAGTCCTCCTTCAATCCTCATCCTGTATTCTTCTGAG
Source organism: Echinops telfairi (assembly GCF_000313985.2). Lineage (NCBI taxonomy): Eukaryota > Metazoa > Chordata > Mammalia > Afrosoricida > Tenrecidae > Echinops > Echinops telfairi. Next base: position 4,330,005 of record NW_022107432.1, on the reverse strand, counting down.
ACCAGCTTCTCAGATTTGTTTGTACTGCACACATATTGAAAGTATCACCAAAGGATACAACACTGACACAAAACTTCATGATTTTAAGCCATTCTGTATCCTTGTTCTGTTTGAACAACTGCCTCTTGGTCTATGTACAGGTTCTACATGAGCACAATTAAATGATTTGTAATTACTATTCTTTACCATGTATCCTTAATTTATTATGATTCCTGTACTAGAAAGTCTTTTCATAGTCAATAAAGCACATGTAAGCATGGTTCTGGTATTTTTTGCTCTCAACCAAGATTTATTTAAGCTCAGTATCGCCTTCTGAAACCAGTTTTAAATTCTGGCAGTCCTTTCCTACAACTGTTCTGTAATTATTTTCTGAAAACTTTTACTTGCTGAACAAGGATATTATTCCATACTTTCTGCATTTAGTTGGGTCACTTTTCTTTGGAATGGGCACAAATATGGATATCTTCAGTACATTGGCTAGTGAGTTAGTTTATTGTGCCAACCTGGCCAATAAAAACATGTGGGGTTAATTGAAGGGCAAAAAGATAAATGGCTCGGTGAGCTTGCCTTGTGAGTTCTTGGGTCTCTTGCTTTGTGATGATCGCACCAGGGTGCAGCTGCCTTAGCAGTTCCCAGCTTCAGCTTGCAAGGCTGACTTCCTGCAAGACATCCCTAAGTAGAAGCCACATGGTTCTACCCCGATGAAGTCCTGGCTGGGTGCTGGAGCAGCTGTGTGGAGACCCCTGGCAGCACTGAGATGCTTACACACTCACTGATTCGGCTTTCCTCCTGCAGTTGGCGTTATAGTGTGTGTACTGTGAGATGGAGGAGGACTGTGTGGATTGGTGTCAGACATATGGGTTAATGTAGGACTTGTGGGTTTGGGCAGCACTGGGATGGGATGTTTTCTTGATGTGCACTTAACCTTTATATAAAACTCTCTCTTATGCATGAGTTTCTGTGGACTTGTTTCTCTAATGTACCCAGACTAACACAGTTAGGTAGCTATATTCCAAACATCTTGCTGTAGACCAGTGAGAGCTTACAGTGCTTTATTAGTTAGTTGAAGCACTTTATTACTCTGTCAATTCCTGGGTTCCCCTCCAGCCTACTAATGCCACCATTGTAATTTGAACTTCTTCCTTCAACACCATGGGTGCCTCATTATGTTGTACCTCTTGAAATGGTTGACCATTGACCAACTCTTTTTCTGTAAAACAACACTTCGCATTCCTTCCCTCTTCTTTTATTTATTTGTGCAATGTTCAATATTCAGTATGGGTCACAACTTAAAGAAAACAAAATGCTCACACTTGAATAATAAAACAACAACAACTCACCATTAGATACAGAGAACAGACTGAAATTGTCAAGGGTTCTATTTTACCGGAATCGCTGATCAACACATATGGAAACAGGAGCCAATAAACTACACGATATTTTAATGTGACAGTTAGGCTGCAAAAGACATTTTTAATATGGTCAATAGCAAATATGTCACTTTGAGGTCAAAGTTACACCTGCTTCAAGCCATGGCATTTTCAATTGCCTGTGAAATTGTGCTAGTGGATAAGAAATCACTAAAACAATTGATGCGGTTGAATTATGGTGTTGGTGAAGAGTAGTGAAGTTACCCGTCATAGAAGAAGTTGAGTCAGAATGCTCTTTATAAATGAGG
>NW_022107432.1:4326189-4327489 GCF_000313985.2 Echinops telfairi | reverse complement strand
ATATGACAGAACAATTCATATGTTATTTGCAGAAGCAGTAACTTGAACAGAGTTCATAAGTTATATTGTCTATAATATGCTTTCAAAATGCATTAGTCTAAATATTGTGATGTGTATGTAAGTATGACTTGCTTTAACATGCACCTGGGGATCTTGGTAAAAATGTTTAAGTATTTGTGGTACATCATGTCCCCAAGGTAGCAATCATATCTCTATTGTGCATCCTCTTATTCAGTTGGAATGTGATTTTCCTTCATGAGGAATTTGAAAATAATTTTCCTACACTAATATGGACTGAAATAAGCAAAAAAGTCTAAAGGATGCTGCTTTTATTTTCAGAAGAAAGCCAACTAGCATGTCATGAACCTAATACCTGTATGTTTGCATAAAGTGAGACAAAGCTAAGAGTATAGAGGGGTGATGTGATGGGAGAAAGAGAGATAAAAAACAGGAGCAAGCAAGAAAGATAATTATTCGGCTAGCCTTCTTCTTTTCCACCCGTCCCTGGTCAGATAAAGTTCATATGAATGAGAAAACCATCTGGGATATTCTAATGGCAGAGATATCAAGTAGAGCTCACCTTACTGAGTCCTGAAATGATTGTAAGGTTGTATGCATATAAATGATTTTTCTTTAGTTTTAAGCACTATGTTTTTGGCATGGTATATTATTCAGCAGTAGATAAATAAAATGGGGTTCTAATAAAATGTTACCAGTAAAATTTTGGTTGCTAAGCACTTCAAATTTCAACATATATATTGTTAGACAGTACATAGCATAATAGTTTTAATGTTTGGGTAGAAAAATAAGTGGTTTCAAAGTGTCTGGACAGTCAGGATGATTTCATAAATTAAGCAATACCAAAATAGACAAGAATAGAATGACTTTCAGTATATAAGATCATTTGTTTAATTCTCCACTGATTTACTCAAGACCATTGACGAGAGGAAACGCTAGCCAATGGAGTAAAGGGTACATAGGAGCAAAGGACATGACTTTTTATTAATCACCTTCTTCAGAGAAAGACAAAGGAGGGGGGAAAAGCAGAATCTGATGAGAATTTTAAAAATTTTTAAATTTTTTATAAGATTCCTGGTTACATGATCCTAAACATAAAAAAGATAATTCAATGTAAAGCTACCTCATTGTCAGCATTCAGGATTTCCTTCATGTTAACCAGTAGGTCTCAAACAAATTCAATTCACCTCAATTCTATGCAAATGATTACAATGCAAAATAAAATTGCAGTCCATTTCTTTCTATTCAATAAACACTTAAAATCCCCTGTGGACTCAGGCAT
>NW_022107432.1:4323881-4325982 GCF_000313985.2 Echinops telfairi | reverse complement strand
ACTCACAGACAAACCTTCTTTGAGTATCTTTAGATAGGACAAAAGCTAGTGGCCCAAGGACTGTTAGAAATGGACTTTGGGGAGAGATTGCTCTATGCATTAAACGTACAGGGGAAATGTGATTTGGGGTATTGCGCTGAACTATACGACTCTGTGGAAGAATACAAAAGTGAAGTCAATGGGAGGAAGGGGTTAAGTTAAGGTTCACAAGAAAGGAGGCCTACCAACTTGAAATACATCACGGATATATTATCTTCAAAATACTCCTCTGACAAAACTTGTGGCAACATATTAACCGAGAACGCTACACATTTCCTCCTCATTCTCTTCATCCTTCTTTTCCTTTACAAATAACTAAGGATTTTCTTTTGATAATTAAAAGTCCGGACTCCATATTGGGTGTCATTTGATAAAGTTCTCATTTGGGCTAGTGGAAGATGCAAACCAAGTACTCATATCATTAGAAAGTATTATCAGTATTAGAGGTTACATTCTGTCTCCTGAAAGGTGATTCAAATGTTATGTTTTCCTTGGGTAAGTATATTCCTTTGATTACTTGCACTACAGTCATATCCATTCAGATGTCCTCCCTGGGCTCCACTGACTGTCTCCCCTAAATCTCAACCTGATATTCTCACAGGCACGTAACTCATGAACACAACATACATTTTATCATTGTTTCCTTTTCCCTTTCCTGTATTTGCTTCCTTTTCTATATTTTCTATGCCAGGGAGGCTTGTTTTTCTGAGTTATAAAATCAACCAAGAACAGAAACTTGGCTTTTGTCCTTGACTCTACTAGCTACCTCAATTTGAATCCAATTTGTTATTGATTTCATCTAAGCATCTACAAAATCCATTTTCTCCTAGCTGATTCCAATTCCACTATTTAAATTGAGATTTTATTTTTCTCTCCCCTGAGCCATTCAGGAGTCTCCTGTATAATTTCTCATCCTGTATTTTTCTTCTAAATATTTCTTTCAATAGCTGCTAGTGAGATTTATTTAACACTTAAACTCTGATCCCACCAGATAAATCCAGATTACTAAAATAATACCCATGACTTTCCAAGACCTTTCCTCTGTTTACTATTTCAACCTCATCACTTAAACTGTCTTGACTGAAATATGATGTTCTTCGGGAACATGGAACTGCTAGCCCTTTCTCACACTCGGTTTCATTCTTGTTACTCTTGTTCCTTCTTGTACTTAATCACACTGCTACAATTTACTTATCTGTCTTCTATGTTTTGGGTTAATGAACTATTGATGCTTTATGTACTTATAGCCACCTCAACGGCATTATGTACCAATAACCAGTAATCTACTAAACCCCTAGAAAACAATGCTTTTGGAATGGTTTATTACAATATTCTCTGCACCGAATTGACTGAATATTTGCACTCATTCACAAGGTTTGCACAAATTTTGACGAATAGTACAAGCCGAGTAAATATTTGCAGTAAACTGATCAAATATGCTACATCTGACAGTCAGATAAATTCAGCATAAAGCATTTAATCTATTATATTGCTAAGCATTTATTTTGTAGACATGTGATATCCGAGTTGGTAGTCTCTTGCCCCATGAGGCTATCAAGCACAACTTCAGCTGAGATGTACTGCAAGCACAGAAACCACCTTGGATCCCACAAACTTATCCTGGAGAAAAATAATGGTAAAGCCTTAACGTTTTCATAGGTTTTACATATATGAAATCCTGAAAGGAAAAAATGCCAACTAAGGATTACACATACAGTAAAATATTCTCTCAATTACAATGGCAAATTTGACACTTTCCAGATAAATAGAAAATTAAAAATTTTGTAAAAACCACATCTAAAATGTAGTTTTTGGACAGAGAACCAACAATGTGAGAAAATTTCTGGAGATTAATACACACAATGACAATATCTGGAATTGAATCAGCTATAAAGTATTAAAAATGAAATAAGCAGCAGTGATGAAATATACAATTTTCCTCTAGTTCATGAATGCTTCCTCCACCTCACTATCATGATCCCAATTCTACCTTACAAATATGGCTGGACTGGAGGATGTACACTGGTGCAGATAGGAACTGGAAACACAGGGAATCCAGTAC
>NW_022107432.1:4321554-4323307 GCF_000313985.2 Echinops telfairi | reverse complement strand
AAAATGAACTACCAGGTAACATTATAATAACATAATAATGTTCTTTATCCAAAAAATTAAAATCATTAGGTAAAGCAGTCACAACAAAGGAAATGATAGGTAAAATGATAAACACAAATATCTCAGCCCAAAATTATATTTAACAGAGAAATCAACACCACATGCACTCACTCACAAACACACATCTCTAAAATGTATAGAAAACTTTAAGACCTCAACAACAGCGAATGCCCCTTTAAAGGTGGGAAGAGGCCATAACCAGACACTTAATCAAGGAAAACCCTCAGGTGGCTAAAAAAAAAAAGTGGCAATATTAATGATTATAGAGAAATGCCAACCCAAACAACAATGAACTATATCATCTCACTCTAGCATTAACAGCAAAGTTTAAAACAAACAAATAAACCACGAAAAGCAACAAACACTTGCAAGAGTATGGGAGACTAGGGCCCTCATATGCTGTCGGTGGAATGAGAAAATGAAGCAACATTGTGGAAACCAGTACGGTGTATCCTTCCTTAAACAGTTGGAAATGATCATGCGATGAAGCAATCCCTCGTGTTCTATATCCTAGAAATATATGAACCACGGCATGGGCAAACCCGTGCTTAGTATAGCCTTCTTCCCAATAGAAAAGGATGGAAACAAACTGAGTACCAATCAACAGATGAATAGATACACACAGACATACACTGAAAGACGAAGCAACATTAAAGAATAAAGATGAATCTTTGAAATACTGCATGGCACAGATGGATTTAGAAGAGATGCTACTGAATGAAATTAGTGAAACACAAAAGGTCACACTAGGGGGATTCAAAAGGCTTATGGAAAAATTAATTATCCATGAATTCAGTTTTCCCATGAACTTTTTCAAGCCGCTTCGTATTGTATGAGTTCATTACTATAAAGAGTCCAGAAAAGTTTTACACATAGAAAGAACCATCGCTTAATGGTGAGAAGGTGTCATGAAAAAATGTGCATCTTAAAAAAATGTCCCCTTAAAATGTGTGTCAACTTGACTGTGCCATGGCCATCTAATGACGTAATGTTGCAGTTAGACGATGATCCCTTGTGACGACGTAAGCTGATGCTGTTTTTGGTGTTAGGTGCCATTGAGTCAGTTCCAACCGATAGTGACCCTGTGCGAAACAGAACAAAACCTTACAAGGTCGTACCCCAGGCCCCTAATTGTTCCCATGTCTGTGCCCATGGTTGCAGCCACTGTGTCCATCCATCTCATGGAGATCCTTCCTCTTTTTCACTGCCCTCCACTTTATCAAACATGATGTCCTTCTCCAGGGACTAGTCTCTCTCGACAATATGAGGCACTGAAAAATACCATGGCTTTAGTCAGGAGGATCTCATGCCTCAAAGTATCATCCTTGCTTTTCAATATTTTAAAAAGGCCCTGTGCAGCAGATTTAACTAATGCAAAACATCTTTTGATCTCTTGACTACTGCTTTCATGAGCACTGATTGTGGATCCAAGCAAGACAAAATCCTTGACAACTTCAAACTTTTCTCCATTTTACCTGATTTCACCTGTTGGTCCAGTTGTGAAGATAATGGTCTTCTTTCCAGTGAGTTGTAATCCATGTGGAAGCTGCAATCCTTGATCTTCATCAGCAATCCAAAAAGAGGATTACGCCTGGGGGATGTAATATCCTTACCCCATCGAATTCCTGATCCAATATAAGGTAGTTTCTCTGGGGTGTGTCCTAAAGTACATTTTATCATGACAGTGATATAA
>NW_022107432.1:4297683-4318637 GCF_000313985.2 Echinops telfairi | reverse complement strand
GGTCTTGTGGTAACCTATTGAGTGTCACAAGAACCCTCTCTTAATTGCAAGTATCATCTGTGAATTCTGTGAGGCCATTGCAATGAATAATTGAACCTAATTGAACAGAGGTGTGGGAGGAACAGGTGGTGTCAATATAGGTAAGGATGGAACATGGATCCATGACTGATTCTCGCCTTGTGGGAACAGGGAAGCTGGGGTGGTCAGATATGTCCACCTCAATGGCGTTTATTGCAGAAATGTACTGGAGGCATGGTCTATGTGATATCCATAGAGAAGCACTAGGAAGAACTCTCTCCCTCTTCTTCATTTTCCTCCTGCTGACTTGGATGCTGTGTCTGATCTTCTGGGAATTAGTGGCCTACACAATTGGTTGTTGGTCCTGGGAGCTATCAGAGACCTATCTGATCTGCTGATTCACTGTTACAACCACCAATCATGGCCTTCCTGCTTATCCCCCTACTTACTCATCTGCCTCCTGGTTCATTTTCAAGTTTCCTGTTTTCTTAGGTCGGGCAGCTATATGAGCCAGGAAAAGCCTTTCACTTCATATTTGGCACATGGACTTTTACCATGATGGCCTTAACTGCTTCTACAACTGTATGAGTCATTTTTCGTGGTATAAACTCTTTTTATAAATATAAGTTTCATTGGTTTTGCAAGGAGAACCAGCCGAACACAGTGTATTTAAAGTGTTATGGAGCCAATATGTCACTTTAAGCGTGTACCCGGCCCAAGTTAATTAATTTAACAGCACCTGACCCAATATTGATTTCTATCGTGGCCTATGCATATGCTATGAAGGCTGGACAGTGTATAACAAAAACCAGATAATTGATGCATTTGAATTATGATGTTGACAAAGAATACTGAAGATAGTCTGGACTATTGGAAGATACAATAGTCTGCTTTGGAAGAAGTACAGCTGGATCGCTATTTAGAAGTGAGAAGTGAGATTTCATCTTGTATAGTTTGGACATATTATCAGGAGCAAACAGCCCTCCCTATAGAAGGCTATCGTGACTGACAAAGTAAAGCCACATAGGAAGGTCTTAAAAGTGACAAATTGACACAGTCGCCACAACAATGGGCTCAAACAAAAGAATGATGTGAGGATGATACAAGACCAGTTTGTTCTAGTTTGTTCTGTTGTGTGTGGGGTCAGTATGGGTTTGAAATGCCTTGATGGCAGTTAACAACAATATAAGATTAAAAATTTCACATTACAGCACAATCTATGTAGACTACAAGGCTTGAAGTGCTCTTTCAGTGATTTTCTGAATGAAATTTGAACATCATAGTTCTATTCTGTCTTCAAATTATAGGGAAAATGCTACACACTACTGTTTTGGGGGTGAGCAGAGCTTAGCCTTTAAAATAGTCATTTGTATAATAAAGAAAGCAGTTCTCAGAGGGGAAAATGCATAAAATCATTGACATAACCATACTTAATTAGTAATTAAAACTTTTCATACAGGTTGATATTCTAGTCTTTCAAAATGCATTTAAGAATAAGTTTATCATTTTAGTTACTGACTCAATCATTAGATATATACATTCATTTTTAAGTGGCTCTTTCATATGTTTAGTTATAATGGACTGTAGTTCTATCTGAATATAGTAATTATCTCTCTCTTTTTCTCTCTATTTTCTTCAGAAGTAAAGAAAACATTGACCTCAAAAAAGCAGAGACAGGATGAATTTTTTCATTATTAAGCTTCACAAAAAGGGGGCCTTGTTTCCTTACTCATCAGTGGATCTGCAGCACCCAGAATAAGGCCTGGCACACAGTGGATACTCTCTAGGTGGATGAATGGAAAGATGGATGGATAGATGGATACATGGATAGATGGATGGATGAGAAAAATAAGATGACAAATTCAAGGTGATGGACTGACACAGTGGCTACAACAATAGACCCAAACATACTTATGAGTATAGCCCAGCACGGTACAATGTTTCGTTCTATTGTGTATAAGGTTACTGTGAGTCAGCACCTAACAATAGCAAGAATTATTACCTGTCATTTTTATGACAGCCAATGAAGGGTGGCACTATTATTTTTCAGACAAAAAACCAACCAAACAAACAAACAAACAAAAAAAAAACCCTTAAAAATCAAAATAAGTCAAGAAGAACTTTTCGGGAGGCCAAATGGCTAAGAGTTGACAGAGCAAGGATTCACACTCAGAGCTTCAGTTCTCCATGCTGATGTTCTATTGCCTCTGATTTAATGCTTTTTACATTAAGAAAGCTCTATCTGAAATCATAGAGAAAAAGTCACGTCTCAGAAATAATATAGCGATAATATCTTAGCACTGAAAGTATTAGTTCACAGTTTTGGAAAACTATTTTGGGTTACCCTTTGTAACTAGGCGCTGCTCAGTTTTTACCTTAGAAGAAGTCAGCGTAGTTACTGATGAAGGCCGTTTTAATAACTCAGGATTATGTAACATTTTATTATTGACCTTACGGAGTACTTCCTTTTCATCTTTGTGGATTATGCTGCAAATTCTCCAACTTCATGCTTCACTTCACTTCCCAATTCTCAACCTTCTTAAATTTTACATTATGATATTCGTGTCTGAGATCATTCACCTGAGGGATCTGTTCCCTAGCCTTTCGCTAAATTAGCCTGAAATCCTTTAACTTTACTAGAAATACTATCCCCCAAATTAATAGCCCCAAAGCACTTAAGCCTAAAATTGATTTTATTCTACTTGGTGGTGAACTGAATGACTGGGCTGAATATTAAAACTATTTTAAAAATATGATTCCTATTATAGAATTCCCTGTCTAATTTAAGCTAGAGTACTTCTTATTTTACTTTATCCACCGTGTGCTGTGAGGAGCACTGGCAGCATTGTCAAGTGAACGTTGGATCACTAACTTCAAGGTTACAGGTTCAAGCCTGGGGAAAAGATAAGGATATAACTGCTCCTGTAAAGATACACATCCTATATAAGGTTACTATCAAAATCGACTTAATGGCAGGTTTATTTTTATTGTCTACTCTAGTTTGGCATAATATCTGTCTGGTTGCTGATGGTGATAATAAAGAAACCCTGTGTGGTGAAGTGAAATTTTTTCATAACTGTGACAGTTATATTTGATATTAGCTTATACCTGTGTGAAAGTTTACAGTTGGAGTCCGACTTATCAATCAGGTCTCAGCATTCTTGGAGGCATGTCCTTCTCTATCAGAAATACAGAAATTTTCTCTCTCTGCCTTCCTCCTTGCTGGGTCTCCGTATCTGTCCCCAGCAGTGGACCTAAGTGGGCTGCTAACCTGGAGAGCTGTCAACTTTGGATTCATGCAACACTGTCTCCATTGGTCCGTGATCTCCCTGTCATCCACTTCATTTTTTCATCTTTCTGCATCACTAGTCTGCAGCTACATTGGGTCTGAAAAGGACCACGGCTAGCACTGAACCCATGGACTGAAGTTGGAATGGGCTGGGATGCCTTCTTGGTATAAAATTACTCCTTGACATAAACTTATTTCTTATACACAATGAGATTCATTGGTTTCATTTTTCTAGACAACCCAGTCTAATACATAGTTCTTCTATTCATTTGTCTATAACTTTCAGAAATGATTAAGACTGTGGTAAACCAGGTTGACTAGAGAAACAAATTCATTGACACTCATATATGTGTAAGAGAGAGCTTTGTATCATAGAGCAATTGCATATTGAGAAAACATCTCAGCCTAGTCCAGATCAAGTCCAAAACTTCAATTTTAGCCCATATGTCTGATCTAGTCTATAAATACCTCTTTAGACTCCCGTAGCACATGCAATGATGCAAAATGCAGGAAGATCACAGGCTGGTAGGTGAAAAGTCTTGTGGATCCAATGCCCATGGAAGCAAATCAGCTCGGATGCAGGTTTCCATGTGGCTCCTCAACAGGAAGGTGAAAGAGAAAGTGTGGTCTTCTTCCAGGGAGGACTAGAGGAAGCTCCCAGAATCCTCATGAGAAAGCCCCACCCACAAGGAGGGACAATCAGGCTGTGACTTGATTGACAGGTGAGACTCCTTCATTCTTTTATCAAGTTGATACAAAATTGTGTAACTACCACAGAGGCTATGCATATAGAGTGTAGAAGACTAACTTGAGGATTGGTCCGTTTTTCCAGTACTCTGGATATGAGAGTGCCATTTCAGAACCAAGAACAAAGATAATTCCTGGGACCATAAAAAAGATCTACCAGTGGAGAACTTCTGATATCTTTTCCTGAAGTCATGGAGGCAGCAGAGAGACCATGCCACAATGAGACCAGCAGCCCCCGAGCAGAGAGTTAGACACCTGAAATCATAAGGCACTGAGGCAGAGAAGTAGAAAATATTCCTGGCTGAATATCAAAGACAGACTTGGCTGCTGGCTGAGACTAGGTACTGCTGGCCCAAAGACTGTATTCTAAATATTTTTCTGATCCTGGTTTTTATTCACCTCTTAAGTTTCCTAATAAACCCTAATAATCATGGCTATTGTTTGTGAGTTATGTATGGCCATTGCAAAGGTTTATTGAACCCAACAGAGAAGTATAATGCCATTGGTGGAGTGGTTGGTGTTAGACTAGTATACAGAAAGTTGGAGAGTGGAGGCATATTTGATATCTTCCCCATGGGAATTGGCCTTAGGCTGGTGTTCAGTTTTATTCTCCTCCTTTATGTAGCTGAAGGAGGTCAGAGGGCCCTCCATGTCATTTCTTCACCTTGTCTAGTATTACAATGACCTGTGGAAGTAAGATCATTCTGGAAAATCTATTTTTCTCCCAAGAAACCTATAAAATATATTTTGCCTAACCATTTGAAAGAAAATATTGGAATACTTTGCTTTTAATGAATTTATTAATATATAAAAGGTGAATATGTATTAATATGTCCCCTTTGCCTGCATTTTAATCATTTATGGCCATACATTGTGTTATTGTAGAGGTTCTGTAGGATTTTTGGTTAATTTAAAAATGAAATTCCGTTGAGAACTTTTGCAATTAAGTGGAAATTTAGAGAAGAACAGAAGGGACACCAGATGGGAATTCCTCAAGAGGTGTCCGCAGGGATAGCATATGAAAGTGGGGTGATTCTAGGTGAGCAGAATATTAGAGTGCTTCTGTGTGATGTGGTATGTTACAATAAAGAATAGCTGTTTAATCAATACTGTAAGTAAACAGACACTTTAAAGACCAATGCTAAACAATACAATAATATTTTGAAGGGAATAGACTATAACATGAATGAAGTCCAAATTCATTATTTATGGAAGAAAAGCTTGAGGCATTGAGATATCAAGTAATGGCCCAAATTACAAGACATAATTTTATGGTAGAGATGTGATAAAAAAGGAAGTTTTCTCATTCCACATGTCATATTTTTTCCTAATTTAAATATCTCCTAGAAAAGGTATGTAATGTATAAAAAGAGAAACTATATATGCACTCTTTTTTATGTAGCAATATTTCACAATCTGCAACTTTTTAAAATGCTTTCCTGGGAGGTGTTTGATAGCATTGCAGTAAAGACATTATGTATATGAAATTTTGACTTGAATATCAAGAAGCTATATTTCTGTTGCCATTGAATCAACAATGATTCATACTGACCCTATTGGACCAGGTAAAACTGTCCCATAGGCTTTCCAAAGCTTTACATTTTTGTGGATGCAGACTGCCACAACCTTATTCTGTAGAGCAACTGGGAGTTTCAAACTGAATATTACCAAGTGTTCTTCCCCAAGAAGCCATAGAGAATGCTTAAAAAAAAAAGCCTGTCTAAGCTATGACCTTATAAAAATGTAAATATGTAGATTAGTGGTTTTTTCTTTTATTAAATTTCTGTGATAATTTTGACACCATAGCTTCTTTTCAAACTGTGGCCTAATATTATTGAAAGCAGAGTAATGTATAGACAGAGAAAGCCCAGAATCCATTTGCAGGGCTCCCACATGGCGTAAGTCACCAGTAAATACCCTCTGTTGAAGGATGTGAATGCCTTGCTATCATACAGAAATCAGTATAAAGTTGAGTATGGCAGGTGTAGTTAGTTAAAAGGATTTGATCTCCCCTTTGGCCCCCTTTAAAGGTGTCTCAGTGCTTAATATTTTCTTCCTTCTTTTTGAGGATTTTCTATGTTTTGTCTAGTCATTGTTGGGGGTTTGTTGGTTTGTTTGCTAGGTATGATTTTGTGTGATTGCGCTTTGTTTTGTACGATTTTCTATACATTAAATCCGGGAGAAGTGTGAATTTAACTGGATTGCAGGATGGCAGGTGAGCCAACAATGAGCACACGAGGAAAATGGTCTGAAATGGATGGAGTTGGTGACTGTACAGATCTTAATCTGATGAAAATCAATTTGTACAATATGTGAAGAATATCCTAAAAAACGATTTTAAATAACAATAATAAGGTTCTCTAGTAAGGGGAAAGAGACCCTAGATTCACACATGTTCCATTGTGACCCTTTTAGTAAGCCTTAAATCTGACAAAGAAAAAAAGCAATCATCCAAGTGAGGGAAACAGTCAGCACGAGGCCATTGGCGCCCACTGGTAAGAGTCAGGCATCTGTCACTTGACAGAGAACAGGAAATCACCACCACACCGTGATTGATGGTTGGTACAATCCATCATGGTGACAGGACTACTGATGTGGGAACAAGGGCCATGTTTGGGATATGTCCATAATCACAGCTTCAAGTGGGAATCCCATAGGATTCTGTGGCTTACAACATAGGGCTGCAGGATGGTCCCGGTGTGGCTTATAGTCATGTAACCCTAAGTCAGAACATAAAGACCATACAAAGATATCTAATATATAACTTAAGTCAGACCAGATTAATCTATTTGTCTACCCTCCGCAAATTCCCAGGCAAAATCTCTAATTCTTTGTGTGAATTATCTTTCTGCACACATTTAATCTACTCCCATCCATTACTCTTCCTAAGGACAAACTGTCCCACCTTGGTTTGTCCTTCAAACCAAAACCACACTCACCGCTCTTAGTGGATTCCAACTGATGGTGGTCCTCCAGGATCGAGTAGAACTGCACCTCTAGGTTTCCAAGACAATCTGTATGTGAGCAGAATCTCATCTTTCTCTAATGGAGTGCTGCAATGTTATCACCTTTATAATTTTTCCCAAACATTTGTTTTAACTATGATTATGATATATCCATAAAATAAATGGCAAGGGAGAGCTCAATCAGGTTAATATATATCCTTAATAATGTACAATATACACATTTATTAAGGGATATATACTCATATTACCTCTGTATTTAATGATGAGTTATAAAGAGTAATATAAAACTAATGCTTAAGCCACTACGGTAAGGCTTCTAGATCTGGTCCTACACTTATTTAAATAAAGTCACCCCAAACCAAACAAAAACACCAAATCCCCTATTTTTAGTTGATTCTGATTCACATGACTCTATAGAGGATCTCTGAAGCTGTAAATTTTTACTGGAGCAGAAAATCTCATCTTTTTCCTGTGGAGTAGAGTGGCTGAGGTGTTCAAACTGCTGATTTAAAGCACAGTAAGCATTGGGGAGGTAACATAAGAATTCAAATGATGTCTAAATTTATGTCTACTAAAAACGGAATTAGGACTCCTCCTGTAAACATAAAGCCCAGTCTTCAGCAGAACAGTGCTGTAGAATTTAAACTTTAATTGATTTCAATAAACTGAACAGGTGAGTGAATGAATGAATGACTTACCAAATAACTTTTATAAGAAACAATGTATCTTGAAATACTGCAGTGAACACTCCATGCCTATTAATTTGGTTATGTTTATCAGAAATGTGAGGTTATTTTCATCAGAGTGCAGATTTATTTTTGTAAATGTTTATTTAACAAGGATGCATCTAGTTATTTGGAATGATTCTTTCAAAACTACCTGGATGGAAAATGAGGACAGGTTATCGGGTAAACTTGCTTTCATGCTGCCTTTGTTAAGATGCTATCACCTTTATAATTTTTTCTGAATTTATTTTTAAATTTATCAGTATTGATGATTATGTGCCCATATAACAAATGTCTAGGAAGGTCTCAAGGCTGCCGTGCATCCTCTCATGATCCACAATGAACGCAGCTGCTAACATGTAAGGGAATGTGTGCTCGTTCGACTTTTCTAAGTAATGACCATTTTTTTGTTTTGTTTTGTAGTAATGGAAGTTTTAATGTCTAGAGTAAACTAACCAAACAATGCTAGGGAAAGTTAAAGACACAGCACTCAGGTGATTTTTCTCAATGATTGTTAAACAAATCTATGATTACTTCTTTTCATTCTGAGTGAAGAAAACGGAACTTTATTTTGAATACTATCAGGAAGCATTGGAAATTTATCACATGCACATTTTTCTTATTATGAAGCTTATTCATATTCTTTGAGAGAAAACTGGAAAATAGGATGGAAAGACATTGCCCTATATACTTTGAAGATATGGTCTGGAGTGGCCAGTCCCTGGAGGAGGACATCATGCTTGGTAAAGCGGAAGGTCAGCAAAGAGGAGGAAGTCCTTCCTTGAGATGGGCTGACACATCCGCTGCATCAAGGGCTCAGGCATGGGAACACTGTGTGGGTGACACAGTGCCACGCAGTGTTTTGTTCTGCTGGGCACAGGGTCACGATCATTGGAATTGACTTGATGGCACCTACCAACAACAACGTACAGAAACAAATTAAGGAAACATGCAGCGATGACCATTGTTAATAATTTGGTGACTATAGCCTGTCCAGATGTATGTCTATCTCTGGTAGACTCTGGATACGCTAAGTGTGGTCCAAGGACCAGCAACATTGGCATCATCTGGACACCTGTTTGAACTGTAGGGCTTCAGGCTCTACCCAAACCGACTGAATCGCACTCTTCGTTTATTAATATGATCTGTAGGTCATTCATATATATACAGTAAAACTTGAAAAGCACAGGAATAGCTGTCTGTGCTAATTCTTAAGGACAATTTCATTTTTATGCCTCTGGCTGTTTTTAGAAAAATGGATGTATTTGCTAAATCCTAACCTATATGTCTATGGTTATAATTCTTCATGGGAATAGGCTGTTTTTTCATGTTAATTAGGCATATTAGTGTAGGGTATGTCTTGAGTCAACCTCTTCTGAGATGTGAATGAGCTTAGACAAGCAAACTGGGAAGCGAAATAGGGGAAGAGAGAGGGCAAGCCACAAGAAGATAAGCAAGGAGCAGACATTCCCAAAAGACTGCATTTTCTGCCAGAGTCTACTGAATACGACTTGCTATAGAGTCATATCCGGTGCCCTGAATTCAGATTTTCGATCTCTTAAACTGCAAGAAAATTAATTTGTGTATTTGTGTTAGAGTGGCCCTACATAACTAAGACAGAATTAGTAGCAAATTAATGCTTGACTATGCAAATAAGTGTCCTGACTATAATTTTTTGTTGTTACCTGACATCCAATGAGATCCTGCTTCATGATGAGTCGTGTACACCATGCTGTTGTGCACAGAATGGTGTGCCATCCCATGAGTAGTTTGGGATCAGCCTGTTGCTATTAAGAGATATTCCAGCAGCTCATTTTCAGAAGTTGATGTCCACGCTTTTCTTCCTAGTCTGTCTTATTCTAGAAGCTCCGCTGCAATTTGCTTTTCATCATAGCAGCACTCAAACTTCCACTGAGGGAGAGAGAGGTGGTAGCTGCATATTCCTGTGCCTTCACTGGAAATTGACCTTGAGTTTCCTGCGTGCTAAGGGAGAATGCTACCACTGGGCCACCACTGTCCTTCATCTGGACATTGTTGTTCTTAGGTGCTGTGCAAACCCATGCGACAGAAATAGAACTCTCCTGTGGGGTTGTCTAGGCTGTAAGCTTTATGCGATCAGGTTGCCAGTTCTTTCTCCCACAGAGCTGCAGGATGACTTCAAACCATCCATCGGTCCATAGGAGCTGAGTGCTTCCCAGTGTTGCCACCAGGGCTCGTATTTATCTGTGGAGTGGATAATGATAGTGGGCATTCTTGCCTTCTGAAAGGATCCACTTAACTTTCAAAAACATTATGGAACACCTCCAAAAGGTTGAAATTAAAAATTGAATAGAAAATTAAAGTGGATGCTTGAAATCAGTCGCTTATTCTTCAAAAACTCCAATTCTAAGAATAGCACATGCCATCATAATCTGCTTAAAATCTTAGTGGTGAATTTGCCTATAAGAAAACGTAGAATTTTTCTAGAACTAATTTTATGTTATAATTTTCTATATCCTAATAAAAAGTCTAGTAATGGATGAATAATAATATTTGCTTCTATAATTATTTTATCATTTTTTTCTTATAGGAAGCAAAGAGGGTAGTTAGTAGCTTAGTCTGCATTTTTTGCCCTTTTTTTAGAGATTAAAGCGGATGTCCTCAAGCACCGTGGCCCCAAAGGCAGGAGTCCATGCACTAAAAAGTGTAAGCAATTAAAGCACTCCCAAGGGAAGTGCTTTCCTATGACCAGAGAGGGGCACTTATTCTTAAACCTGGGGTGTTATCATCATTTACTGTCATCAGGGGATGTAGAGCCTTTCACACTCCAGACACAAAACTGAAAGCACCGAACAGTTTCATCTGTCCCTCACGTGCTGATGTCCATGTGTTTTCGTTAAAGGAAGCATTAAACAACCTGTCAGTACGTACACATTGAATGAAGGACTCTTATCATGGGGAGGTGTCCTGGTCAGTACAGAAAAACATTATTGGAAACTTGGGGGTGGAAGAATAAGTGTAACTTAGCACTTATTTGTTCAAGGAATCAATGATAGTTCTCTTCCTTAGTGGTTTATATTGCAAACCTGTTGTTTTTAATTTCCCAAGCTCTGACAACCCACTGTGCTTAAACAGCAGCTCTTAATCAGAATACAATAATTAGATAGTCAGAGCCTGCATGATACTGAGCTATTCAGAGGGGCTGTCTTTCACAGAAGCAGGTTCACAAGGTTGCTTCTTTCCCTCACTCCGTCCACAGGTTCTCTTTCTCCTTCCTCCCTTCTCCTCTTTATTCTGATGTCATTTACATATTATCATATTAATACAACTATAGTCTCCTGAATCATTCATCTACCACAAATCAACATATGAGTCTGCCACATATAGACTTGCAAAGACATATACAATTAGTTGTATATAGTAATACTATAATAAAAAATGACAAATCAGTAAGAGGCCAACGTAAAATCTTTCAAAATCAGAATATTTATCAAAGGAAGGAAAATTTGCTTAGTTAGATGCCCTTAATTTCCAGATAACTTCCCATACACAGATGTTCCGCTCACTTTACAAATGTCCACTTACCTGTGACAGGATGAGTATAAAGTTTTTAATGAGATACTACATGAATAAATACTATTTTTGTCAGGTATTCTGAGGGAAAAATCTTTATGATATAGTTTATTAATGTTGGATCTCTCTGCAACTATATGATGACTCTAATTTCCTTCTCTCTTTTCCTTTTCTCCCTTAAAAAAAATTAACAAGTGTTGTGGGTTAAGTTGTATTCTCCAAAAAAAGGTATGTGGAAATCTTAACCCCTGTCCTTGAGAATACTTGAACACAGTACTTTTGTTGTGTCAATTAGGTTACATCAGCATACCCAACCACTCCCATTGCCACCTAGTCTACTGATTCCAACTGATGCAAAGCCTAGACCGGGTTTCCCAGACTTGTATCTTCACAGAAGCACACAGCCTCCTCTTTCTCCCATGGAGTCACTGGGACCTTTGACCTGACTGCCTTTTGGTTAGCAGTCTAATACCTATGCAACAATTTAGCATGTCTACTCTTGGAGGAAGCATCTTTCCTTGCCTGGAGACTCAAGTGTTCCTTGATATTTTTTATCTTGTAGATAGCAATGTCATGGTCACAGTCTGTATACGCTTCTCCTTGTCCCTGCTCCCATTTACGAGCCCCACTCAGGTTTCTAAACCTAATCCTTTCTCAGTGGTGGCTTATAAATGGGACAATAAATTTATGTTTTTTTATAGCTTCCTACTTGTGGTAATTTTGTTTGTTTGTTTTGTTATAACTAATTAAGACACTATATTTCTAGTGGGAAAAATCATCTAAAATCACACTCTTTCTTCTTCCGCTTCATTTATTCTCCTTGAAATTATTGAAGTTTGGTTTCTTTTTTGAATCTTCTCCCAAGACTCTTTTTTGACTTTTTTAGTTTCTTTTGAAAACTTTCTCCACTGTACATGTTGTGAGAACATTGTTTTGTTCTTGCTTTTCTATCATTAAAATTCTCATTAAAATGACAACCATTTTTGTAGGTGCCTCTTCCATAGCTAATTCTGTGATTGCTGACTCCCAGTTTTCAATCATCTCTTCTCTTACTCGATAGCAGCAGTTCTCAACTTGTGGGTCGTGACCCCTTTGGGGACCCAGCAACCCTTTCACAGGGGTCGCCCGATTCATGACAGTAGCAAAATTACAGTTATGAAGTAGCAATGAAAATAATTTTTTGGTGAGGGGGTGTCACCACAACATGAGGAACTGTACTAAACGGTTGCAGTATGAGGAAGGTTGAGAACCACTGCTCTATAGAGTCGATTTAACCAATGATTACAATTTAAAAAGCCCTTTTTAAATTGGTAGTCTTGTTTTTCCACTATTCTTTGTGTTATTTGGGGTGCTTTTAAAAAATATCTCCTAGACAGGCTAGAGATGTCCATGCCAGCTTTCTTATTTGAGTGGGAATTTTTTTTTGGTATTTAAGCTATCCACATTTTTCGGTGTAGAATGACCTTTGTTTCTCAATGGTCATCCACTTCCTTTCCTATAATACTGCCCAGTATGCTACACTTGGGTCTCTCCCCATTCTTCCTGTGCAGAGACCACCACAGCTCTCAGATGATGGGTCTGCTCTGTCTGCTTTCACCCGAAGTAAAGAAAGTAGGGGCAGTGATGGTGGTTTCCAAACAACATCACATGGTGAAGGTTTCCCCAGAATGAATTGCGTGATCTGATCAGGGACTTAAATCTTTCCAAGGAATCTTCTGAATTGCTTTCCTTCAGACCCAAGGAAAATAATGTACTTCAGCTGGCAATAAGGAGGCAGACAACTAGCTCCACACAATTTTAGTAGAGTGTACTTCCACTTCAATGGCTTGGCTGTAACCTGAATGCTAACATTCATTATCTGCACGGTCACACAGATCCCTCTTCAGAGAAACTTGGTGACTTAAGCAAAGAGCAAAGAGATCCCTAAAACATCAGAGCAATGGAAGCCGACTCTGAAGCAGCAGGGGATGCCGACAAGGTGGCAGACTATTGTTGGAATCTTCTGCAGGGTGTCTTGATAGATCTCCCTCTCAGAAGCTTTGCACAAGGAGCTTCTTGCGTGTCACATGACGAATGTTTGCATCAGAAATCAGGGTTTTTGTATGAAATAAGTGATATTTCATGTAGTATACTTTTCTTTACATTTTAATAGGTTTCCTTCATGCATAGAAAATAATAATTTAAGCACTGCATTAAAATACTCTGATTTTTTTAATGGGCAAATAGAGTGAAGAGTAGTATTTGGCATATTTTCTGTCTCAAAAACTAGAAATGATGGGGAGGGGGAATGACGCCATTTTTTAAATCGGCAGGTCAAATAAACCCAGAAACTCGTCTAACATTCAACCCACCAATGTGCATTGGCCTTTTTAGGGCTTCTGCAGCTTCCATGCAAAAACTCCCATAGCCATATGTTCAGTATCTGTATGAACCCGAAGCCCATGTTTAAATGTCATATTCTATGTCACAACACCCTACTAATAGGAATCTGATATTCAGCAGGAAAGTACTGATAGAGTGGAATGATGAATTAATCCTAGTGTCAATCCAGTTGTTAAATATCTGAAAATCATCCTCACTGCAAAGTCACTCAGATGCAAAGATGAACTTGGCGTTTCCCCCCCCTTAATTATTCTTTTTTTTTGCTTCTTTTTAATTTTGGCCCCTTCCTTTTTTTACTTATAGAAGCCAACCTGGTCATTCAAATTCCCAAAATTTCTACTTTCTTATCTGTTATTATCCTCTAGTTCTTAACTTTAATCTTTTTATAGTTTTCATTCCCTATCCCATTACGTCTTTCTTTTCCTCTTTTTCTACAATGCCATGTCTCTTTCTTCCCATGATCCAATTTCCCATGATCCAAGTTCTGAACTGTCATCCCAATCCCTTCTAATTGTTGTTGCTGGTTGCTCTCGGAGGAAAACAAAATGCCATTCCCTATTCACACTTCTTATCTGGCGTCCCAAGTCACAAGCATAAAATCTATACTGTTTTATACAATACTCCTCATGATCCAGCCTCCAGTCCTTCTCTTGTTCATTTCCTGTAAAGCCCTTGCCTCTACAATAATGCGTTGCTTTTACTTCCAGCCTTCTCCCCCACCTAGCTTTTCAATGATCTAAGCTTATGCAAGTGATACTTCCTATACCTGTAAAGACAGCCTCATATTATTTCCCTGGTAGACAACTGCTGTCCATTAAATTCCTCTTAAATACAAATTTCATTTCCCCCAGGGAGATCAAGAAGCTCTGCAGTGAAGTGAAATCATTGAGTATGGCTCCACTATCCACAGTCTTTACAACTTTCATCTACTCATTGGCTGAGAGTCTGCACACACATACACAAGTGTTAAGGGATGGACAACAGAAAAGTGGGTGAAGGGAGACATCGGACAGTGTGGGATATGACAAAATAATAATTTATGAATTATTAAGGGTTCATGAGGGAGAAGGGAGGGGGGAGGGAGTGGGGGGAATGAGGAGCTAATATCAAGGGCTCAAGTAGAAAGCAAATGTTTTGAGAATGATGATGGAAACAAATGTACAAACGTGCTTGACACAATGGATGTATGTATGGATTGTGATAAGAATTGTACAAGCCCCCAATAAAATGATTTTTAAAAAAGTGTTAAGTCCCATCCATTTGTTTCCAACCCACAGTGAGCCCATGCACCACGAAACCTGCCCGGTCCTGTGGCATCCTCACAATTGCTCTTATGCTTCAGCCCATTGTCACAACCACTTTATCAATCTATCTCCTCGAGTCTTCCTTTTCCAGCTGCTCCCAGCCGTATAAAACATGATAGCTTTCTTTAAGGACGGGGCTCTCCTGAGAACATGGTCAAAGCACCTGCGATGATTTCGATCTCCTTGCTCCTAAGGAGCGTTCTGCTGTACTTCTTTCAAGACAGACTTGCTTTTCCTTTGGCAGCGCTTTCATATTCTTCACTGGCACAACAATTCAAATGCATCGATTCTTCAGTTTTCCTTACTCAATGTCCAGCTTTCATATACAAAGGAGGTCACAAAAAAACGCCATGACTCCAGTCAGGTGCACCTTACTCTTCAAAGTAACCTCCTTGATTTTCAACATTTTAAAAAGGTCTTGTGCAGTAGATTGACCCACTGCAATGTGTCCTTTGTTCTCTTGATTTCTGTTTCCATGAGCACTGATTGTGGATCTATGCATGGTGAAATCCTTGGAAATGCCAATCAATTCTCTCTTTAGCATGATGTTACTTATTGGTCCAACTGTGAGGAATTTTGGTCTTCTCTCATAGAGATGCAATCCACACTGACGGCTGCAATCCTCGGTCTTCATCAGAAAGTGCTTCCACTCCTCCTTAATTTCAGCAAGCAAGGTTGTGTCATCTGCATATCACAAGGTGGTTAACAAGTCCACCTCCAATCCTGATGCTGCGTTCTTCATAGTATCAAGTATCTCTGATTATTTGCTCTACATACAGATTGAATAAATATGTTGAAGGGTTAAAACCTAGATGCACAACTTTCCTTTCCCTTGTTCTGTTTGCACAGCTGCCTCTAGCAGTGTTTCTCAACCTTTGGGTCACGACCCCTTTGGGGATCAAACAACCCTTTCACAGGGGTCGCCCGATTCATAGCAGTAGCATAATTACAGTTTTGAAGTAGCAACAAAAATAATGTTATGGTTGGGGGGGTCACCACAACATGAGGAATTTTATTAAAGGATGGCAACATTAGGAAGATTAAGATCCACTGCTCTAGATCCATGTACAAGTTCTGTATAAGCACAATGAAATGTTCTGGAAGCTCTATTCTTCTTAAGACTATACACAGTCCTATTTTTAAGGCTATACATATTTTGTTCTTGTTCACACAGCCAAATGTCTTGGCATTTACAGTAATACACATGTAAACGTATTTCTGCTTTCAACTAAGTATTCTCTGCTTTCAGCCACAATCGATCTGACACCATTAATGATATCCCTTGTTCCAACTCCTCTTCTGAACACAGTCTGAACCTCTGGGAACTCTCTATCAATGTATTGCTGCAACTGCTGTTGGATGATCTTCAGCAAAATTTTATTTGCATGTGGAAATAGGGTAGAGAAGATTCTAATCTAAGAGTTGATTAGTTTTTGCCCTCCCTCTGTGTATAAAGTAAGCCATATCAGAAGCAGGAAGAAAGAATCTCACAGCTACTAGAACGTTGGGATATGCTTGTCCCTGATCACTGAACACAGAAGTAGTGACAGGAGAGAACAAGAGATATCAGAGACCGTGAGTTAGAAGAGCTGGCTTCCTCGCCCATGGAGCAACTAGAGCCGAGCGCTTTCTGTCAGGAGGCTGACTTGCTGATTGGAAGTTGCCCTTTGAAAACTGATCATTGCCAAAAGAGCTTTGTAATACTGCTCATGCAGGGCGAAGTCCTACTAACTGAAAGACCAGGGCCGGGAAAGAATTACGACTGCTCTCATAGCTGAGAAGAGGTTAAAAGGACGGCATTCTTTGTTTTCTGATCCTGGTTTGATATAATCTGTAACTTCCTTTTAAAAACAGACTTAAC
This sequence comes from Echinops telfairi, assembly GCF_000313985.2. NCBI lineage: Eukaryota > Metazoa > Chordata > Mammalia > Afrosoricida > Tenrecidae > Echinops > Echinops telfairi. Next base: position 4,301,793 of record NW_022107432.1, on the reverse strand, counting down.
CATGATATTGTATGTGACGCCTCTGTGGCCATTATAATGACTTATCAAACCCATTAGAGAAATAGAGTGCTGTGAAAGGGATAGGTGGTGTTAGAATAGAGCAAAGGAAGTTGGAGAGTGGCATCCTGTCTGCCCCTGTCTCATAGGAATCATCCTTTGGCGATGTGGAGCTGGATTCTCCTTCTCCTTTGTGTAGTCAAAGGAGGTCAGATGTGGTCCCCCATGCCATTTTCTTAATACTCCATTACAATTCTTCTACTTTGCCTCGTAATGTTATTAGTATTACAAGTAAATATCTAAGTGTACTAAAAAGAGTTCAATAACTCTTTGAACCTTAAGAATGGCATTTAAATAATGTAAATTACATAAAAGGAACTTAACATGGAAAGCATGTACTTGGAAAACATACTCAGTTAAGAAATAAGAAAATATAAACACAATATGAAAATAATATTTTTGTATATATTTGGAATTTTTTGGATTCTTTCACTGATACATAAATTTAAAGGATGTTCACTGAGCACTTTCTATATGATAGAGATTGTCTGTGGCTTAGAATATAGTGAAGTAAACACAATGATCGCAGATTCTACTATTATAAACATATAGGATGTTTATAAGTTCTAGGAAAATGTCAATAAAGCACATTAATATCATAAAGTCACAAAAGTCTATTTCATGATCCATAAAGATGTTGCTAGTTTAGTTCAACTGAACCTGAAATCATTTCTACAAGCTTGCTGCCACTGTTTGTCGCCACTGTTCCACTCCAGCTCATGGTGGCCCTCTGTGTCACGGAACAATGCCTGGTCCGGCAGCATCCTTTAATTTCCTTTTATACATTTTGGTCCAGTGTTGAATCACTGTCAATCCATTTCATCTTGCTTCTCTTTGTGCTGACCTTCCACTTTACTAAGTAGGATGTGCTTTTCTAGTGGTTGGTTTTTCTAACGACATGTTCAAAGTAAGTGAGAGAAGTAAAACATTAAGTAAGAAGGAGTGTGTTGACACTACTACCTTCAAAATATTATCTGTTAATTCCATTTTTTCACACATTTTGAAGTCATTTGGGACATCAGTCATAGCTATTTAGAGTATAGGAAGTAGGCTTATACCCTCTTTATATGCCTTACAGGACATTTCAATAATAGAAATTAAGATATCTGATAATATAAGCATAGTGAGTTTAAATATATAAAATATACTGATAAGTAGTCTAAGAGAAAAAGAGTCACACATATTTAAATCTATTAGTACACTTAACAATTGAATATTTTAAAGTAATTTTCTGCAATACCACAAAATGAAGCCAAATAATCAATAGCATTTTAAGTCATCATGAGAGCGATTACACTAAAATATTGCCTATTACTGAAGAAAACAAGATACTTCTCCAAGGTGTAATTCAGAGAGTAGGATGGCATATGCACAGAAACTCTATAGCGAACATTCCCAGATTTGAGTAACCCTATGTGAAGTCGAGACTGGGGAAGGTCTTGTCTTACATTCTGGATATGTTATCCAGCCAAAACCCTCGTGCATGCTTCTTTCTTAAATCTCTAGCTTAGAGTTAGTGAAAACCCACATGCTTAATATTATCAAGACATACAATCCACATGCTAAAGCCATATGATCAAAAATAAAGTTCGCTATTGGAGCAATTCTGTAATATGCCGCTAGGTAGCCTCAAACTGGCTCTGGTTCATAGTAGCTCAAGGCACCACCTTGTCTATCAGTTTGTGTTACGATGGGGGCCTAGGTGTTGTTGCAGTGCTGGAAGGTACGGCCCCGGATTTTAAACCCAAGGTGAATAGGTTTCAAGGAGCTTCCAGACTGAGCACAGATTATGAAGAAATGCTTGGCTGTCCACTTCTGCATAGTAAGAACAGTTATTTTATGTATACCTTGTATTAATAGACTATATATACCTTACAAAAGTCTCTCTCTCTCTCTATATATATATATGCAAGGTATATATACACATACACACATATATGAATTGATCAATTTTCTTTTTAAAACCTTGCACATAAGCTTTGTGGCCAGGAAGCAGAAGTGTTTCCCCTTTCTCGTTCCTGTAGATTGATGTAACTCATATGTTTGACAACATCCACAAAAGTACCTGCTTTGCCCATGCGAAACAGGGAAGGCACCGATAACGACAGCTCCGGATTCTGGCAGCGGTTGCCCACTTGCTTTCGAAATCTCCCCTAGAATAGTCACTTCATCTTTTCAGGGATCCAATTCTTGCCTGCAAACATTTAGGATAGAAATTTATGGTTTTGGAATATGTTGAATAAACATTTGTCTGACCAATTAATTGAGCTATTACCAAAGAAGAAAGATTCAAGTAAATAGATTATCTCACCATAAAACCAAGAAAGCCAGAAGTAGATTCATCTGTTCTAAATTAGAAATCCGTAAAGCTTTAAATTACATAAACATAAATTTTGGCAAATGACCACACTGCTTTTCATGTAAGAAAATAAATAAACCTTGCTAATAAACAGATTTTTCTAACAGCGATGAAAACTGTCTTATAGTATAACATTCTCTGGTTTTTAAATAGTTGACTTTTCTCTGTGTGGAAAGCCTTGAAAAGGGAGAGGTTTGAATGTGGCTATTCAGTGCACAGTGTATCTTTAGATTTAAAGGAGAAATGCTGCAGAGAGTAATTAGTTGTGAAAGTATAAGTCATACCCAGAAGCAAAGCATGTAAAGAAAATAACAAACAATGAATAAATCAAGTATAATTTAATTAGGAGGCCCCAAATAATCATTTTTATGTCTATTGTTTAGAAAGATGAGATAAACCAAATACTTCTACAATGTTCTGACATGTAGATATGGATTTCTCAATTACTCAGATTGTTCATCTAATCATCTAAGGGTTGTTAAAGTCTGACCCACAGGCCAAATCTTGCTTGCTGCATGTTTTTGTAAATAAAATTTAATTGGAACACAGTCACAGCCATTTGTTTACATCTTATCTTATGATTTTGCCTTGGCAGTTGAATAATTGTAACAAAGCCTCTCAGGTCTCAAAAGTAATGTGTGTGTGTATGTTTGTGTGTGTGTGTGTGTGTGTGTGTGGTGTGGATATATACCTATATGTATATCTCTTTGCCCTTTTATAGAAAAGTTGATCGGACAATGGTCTAATCAATTTATCTGGTTTCCTATCAAGCTGGAGCATAGTCATTTTCAGGATGCCAGTGTGCATATCATAAAATACAATTGCATAGTATCTACCTATCAATGCCATCCTATAGCATTCTGACAAATCGCATAGGGGGGCTTCTTTGACCTCCTCTGACTTCAGCAGGAGAAGGAGAATACCACATCAGCTCACAGCTGTTTCCCACAGAATTCAGACATGCCTCTAGCCTCCTTTTTCCTTGACCCTATTCTGGCACAAATGTCTGTGTTTTGTGGGTTTCACTCCTGTGATGATTTAAAATCTGAGGAATCCAGAGACAGTTCTACTCTGTCCTAGAGGGTCGTTATGAATCGGCCATCAACTTGATGGCTGTGAGTTTGTTTTTCTTTTGTTTGTTTATTCTGACACTCAGAGACCCCAGTGGTGCTGTTGGTATACCTTGAATCGCCAGGAGCAAGTTCTGTGATTCAAATCCACCAGCTGTTCTTTGGGATAAAGTTGAGGCTCCCATACAGATTCACAGCCTTGGAAACCCTCTGTAGGAAGGCTCTAAGTCAGAATTGACTGGATGGTAGTGGATCTTGTTTTGTTATTCTGACACCATCTGTCCCTTCAATAACATAGAGTTTCATAATCTTGACAGTGACTACATAGCACTCACTGAAAACACAACTATTGCATTTACTACAGACGCTAGCAAGTTAAATATATTCAGAATACAATTCCACTGTCCGCACAGGCTTTTCTCAGCCATGGTGGCCGGTGTGAGCTCCCTGGCCTTCTGCTCTGCTCACACAAGTGTTACACATTTCCCTTAGTGCTAACGAATGTCTGAGAGCATTCCACTTTGCAGGGCAACCTCTTGTCTGAAAGGTCTTAGGCTTACTTATTCCACAGAGAGCAAAGTCACCATTGGGCCTCATGGTTTCTGTTGCCATTTCTTCCTCTGC
>NW_022107432.1:4295528-4296908 GCF_000313985.2 Echinops telfairi | reverse complement strand
CTCCCAGTGGAAGGCCCTAAAAACAGCAGAAACTTCAAGACCAAGGCCCTCTTTTCCAGCTGCTCCTCCATGGTCTTTCTGGCTCATGTTCAATTTACTGTAACACCTGAAACTGCGTCTGTCCTTTATAAAAACCCACTTGGATCACAGACCAGGCTTTGGCGTGAGTTGTTTCTCATGCGCAGCCAAGGACAGAGGTAGTTCTCACCCTAGAAATCAACAGAAGCACTCACTCACCTATGGCAAGAAATTGGACAGCAAACAGGTCGAGATCCTTATTTGTATTCGTTCCAAAGAAAGGGATACAACAGAATGCAGAATTTATCAGATACTATCATTAATATCACCTGTACGGAAAATTTTGCTGATGACCATTCACCAACAATAACAACAGTACTTTAACAGGGAGCTGCCAGAAACCCAGGCCTGATCCTGACGAGGGTGTGAACATGAAATCTTTTTGCTGATATTGGCTCAAAACGGAGAATATCAGGAAGATATTTACCTGTGTTTTATTGACAAGGCAAAGGCATTCAACTCTGTAGATCACAACAAATTATGTAGAACATTAAGAAGAATGGAAATTTGAGAACACAAAATTGTGCTCATGCAAAACCTGTCCATGGATCGAAAGGCAGTTGTGCAAACAGAACAAGAGTATACTGTGTGGTTTAAAATTAGGAAAGGTGTGCATCAAAGTTGTATCATCTCATCATACTTATTCAATCTGTATGCTGAGCAAATAATCCAAGAAGCTAGATTATATAAAGATGAACTGTGGCATCACGATTGGAGAAAGGCTTATTAAAAACTGGTGATATGCAGATGACACAACCTTGCTTGCTGAAAGAGAAGAGAACTTGAAGCAATTGTGGATGAAAATCAAGGGCTATTGCCTTCGATATGGATTAGAACTCAATGTAAACAAAACAAAACTCCTCAAACCTGGGTTAGTAGGTAACATCGTGATACACAGAGTAGACATTAGAACTTGTCAAAGATTTCATCTTGCTTCAAACCGTAATTAATGCTCATAGAAGCAGCAGTCACAAAACAACACATTGCATTGGGAAATCCGCTGCACAAGATCTCACTAAACTGTGTAGGACTAAGGTGTGAGTGACCAAAGCCATACCATTTCTAACTGCTTAGTATGTATGTAAGAGTTGGGCATAGAATAAAGAACAGCAAAAATAATCAATAGCAAAAATAATCAATGCATTTGAATGATGGTGCTGGTGAAGAATATAAAAGTAGTATTGATTGCAGAGGACAATGATCCCAATTAGAGCAGCCAGTCCACAGAGAGGACCACATGGCCAGCCCCACTATGAGACATGATGCCACTTACTGACCCATGGCCCTGTGGGGGGCAGCACC
>NW_022107432.1:4290410-4291653 GCF_000313985.2 Echinops telfairi | reverse complement strand
CGTACCTTATGGCAGAGGATTAGGTTTGGGATTTTGGAATTCTGGTGTTTACAATTTTGGAATATTTGAGAACTCCTAGAATAATTTAACTTTCTTTTGTTACATTTGTGTTCTGTTGTGCATAGGGTCATTATGGTACGGAACCGAATCAGTATCTACGAACAACAAAGATTTACTTCTATATATTTACAGGATGTTTTACATATATGCTAACGAAAGAGTATTGTTAGGTACCATCCAGCCAGTTCCAACTCATAGTGAGCTCACAGCCCTGTCCTTTATTCACAATCATTGTTTGTTTGTTTTGGTTTTTTTTGAGCTCTTCTTGCAGCCACTGTATCAATCTCATTGAAGGCCTACCTCTTTTTATCTCACTCTCTACTTTACAAGTCATTATGTACTTCTCCAGGGACTCGCATCTCCTGATAAAATGTGCAAAATAAGTGAGAGCAAATTATACTTGCCTTACTTGCCTTCAAGGACAGTTCCTGCTGTACTTTTTCCCAAACAGATGTGTTTATTCTTGCAATAGTCCATGGTATTCAAACTATTGGTGGACAGCACCACAATTCAAATGCATAAATTCTTCTGTGATCTTGTTTATTCATTGTCCAACTTTTATATGCATATAAGGCCACTGAAAATACTATGCCTTGAGATAGGTATACCTTATTTCTCAAAATAATGTTTGTTTAATTCAACCCTTTAAAGAGGTATTGTGCAGCATTTTGTCCAATGCAATATGTCATTTGTGGAACAGATTTAGATAATGTAATATGTTGTATGATTTCTTGCCTGCTGCCTCTATGGGCACTGGTTGTGGATCTGAGCAAGACAAAATCCTTGACAATTTTGTTTTTCCATTTATCATGTTGTAAATTAGTTAAGGTGTGAACAGTTTTTATTTCTTTCCATTGAGGTGTAATGCATACAGAGGGCTGGAGACTTTGTTGTTCATCGGTGCTTAAAGTCCTTCTAGTTTCCAGCAAGCAATCTAGTTTCCAGCAAGCAAGGTGTGTCATCTGCAGATTGCTGGTTGTTGGTAAGCTTTCCTCCAATACTGATGCTGCATTATTTTTCATATATTTCAATTTCTAAAATTATTTTCTCAGTGTTTGGTGAAATGATACAATTCTGACACAGATCTTTTTTGATTTTAAACCACACAGAATTCCCTTGTTCAACTGCCATTTAGTCTTTGTACAGATTTCACATGTGGATAATAAAGTGGGTTGGAATTCCC
>NW_022107432.1:4287346-4289468 GCF_000313985.2 Echinops telfairi | reverse complement strand
AAATATATATTAATCATTAATATTGTGTGAATATTGTGTGAATATAGCCATGTTTTACACACATATTCATACTCACCTCACATTCATTTACCCTCTCATACATGCACATGCATTTTCTCATCTTTGTAGTGAATTGAAAATAGGTTCAATGAAGCTCTGAAATATTAGCTACATTGAAATTATACATCCACATGTACATATGTGATTCTTAATTTTTTCCCTAAAAAATGTTTTCAGATATCCTTTGAACTCTCCCTCTATCTATATTATGATTTAAACTTATAACTAAGATCAGGTGTGGCCATACAACAAATGCAATTATTGGACTAATAAAGTTTAGAAACATTTTGGGAAAGATCAGTGTTTTAGTACATGGGAGGAAAATTTGTTGAATAATTTTAGAACCTACTTAATATTCTTGGATTCTGCAGTTAGCAGTAAATGAGCAGCTTTCTGCATAATTAATTACTTCTTACAATTAAACTGTTAAAATATCTTGGAAAGGATATAGCTTCTAGGAAGCAATAGTTAAATGATAAAAATGAAAAGCATAACTTTCTACTTCAATCCTTCTATAAATTTTAATGTTTGGGAAAATAGTTTGTCCTGTTTCACTATATTAAAATATCAATAATACTTATTAATATTTTGTTAATGACACTCAAACTATTTCACGAAGCTAATAAAATGGCTTAAGGTATCTGAATGCATAGATCTCATAGATATATTTGGTTTTTATTCATAAGAATAAAAGTTAGGGGCCATGAAGTATCTTCCAACCTGGACCAACTCTATGTACAACTGAAGGAAACACAACCACGTCTTGGGCCATCCACACAATTGTTATGTTTCAACTGATTATGGCAGTCACTGTGGTAGTCAGTTGAAGGTCTTCTACTTATTTACTGAAGATAACAATTCAAAGGGTAACTTAAATACCATACATGCAATTCCATCCCTAGGTGGTTGGAATGGCTAAATTCTTGTCTACTAGCCAGGTTGGTGGTGGTTCAAATGCACTCATAGGTATGTTGGGAAACAGAAGTGATGAACTGCTTCTGAAAGATCACCGATTTGAAAACCCTATGGAGTAGTTCGCCTCGGCACTCTTGGTCACTGCAACCAACATTATTTTCTTTCTGACTACAGAGGCACCTTGAAAAGGTTGTCTTTTTCACTTTTTAAAAAAACATATATAATATATATGTGTATCTATGTAAAACATTACACATGATATAGTAAAATATAGACTTATACAAATACATTGATTTTGTTTTTCACCATAATTTTTCTTATTTAATTGCTTCCCAAAACCTAAAACCCGTTGCCATCAAGTCAATTCCTATTGATAACAAGCCTGTGCGGGACTTCTGTGACTGCAGATCTTTATCAGAGCAGGAAGTTCCCATTTTTCTCTCTGATTTCTCCATCCACACCAGGAATGGCTGGAGGGTTTGAGTTGCTGATCTTGCACTTAGCAGTCCCACGGTTACCTGACCGCCCTATTAGGGCTCCTTTATATGAGTATAACATAATTTATTTAAGAAAACTCCATTGTTGAACATACAGTTACCATTAATTTTTTTAATTACTTGGAAAATCTTCTTGCCCTTGTTTAATTATTTCCTTAGGAAGCATTCTTTGAAGTAAATCATATGTAGAAATCATATTTATTATTTTTGTTTAATCACATTATGTGCAAATTTGACGTATGGCTGTCAAATAGCCAATACTTCAGACTGTTCCATGGCTTGAGTCAGGCACTCCTTAGTACTCAAATTAACATTCTTGCTTTTCAATACTTTACAGAGGTCTCACATAGAAGATTTATCCACTGCAGTGTGTCCTCTGATCTCCTGACTGCTGTTTCCATGAGCAGTGATTGTGGGTCCAAGCAGAACAAAACCCTTGGTAGCTTCAATCTTTTCTCCATTTACTAAAAGTCAAAATACTTGATCTTTATCATCAAGTGCTTCAAGTCCTTTCACAAAGCAAGATGGTAACATCTTCATATCGCAATTTGCAAAAAACTCTCCCTCCAATCCTGATGCTACATTCTTCTGCATATAATCTAGTTTATCTGACTCATATACAAAATCTGCTTTATATAACCCTTCTTCCC
>NW_022107432.1:4223929-4286333 GCF_000313985.2 Echinops telfairi | reverse complement strand
TTTTGCTTTCTTCATGTTTCATGTTCTTAATGTCATCAGGTCTTTTGTCATTAATGTTCATGTATTAAATCTCTTCTTGAGATGTTCTCAAAATTCAGGGGGATAGACTCAAGGTCATATCTTGTCTCACATGGACTTATTTTAATTCTCTCCAGCTTCAACCATTACTTACATATGGCAATTCATTGTCTCTTCCACAGTCAGCACATGGTCTGGTGTTAGCTGCTAATATTGAGCTACTCCAACATCTCTTTTTACAGATATAATCAATTTAATATCTGAGTAGTCCCTCTGTAGGAGTCCGTGAATATAACTGCTTCTAGTGTTGTTAATACAAAGGTATTTCTGATGAAGAAGTATTGGTGTGCAAAATTCTATTATGAGAACTTTGGCTTTGTTTCCCAAAGACCATATTTTCCAACTACTATTCCTTCTTCTTTGTTTCCAAATTTTGCATTCTAATCCCCAATAATTATCAATGCATCTTGATCACATGTTTGATCAAACTAAAGAAGCTGGTAGATTTCCACCATTTTAACTTCTGTAATACTGGCTTTGGTATTCGATGCATAAATTTGAATAAAAATTGTTTTGATTGGGTTTCCATGAATGGGAACAGACATAGTGCCATTACAGACAGCATTGTTCTTCATGATACATTTTGAAATGTCCCTTTTGACAATGACTGCAATGTCATTCCTCTTGATTCTGTCATTTTCAGCATAGCACATCATTATGAATCTAATTTATAATCACCAATGCCCATCTATTTCCACTCACTAATGCCTAGAATGTTAACATTTCTGTGTTCCATTTCAATGATTACAACTCCCAACTTTCCTAGATTCGTACTTGGCACATTCGGGTTTCAGCTTGTTAATGATTGTTAACAGATGCTCTCCTCTTGAGTTGTGTCCCTTCACCGAATGAAGCGTTGGAACGCCTTACTCCATCTGTGTCTTAATGGCCCCCTGCATTTTGAGAAGGCAGGTCTTCTTCAGTCGTATTTTGAGAGCCTTCCACCCTTGGGTTCAGGTTCTGGCCCTCGCTCTGACCATGCTCTGCTTCTTTGACACTGTGTTGATGCAATGCATTAAGGTCTCAGTGCCTAATTCCTCCGAAGTGGACAGCTGGCTGCTTCTTCCTCGTCTGTTCTCCTGGGGGGTGCTTGGCTGAAAGTGTGCCCTTTAGGTGATCATACCGGCTTTTGAAAACTGGTGGCATAGCTTCCAGCATGATAGCAACACTCTAGCCAACTCTCTAGTATGAAAAACTGACAAGCAAGTGGTGGACACACATATATACATACCTATATGTGCACACAAACTGTAGATACATATGCACATATCTGCACACATTTCTTATATTTATGTAGATCCAAATAACATACAGATAGTTTTGTGGTGATGGCATTGTATACATATATGGTTCTATATGTAAGTCAGTATATAAGTATTTCACAAATTATAATTTTTTACTAAAAGAGAAAATGCTATCCTCTTTGCCTATTAATCTGCTGTTATTATTTCATTCTTAGATGTGGTTTCTATCTTTGTGGAACTATCAATTTGCAAAATAATAGTGAGGATATTTTATGTATATTTAGTAAGTAATTGAACTAAATTATGCAGTACAGAATACAAGAAAGTATAAATTAATTACAATTGGAAACATTCAAGGCTGCATTAAGGAAAATTCAATTAATTATTGTAGGAAGAAAATGATTATGATAGAAAGAGGGAAAAGTAATAGGTGTTGTGAAGGTGAGATTTTTTCGTGACTGCATAGCTGGAAGAAAATAAATGTACAAAATGAAAGTTCAAATCCTCTGTGTATAGGTGAATGACAATGAGAGCTTGGCTCGGTACTAGGTCCACTCATCTTAATTTGGAGTTTGTGAGGCACGTTCTGTACAGGATTAGCAATTCCTTCATGACAGTATCAACTCCATATTTTATTACTATGCCCTATTGTCAAAATACCTTGTATTGTTGGACATTAAAATAGTAAGTGTGAAATGCTGACTGCGTTTACTGTTAAAATATATTACTTAATGGATAATACATTTTCATTATAAAGACAGAATTTGTCTTGATTATCTAATGTAGCTATAACAGAAATAGCACAACTAGATGGCTTTAAACAATAGTAATGTATTCTTTCACAGTTCAGGCGGCTAGCAATTTAACCCATACTGCCAGCTTCCAGAGCAGCCTTTCTTGCTCTGTCCTCATCTGCTCTCAGCATCTCTCGGCCCAGCACCCTTGGACGTCTCTGGACATGTGGGCGTCCACCCTCCCCTGACTCCTCTGAGCTTCCCAGCATGGAGACCCAGATCCAAAGGACTCACATCACCTCCACACATCTTTCTTGGTGGAAGTAAGTCTTTCTTTCTCTGCTCACTTCTCTTCCATTTCATCAAGATAAAAGGTGTTTAATTTTTTCCCACTCTTTTTGGCACTTGTTTAATTTTTACCTCTTGTAAGATAAAAGGCCACATCCCAGGAAAACTCCCTTTGCATGCAATCAAGAAGACTGTGATGAGATTAAGGGTATTGCCTGCTTCTCTCTATCCTTTGACAACTGATCAACTTAGCACATCAGATCACATGATGGTGGTCGGCACATAATTGCAACTTGATATAATTATATGATTGTCTAGCCTATCTTTGGGGGATAAGGGCATTCATTTATCCATGATAGCATTTATTTAACTTTCTCTAATTCATATATTTGTAAAATCATTTCACAAAATATTGACAATAAAAGAAAAAAGCAAATAACCTGTAATTATCTTGGAAGGAATCATTATCATTTTAATAAAATAAAATTTTCTTTTCCATATAAAATTTCCCCAGATTAATAAAGGAATATATTAACTATTTCATCATGCTCTTTCTTTTTAATAATATAATATAAATATTTATGCACATTGATAAATATCATTCTAAACTCTTAACTTCCCACAGAAGCATATTAGCTTCCAATTTTTGGATATTTGGGTGCCTTTTTCTTCAGTTTTTCATTAGTTTTCACAAAGCAACAATCTATATTTATCCCATAATCCTAACACAAATATTAATTTAGTTTCATAAAAAAATGTAGAAATTCATTTATAATCCATGAGAGACTTTCAAATAATTCATGAAAGAATTTTATCATCTTTCAATTCAGTTTTTCCATTAACATTTTGATACTATGTTGCATAAACTTTCTTAATACTTGCATTGTATTTACTAATATTTCCTAAATATTATTAATGCATTTTCTTAATTTACTATGCAAAATGATTGTTTCATGTGTCACCCTAGCTAGCGTATGTTGTTTTAAGGTGCTATCCAGACCACATCAGGATTTATCCTCCTCCCTTATTGTTGAACCTATGTGCCAAGCAAATAATTAGAGAAGCTCGATTATATGAAGAATAACAGAGCATCAGGTTTGGAGGAAGGCTTATTAACCATTTGTGTTGATCAGATGACACAATCTTGCTTATTGAAAGTGAGGTGGACTTGAAGCACTTAAGGATGAAGATGAAGGACTGCAGACTTCAGTTTGGGTTATGACTCAAATAAAGAAGACTAAAATCCTCAAACTGGATCAATTAAAAAAAAAACAACCCTAGGAAACAATGAGCCAATCCTGACCCATAGCGACCCCTGTGGGTTTCTGAGACTGCAACTCTTCACAGGAGTAGAAAGTCCTAACTTTCTCCTGTGGGGGGTGCTGCTGGCTTCAAACTGCTGACCGGGCAGACTGCAGCATATCTCATAACCACCACGACACCAGGGCTCCCGGGCTCAGGAGGACCAATAGGTAACATGGTGATAAATGGGGAAAAGATGGAAGTGGTCAAGGAGTTCATCTTACTTGGATCCACTATTAATGTACACGTGAGGAGTAGTCAGAGATAAGAAGACACATTGACTTGGGTAAATCTACTGCACAGACCTCTTTAAAGTGTGGAAAAGAATGTTACTTTAAGGAGCAAAGTGTACCATGATGTTTTCAATTTCCTCATATGCTTGTGAACGTTGGACTAGAATAGGGAGAATCTATGCCTTTTGAATTATGGTGCTGGTGAGGAATATGGATAGGACCACGGCCTGCCAGAGGAACCAACAAATCTTTCTTGGAAGAAGTACATTCAGAATACTCCTTAGAGACAAGGATGGTGAGGCTTCATCTCATGTATTTGGAAATGCTGTCAGGAGAGACCACTCCGTGAACATCATGCGGGGGGAAAGTAGAGGGACAGCAAACAAAGAAGAGGAACACCTTCAACAAGATGGATTGGCACAGCGGCATCATTGATGACCGCAAACATTTAGGCAAACGTGAAGATGGCGCAGTATCCAGTTTGTTAAGCATTGTGTCACTGACGTATCTACCAGGTGCCACCCAACAATGCATCTAGTGAGAGAGAATGTCCTCTGAGGGTTTCTTGCCTATATTTCTGAGGAAGCAGATAGTCAGGTAGCTGTTGCATGGTTTAGAGCCTTCAGCATTTTGCTTAGCTGTTCAGTGCATAACCCACACCACAATTAGGGCTCTTTTGGTGAGGCTAAAATAAAAAAAAAAGAAAAGAAGGAAAAGTGCATTGTCATTAAGTTGAGTCCAATTTATAGCTAATCTATTTATGATTTCTGAGACTGTAAATCTTTACAGAAGCAAGCAGACTGATTTTTTTTCTCCTGTGGAGCAGCTTGTGGGTTTGATCTCTTGACTTTGGGGTTAGCGGCCTAAAGAATAATCCACATAGCCACCAGCGCTCTTTTGGCTAAGCAACAGTGCCTAGTTATTTAATCAATAGTAATCTGGTTTTTGCTGTGAAGTATTTTGTAGTTAGGTTTGGAATGACCAATTGACTTTACAGAAAATTATCTTCAATAATATGATGGGTCTCATCCAATCATTTGAAAGGCCTACAAACAAAACCAAAGTGTATTTGATTAAAAATAAATGTCTCCTGTATATTACATCCTACTCCTGCTAACGAGTTTGCAGCTTTCTGGATTATTTTACAATTTTAAACTCGCTCAGCTAGATCCGAGTCACATAATCCAATTGCATTCAATCAATCTCTTATTTGTATAGATACACCTTATTCATTCTCTTGTAGAACACCCCCACTGATACAGATTTGGTGTTGAGTGCTGAAAATATATCAAGTATAGCCACTTACTGTATAGAAAGGTCTTCAATACCATCTTATAATCTATCACATCAGAGTAGCAGTATATATGTTAACCATCTGTAATTTAGGAGCCCTGGTGACCAGAATCTTGGTGGTGTAGTCTTTACAAGTAGGGGTGCCAACTGCAAGGTCAGAAGTTCGAAACCCACAGGTACACTGAGGGGAAAAATACTAGGCTTTCTATCCCCATAAAGAATGACAGTCTTGGAAACTCACAGGGGCAATTCTACCCAGTCCTATAGCATCACTGTGAGTTGGTATTGACACGATGGCAGTGAGTATTGGTTTTGGCGGCACAGTAGGTAAAGCAGCAGATGCTAACCACAAGGTCTGCAGTGCAAAACCAGCCGCAGCTCCATGGAAGAAAGAGAAGACTTTCTCCTCCAATAAAGAGCTACCGTTTTAGAAACTTAGAGGACGCGATTTCACTCCATACTATAGGTTCATCATGAGCCAGAATTGACTCTATAGCAGTGAGGATTTTTTGTCTTGTTTTTGTCTGTAATTGGATTTTTTTTTTCCTGCTAAAATTTAAAGACATGACTCTCTTAATTACCATTGAATACGTTCTAATCTATCATAGTCCCATGTATGTCAGAGTGGAATACTGCTCCAGATGTTTTTTTATAGATTAGTTTTCAGAAATGATTCTTGCTTCCCCTAAATGGTCCTTTCTTCTAAGGTGATTCTGAATATATACACATGGACATCTAACCTTCTGATAATAGCAACACAGTATCCTAATCATCTGCATCATTCAAGATTTTTTAAAACAGTTTTATTGGCATATAATTCACATATCACACTATTCAATAGTTCAACTACATCAAGAAGACTTGTACAGTCATCACCATGATCAGTTTTAGAACATTTTCATCACTTTCATACTTGTTACTAGCTCCCCATTTCCCTCCAAACTCCCCTGCTGTAACCCCCTCAAAACATTGATCTAGTTATTGTTTCTAAAGATGTACCTATCCTGGATTTCATAAACATAAAAACAGTAACAACAAAACTCTTAATTACATTTTCCCAAATAGAATTTATTTCTTCAGAAGATATCCTGCATGAATAGTATTGGGTCAGTTGGTTGGCTTTTTACTTTAAGTTGGAGACTGTCCATAACCTCTGATATAGCTAAATCTCAGATATCATAAATGGGATTTAATTATTCATGGGCATATTAAATTTGAGAATTTTCCATGAAATATACTTTGCTTTCTATCATTTCATTACCTTATTTTCATTGTCAAAAGTAGATTGGCTCATCACCAGGAACAGTATTATCCATTTACTAAGTTATAGGATTTCACCTTTGGATAAATGTGGGAAATTTTCTTTCATACTTAAAAGTCTGCATTGGTTATTCTTGTTTTCAGAGCTATTGTCATTTCTGAGATAAATTACTCATTGCAAATGAACACAAGGACTGCGGATCACCTTTTCACATGCACACACACGGAGCTGGCAGCTCTGCTGAAGGAAGATAAAAGGTAAGTGCGCCTTCATTATAACAATGCAGACCATCAGGTTTTCTTTGCCGAAAACGCCATTCTAATACTTCATCTAGCGGACTTGTTATTTTATTCAAGAGACACACTTTTCAACAGTCGTCCTATCTTTCCCCTTTGGCTCATTAGAGTGGAGGCAATGCTGTTCTGATCGTGCTTCACTGAATTTAACAGGAACTGACTGAACATAGGAAAACAGTCTTACAACATTATTGCTTAGCATTTGCTGATGATACAGTTTGCCTAGCATACTATGCACTGTAAAAATTTTCCATCAAGACTTTTTAATGCTTTCCTTAAAATCAGTCGAGTTCTTTAAATGTCAAATAAAACAGAGTTTTTTTTCCTTAAAATAATAATTTATAAATATTTATAGAATTCTCTGGTGTTTAAACTATTTACTTTTTCTTTAAATGCTCTTTTCCCAACCTTGTAGTGATTGTTCAAAGTTGTCATTGTACTAACCTAATAGCAATCATTAGCTACTTTCCACTGATCAGGAAGTAGTAGAAAAGTTTCATGTTCCACGAATTCTCTCCATTATGTTTGGCTGTTCAGGGTAGATGCCAGGAAAGGTCAACCAACTACACTGAAAACTGCAGCGATATGGGTGACCTATGCAATATTATGTACATAGCTCCCATGTCGTTACCAGTTCTATGCTTCCACATGTGTTAGAGTGGTGTACACGAATAGGCTAATCTTCTAAATAAAGCAACTAAAAGGGCAGAAAATGCCAACGTTCTGTTTAAATCCCAACATGTTGTAACTAACACTCATCGAATTATTTTTGATTATTTAGAAAAGGGTAAAGAGCTCTGTTGCTTCAGTCAATACTCCTTGGGTGGCGAACTGCAAGGTCCACAGGCGGACACCATCGGCCACTCCACAGGAGGAAGATGGGGGTTTCTACTGCTGAGTCACTCTCTGAAACTCACAGGGCAGGTCTACGCTCCCCCGCAGCAGCAACTAACTCCGTGGCAGTGAGCTTTTGCTTTATTTTCTATTAAAAAAATAATGGTTTAGAAATTACTTTGTTTTCCATCTTAGGCTTAACAAAAATGTTTTTCTTAGGAATACAATTTGCAATTGAACACTAAACATCTGTGTATTCTCATTGTTTATTATCATAGTTAAGTTTAAAAATAATCTAATTAGTCAGAAAGATATAAAGCACTTAATATAAAGTTAAATTGATAAACCTATCATTTCAATGAGATTATTGTAAAAAATTATTTATTTACACAAATAAAAATATCAGATACCTGAAAAGAGGCAATTTGATGCCAACATGCTATTATTTATCTAATCAAATTGCCTCCAGCTATCTAGGGATATGGTAGAGCCATTATATCTTGAAGATATTTATTAAAATCCATCTACATGATATTTAATGGAAATAAACAGATACTGTGTCTATATCTGATAAGGAGATGGATTCAATGCCCATAATTTTTACATAAACAGTTTCCACAAGTGATGTGAGTTGCTCAGAGGCTGTTGTTTACCAACACTTCTTTGAAAAGCACTAAATAAAGGGTGCTACTGGATTTAAAACTTGGAATGGCACACAATTGACAAAATAATGTTGTCCAAGTAGCTCCGTTTAGAATTCAAGTTCCCACCTCTTCAGTTCAATAGTTTCTGGTTAGTTATCTAAATCTTTGACAACTTAGCTGAAGCAAGTTTCTTCCTCTTTTTAAGTTTTGTTCTATTTATTTAAATAATACTGGAAATTAGGCTCTACTAAAACTGCAATTATGACTTGTTGCTAATATTTTCCGTTTCAAGGATCACATTAACTTTGAACACCATTATCAGTGTGCCATTCTTTTTTGCATTCAGTCATATACTGCTTTATCTTGCCGGACGAGTGCTTTGTATTTCCATATTTTCTTTCCAGTGGGAGGTTAGTTTCTTAATTTATAGACTTATTTTTACCATAATTTCTTAATTGTTAATTCTTCATTATACTTAGCATTGGCCGAATGCCCTTAAAATATCAATCTTATACTTTATGTTTAAGTTTATAGCACCATGTTCCTAGAAATGCATGAAAAATTCTCTTGAATTTAGTGAGTGATATTCTCAGCCTATATTATTTTCATACACAGGAAATCCACCAACTGCAAGCTCGAGCCAAGAGCCACCTTTTATGGGACCACACACTGGCACATGTCAGGATAAGATCAGCCTTCTGCTCCTGAGACAGTCTGCTGGCCAAGCAACTGAACTCATTGATTCATAGTCAGATGTTCTCACAATTATGGGCAGCTGAGCGAAGAGAAATTTGATCACTTTGAATGAGTTCTGAAAAATCCTGTGCAATTGGGATGTTTTCTAAATCTTCTTGTTGATACTTTTTTCAATGTTTAAGAGTACATCTACTTGAGAACCACAGGAATAGGGTTTGCTCTTTTTGTTATTATGTGGGCCTTCAGTGTTCCCTTCACTCCTCTGATAAACTCTTCTCTAAAAATAGAATATCGTATACCTATACTTTACTTACTTAAGGGAATTTTTATGTATTTTTTGCATTTGTGATTATGATTAAATATAAGTTGTCTGGTTAACATACCCCGTTTATTAAATTTATTTTCACTGCCATCGAGTAGATTCTGACTCACAGAGTAGACCTGCCCTCTGTGAATTTCTGAGACTGTAACTCTTTACAGGAATGGAAAGCCCCATCTTTGTCCCAAGGAGCAGCTGGTGGTATTGAACTGCAGACCGTTAGCAGCCCGATGTGTAACCACTCCCCTGCTAGGGTTGCTACGATGTGTTTTAGGAGCTACAAGATAAAGTTCAGTACAGGAATTATGAACATGTTATTGGCAGGCGCCTTTGAGTCCGTTCAGACTCATTGGAATTCCATCACAACAGAAGGAGCCTTGCCTGCTCCTATGACAGGCTCACAGTAGTTTCTATGTTGTAGCCACTGTGTCAGGCCATCTCACTGAGAAGCTTTCTAATTTTCTGCTGACCCTCTACTTTTCCAGATATGATGTTGTTTACTAGAGACTGGCTCTTCCAGATAGCACGCTCAAAGTGCTTTAGACAAGGAACATGCTGGCTGTAGTTTTGCTTGTTCTTCTGGCCGCCCGTGGTATATTCAGTGTTCTTCGCCAAAACCACAATTCAAAAGAATCAGTTCCTCTTGCGTCTTCTTTACTCGTTGTCCAGCTTTCACACGCATATGAGACAATTGAAAATACCATGATTAGGATCAGGTGCACCTTAGACCTCAAAATACATTTTAATACTGTTGAATGGGCTTTTGCAATAGGTTTGCAAATTTTACATGGAATGAAGGATAATTTTGCTGTTATAAAATATATGATGGCTCAGAGAAAAAACACAGGAAAAAAAATTCACCTCTGTTTTGTTAACCAGCAAAGGTATCAGCTGTGCAGACAATAACAAATTCTGTATAACATTATGAAGAATGTCAATTCCAGGACTTCACTTGTGCTCTTCTGGAATCTGTACGACCAACCAAGAGGCAGCCATTTGAACACAACCAAGGCGTGCTGTGTGGTTTAAAATTAGAGGAAGGTGTGTGCCAGGATAATTGACATTAGATTATTACAAAGGAAGATCACTGATTAAATTTAATCAAGAAGAATATATCTAATTATTGTCTGTATCACTGTGCGCAATTAAACTACTTCTGTAATATTTCCTCAAGTTGAAATATCTTCTTTAGGAAAAGAACACACAAAAATTCCATAAGTGAGATTAGTTTAGCAAACATTTACACTTTCTATAATTTGGCTTAAGTACATAAATGAAAAGATTTGAAAATATAATAGTCATAATTTCTTGAACACCCATAAATATGACTTTCAAGTTTGTTTTCTCAATTTTTAAGGATTAAAAAACTAATTTTGAAATAAAATGTATTACTTTAAACGACAGACTTGTTTTATGGTACTTTTCTTCCCACTGTTGACAATCCCTCATATAATTTTATGTCATTCATCTTAGGGCTGTCCCTAAAGGACTCAACGCAGAGTCAAGTCCTTTTCAGAGAAGTGAAATTGGCAGAGCCCATCTGCTTATTTAGAGAATAGGGGATAGGAGTGGGTGATGGTATCATCTTCAGACTACCCTCGTTTGCCTATAACACTTCCGGTTATTGAGATGTTGAACTGTTTGTTAAATCCACACTGGAGATGTATATATCATATCTTCTGGGTGAGGTGGTCAGCAAATTTCACTTTAGAAAAGCAAGTCTATTTTATGGTCAATAATGTGGAGAGTAAGTGCCTAGTATTCAGTTTAGTCACAGAATTAAATTTGACAAAACTCAATTTATAGGTGGGCATCTTGAGTACATTCTGGTTGCATTTTTACACAAACCCATGAAACCCATTCGTCTTTAACAAGGTTTTAAGGATTTCAGATTGATCCACATTTTTCTAATGCACACATATTTTTTTTCTAGGTGGTAAGCAATGAAGATGAGGATCAATAGCTACATGTCACCACATGATGTTTGGTCACTTGAATTTCATTTCAGAAACACCTAAGTTACTTTTGTTCCCTCATCCTTTAAAAAAACTATATAGAAATCTCTTAGATTATAGCTAGGCTCACAGATAAAAGAAAGTCTAAATCCAAATCTATGCTTTCCCTCGTATTTCCTTTTGAAAAAGTGTATTTCCTTTTGAAAAAGTGTATTTTTCTAAAGGAAAGAGGGAAAGCATAGATTTTGGAGTTAGACTTCTTTTATCTGTGAGCCTATCTATAATCTAGGAGACAGTCATCAGTTTGTCCCATGAGTAGTTAGAATATCACAAGGATGGGTGACACAATTCAAGCATTAGGATATATATGGGGCATAGCTGCTTTAATCTGAGATATAAGAGGACAGATTCCTAAGGAAGTGAGATTTAACATGAAACCTGAAAAATTAATAAGAATCAAGGAGGCCTACAGAATGAGGTAACCATGAACAAGGCAGAGCTTATAGCATCTGAAAAAGTTTATTGGAGCAAGAGCCGAGGGTGGAGTCATTTAAAAGAAACCCTGGAGGAGAAGCACAATGACCTCTTGGTCCATGTGTCCATGCTGATAAAGGAGACGAGAGCAGAGAACTCCTCAAGATGTCAAGCTCTTTGAAACTACATCTGTATCCTGATACACTTAGTCAGCTTCTACAATTTAACAAGAAACCCATGTGATTCTCAGAGATCCCCCCGTAAGTAATATGTTTCTTAAATTTTCCAAGGATACTTTTTAAACTACAGATTCTGATGCTGTAAGTATAGGGTAAGAACCCTTGATGGTGTTGTGTTTTGGACTACAAACCTCAAGTTTAGCATTTCAGCCCTACCATATGTTCTTTGGAAGAATGACTATATGGTCATTAAAAGATGGGTGTGGCGATGAAAATGGTTAGGGTGGAAATGCAAATTCTCAGAATGAGTTTGGATAGGAATGAACTTGTTCAAAGTCCTAAGGATACACAGTTTTTGGATACTCAGTTTCTATATCTGAGTAAAGTTAAATGTGTCAAATAAATTAATGGTAGAGAAAAGTGTCTTAATCTATCCATCCTTTGCTTGTCCAGTAGGAAGCTTGAGCAAATAGAATAAACCCCCAAAATCCAAATTCATTGCCATGCTGTTAATTTTGACTCCTAGTGAACTGATCAGATAGGGTAGAATTGCCCCTTGAGTTTCTGAGACTGCAAATCTTAAGGCACTAGAAAACCCTGCCATTTCCCCATTAGAAGAAATATATGCTCCATAAATGTTAGTTTTTATTGTTGTATGTTTGTTTACTTGATTGTCCTTATTTTGTTGTGCTTAATCAGACTTATTAAATCATGTCTTATTAAATTATAAATTGGTCTCTTTCACTCTAGGCTATAACATCTTTTAGAGTTCAGTTATTATTTATGAAGTGTTTGTTTTTAAATCTAATTTTCTTGCTTTATTCTCACCTTTTACATTATGCCCTATATGCAGTTGTGCTTCCTGACTTCAAGAAGTCAGTATTCAGGTAGTTCTGAATTTATTGTTCAGGTTTGTGTAACACAATGAAGAATCTAAAATTTTATGAGTATTTATATATCATCTTACAAAATAATTGTTGCTTAAATAAAACATAACTACTTTTAGCCTTTCTATAATTGTGAAAAAAGGGTGCAATTACCAAATGCAGATTGCAAGCCCTAAGGCTAATCTTGATAAACTTACCGAAATTGTCTGACAATGAATTTGAACATGTAATAGAAGTGATGTTATTAACAGCAACAAGAAAATTACTAGTCAAATGACATTAAACCTTGAAAAATTATGGTAAGCAAAGTCTGTTGATGTCCAGGTATCCGGCTCAAATAAAGTGATTGGGACATTTAAGGTTACCACGTATATTAAGTGAAAAGTATTAATTCTTCCCTTAACTACTTGCCTATTAAATCATTGCTAATTGCTTTGCATTACATTATATTGTTTATTATAAATTTTGCTACTTCTATATAATAGCTCAGAAATCCAGGATTCAGAGGCTCAAACAGACCTAATAAAGTGTCTAAAATCACTGTAAATGACCCCAAACCCAGAATTCTTGAACTCTGATTCCAAACCCTATTGTTTGAGTTAATTTAATATGTCAAGGGGAAAATAGAGAGGCAGGCGATTGTAATGGATGTTAAGCAATGATGATGGCCTTCTGTGGTATGACTGTGTGCCCAAGAGACTGTAGTATGGAGAGTTACAGGCAATTCGTGAGAATCAACAGATAATTTTCTTGTGAACTGCTGATGAACATTCATTTCTATCAGAAAGGTACATGCGCACACATCCACAAAGAGCAATAAAGTTTCATGAGCAATTGCATTTCATCATCCATCACTTGTAGCCACCCGTAGCTGCCTAGGGAAGACTTGTTTAGGCTAACCTAGTATAATATTAAATCTATCATCACTACAATATCTATACTTATAGTCTCCCAAATTGAAGCTTCTTTAGGTTCAGAAATTATACTTTAGACCATTCTTTCAGATAACCTGTATATGAGCAATAAAATTGAAATGAAAATTGATGATTTGGACTATAAAACTTTAGCTTTCTGTTTTATTGGTTGCATACAGCCAAACTCACAAACTGTGGTTCATTCTTAAAATGTTCTTTAAACTGAAATGGACCCCGAGAAAGGCTCCATCAATTATCATGAACAGTAACACTATAAAAAAAATAGCCAAGTCGTGGTTCTGAGACACTGTTGGTCCTATTGAGAGGTGTGTGGATTCTAACTTCTTGCCTGATGTGCAAATTGTTCAGCAGAAAAATTTCATTTAACAAATTTTAAAATATTATATATAGTTTAATATGTGAGTATATGTTTGCATGTATACATGTGGGGGCTTCAAAAAGATTTTTCCTTTGATTCCATTTGCTAATGAACTTTTAAAAGTCATTTCATATATATGGTGTATATAATATGGCATATAAAATATATCATTTACTTAATATGTGCAGTAATATAAAATGATAAGTTATACATATATCATATGGTATATGATATAATATATAGCATGCATGCAAAAGTAAAAATAGCCCTTTAAATGCCCGATGCCATTTCTATAATTGATTTCCTAAAGGTAAATGTTATGTCTGTTAAATTTCCTTGGAACCTTAGTCAATAGTGTAACATGTGGAAATATACTCTGATTAAAAACCTGAAGAATAAAAAAGTTCCTCTCTATTTGATTCCACTTATAAACCCCTCATGTGTACAGAATAGAGTTTTCATGGCTGTGACCTTTTGGGAGTACATCACCAAGCCTTTCAACCAAGGCATATCTAGGTGAGTGCTAACTTTCAATCTTTTGGTGAGTCAGTAGATTAGTTCTAGTGCTTTAATGATTGGGTCACCCAGTTTTTCCATATTTAATAAATATTTACATAAACAGACACATATGCATGGCTATATATACATATTAAAACCTATGTGCTATGTCTATCATATAGTTATGTATTTTACACAAGAGAATACATATATAACACATTCAGTCATAAATTATAATTTGTAGTGCCTATTTTTGTTCTAATTCCTTAGAATAGAGAAATCTTTATAATGGAGAAAATGCACAATAAATAGCAAGTTAATGGAAATATATTGTCATTGTTTATGTGTTTCCTTAAAAAAACATAAAGTCATAGGTAATATGACTTAGTACTGCCTCTAATGACCATGAGTTGAAATGACAACTACAAGGTCAGTTGTTAAAAAACCACCAGTAATTCTATGGGAGAGAAAATGAGGCTTTTTATTCCTATAACGAGTTACAGTGTTAGAACCCTGGAAACAATGGCAGTTCTATCCTGTCCTACAGGGCCACAATTAGTTGATGACAATGAGGTTTGTTTGTTTGTTGGTTGGTGTGGGAAAGAGAGAGAATGCCAGTCTAGGATCCAATATTTTTACAGTGGACTGAGTAATCTAGTTTAAGAATTTTTTGTAAGTTTAATGATTGTAGGAGAGTTAGCGCACAGAATATCTGGGACTGTAATTATTCCAGGAACTGAGACCAGGATTTTGTACAAAGAAAGTATAGTCAAGTGCAAGATAAGATAATCATCTAATATAGAGATCATTCCAGGAAGCTCAGTGTAGCTTTCATTCATTCTCCCATGAAAGCAAATAAAACATTTAACAAAAGAATAAACTGGCAAGGTATCTGTGAGGTACAGAAAAGTGGAAAATTCTAAAAGTATTATTTTTATGATATGATCCTTGAGAGAACAACACTGAGAGCCTCTCTTTTCCTAATTTCTAAAGGGAAATACAGACAGAGGAGTTTGATGTGGTAAAACATAGAGAATATGGGTCATCAATAGGATATTGATGCTGAAAATGGTTATCACAAATAGAATGTGCTATTAATCATGGACTTTAGTGGAAAAAATTCAGTCATACTTCATTTGGACAAATGTATTATGTTTGTTGTCTTAGAAAGAATAAAGTTAGATCAGTAAAACTTGAAACTACATGTTTATATCGAGGGCAATTGATATTAGATGATATTGAAACAGAATTTTAAAAAATGATATGCACTATACAAGTGCTCTTGGTGAAGGCTGGCTTGAAAAACACAATTGAAAAATTGAGTTCATTTGTTTGAGGTTAGCCTATATCTTGGACACCCGGGTGTTTATAAGATCTAGTCGGAGTACTGCTGGTGTTGTGGCACATTTTGGGCCGCTAACAGCAAAGTCAGCACATGGAAACTACCAGCTGGTCCTCAGATAAAAGTGAGGCTTTCTAATCCCTGAATGAATTACAGTCTCAGAAACTCACACGGGCAGCTTTTCCCTGCCCTGCAGGGTTGATATGAGTCAGAATCAACTCAATGATTTTAGACTGTTTTGGGGAGGACTGTTCTGTAGAGCCAGTAATGAATTCCATAACTCTGGAATGAATCACTTGTGAAACAATTATTATTGTCCAAATATTTGTGAGCTCCAGGGATTAAGGAGTTATTTGTTAACCCAGATAAATTAATCATGAATTTGTTCATTGCCTAGGCATTCTTGGGACCTGGCTAACATTTGCTTTTTACTTCAAATAGGCCCCATGTTCTGGAATAGTCTGTCTCTAAGGCATGATTCATTGAGAATGAATTCTCAAAAAGGATCTTTCGTTGAGATGAATTTGTCCTATATACTACAAATTTGTTCTATAATTTCTTTCAAGTGGTATTAATTGGAGATAAAAGTTTATCAATTGTTGTCAACCTGTGGGTTCCAACCCCTTTGGGGGCAAAACAACCCTTTCCCAGGGGTTGCCCGATTCATAACAGTAGCAAAACTATAGTTATGAAGTAGCAATGAAAATAATTTTATGGTTGGGGGTCACCACAACATGCGGAACTGTATAAAAGGGTCACGGCATTAGGAAGGTTGAGAACCACTGGTTTACATGGTCTTTGTCATTGTTAGGGATCTCATTGTCTAATCAGCCTTTTAGCTTAAATTAAAACAGTAGCTGCAGTGGTGTTTGAGGGGAAGAAAGGCTAATGATCGATATCAATGCACAAACATTTCACTTGGCATTCATTCTCAATTTTGGTATTATTTAATTCCAAATTCAATCTTTTCTTTCCTTCACAGTTATATAAAGAACTCATTTGCCATAAATTTGATCTGATTCGTGACAACAAATGTGTGTCAAAGGAGACACTGTCCTCCTTAGAGATTTTAAGGGCTGCCTTTTCAGAATCAGGATACCAAGATTTTCTTCTGAGGCAAGTCTGGACCTAAGCATCCAAATGTATTGGTTTACTAGTGGGAAAAAAAATTAAATCCTTGCCTCAACCAATGAGATGGTTTGTGTGTTGCTGTGATGCTGGAAGCTATGTCACTGGTACTTCAAATACTAACAGGGTCACCCAAGGTGAACAGTTTTCAGCAGAGCTTTCAGATTTAAAACAGGCTACAAAGAAAAAAGAGATTATACACTTTGAAGGATTAGCCACCGAAAACCCTACAGATAGCATTGAAACACTGTCCGTTACTGAAACCCTACTGAAAAGAAGCCGAACGCTGTCAGAGACAGAGTCAGAACATAGTCCTCTCCGGTCATAAGGCGCTCAAAATCTGGCTGAGGAAGAGTTGCTTTCTCAACGTAGACTCAAACATAATGGCATAGATGAAGAAGAGATTGTGGGAGTAAAGAATTCTGGACCTTCATTTGCTAATGGGCCTGACTGAAAATGAGAAGAAATAACTGAAACTTCAATAAATAATTTGAAGTTTGAATAAAGTATGAATCTAGGAAAATATGAAGTCATTAAAAATAACGTGGAATGTACAAAGATCAATATTCTAGGTGTTACTGTGCTGCATTGAACTGATAGTGGTCATTTTGAATCAGAAAAGCACATGGTTTACTGTGTTTGGAATGACACAATACAATGGAATGGTGTGGCATTCATCTTTATAAAGGGCGTGTCAAGATCTATTTTGAAGGACAATGCTGCCTGTAATAGGATAATGTATGTCCCCATTCACAAAAATCTAATCAACATAATTTATATACCAACCACTAAATTTAGTGATGAATAAATTGAAGAATTCTACCAAAATCTTCAGTCTGATGTTTATCAAACATGCAATTGAGATGTATTGATAGTTACTGGCCATTGGAATGCACAAGTTGGAAACAAAGCGAAGGGACAGTAGTTAGGAAGTGTGGTGGTGACAGAAAGATTGAATTGCATGTTAAAATTTTGCAGCACCAGTGATTTATTCAGAGCAATGATCTTTTTCCAAAAATACAGATTTGACTATAACATGGACTTCTATAAATAAAGTACACAAAAATCAAATAGACTGCATCTGTAGAAAGAGAGGATGGAGCATCTCAATATTCGCAACTAAAACTAGGCCAGCAGCCAACTGTGGAAAATACTATCAATTGTTTATACGGAAGGTCAGGTTGAAGCTGAAGAAAATTCAAGCAAGTCCATGAGAGCCAAAATACAACCTTGTATATCCAACCTGAATTTTAGAAAATCTCAAGAAAAGATTTGCTGCATTAAACACCTATGACAGGGGACCTAATGAGAAGTGGGATGACTGCATGAATATTATATATGCAAAAAGCCATTAAAATTACTCAAAGGAAAGAAAAGATCAACGTGGATGTCAGAAGACTCTGAACCTTGCTCCTAACCACAGAGTAGCTAAAAGCATATGGGAGAAATAATGAAGTCAAAAAGTTGAACAGAAATTTCCCAAGGGCATCTCGAGAAGACAAAGTAAAACATTATACCTACATGAGCAAAGTTGTAGAATTAGAAAACCAAAAGGGTATACATCTAGCATATCTTAAACCAAAAGAAATCAAGAAAAATTCAAGTTTTGAGTTGAAATATTGAAAGATTTTATGGAAAAAATATTGAAAGATGCAGGAAGCATGAATACAATGGAAAGGATAATCAGTCACTGTACCAAAAAGAACTCGTTGACACTGCACCATTTCAGGAGCTACCACAAAAACAAGACCCAATGGTATTGAAGGAAGAAGTAAAAGCTACACTGAAAACATTAGTCAAAAACCAGACTCCCTGAATTTGAGGGAGAGCAGGGGAAAAGTTTCAACAAGCTGATGAAGTACTGGAAGCACTCACTTGTTTATGCCAAAAAATGGGGGAAACAGCTACTTGGCCAACTGACAAATAAATCCATATTTGTACCGATTCCAAAGACAGGTGACTCAAGAGATTGTACAAATCATGGAACATACCACCGGTATTACATGCAAATAAAATTTTGCTGAAGATCATCCAATAATGGTTGTGACAGTACATTGACAAGGAACTGCCAGAGTTTCAGGCTGGATTCAAAAGAGATCATGGTACAAAGGATATCATTGTTCGTATCAGATGAACATGGGTGAAAGTAGAGAATACCAGAAAGAGGTCTACTTGTGTTTCATCAAGTAGCCAAAGGCATTCCACTGTGTAGATCATAAGGAATATAGACAACCTTGAGAAGAATGAGAATTCCAGAACTGTTGATGATGCTCCTGCAGAATCTACACACTGAGGAAGGGGCAGTTGTGACAACAGAGCAAGAGTATACCATGTGGTCTAAACTCAGGAAAGGTGTCCAGAAGACTGTATTCTCTTTCCACACAAATTCCATCTGATCAGAGAATCCAGATCATATGAAGAAGAAAGTGGCATCAGGATTGGAGAGAGGCTTACAACAATCTGTGATATGCAGATGACACAACCTTGCTGCTGAAAGTCGGGCACACTTACTGATGAAGCGCAAGGATTTCAGTCTTCAGGATGGATGACAGCTCAATGTAAAGAAAACCCAAATCCTCACAACTGGAGCAATAGGTAACCTCATGATAAACAGAGCCAAGATTGAAGTTGTCAAGAATTTAGCCTTGTTTGGATCCACAATCAATGTTCAGGGAAGCAACAGTCAAAAGATCAAATGTGACATTGTACTGGGTATATCTGCTGCACAAGACCTCTTTAAAATGTTATACAAGCAAGTGGGTTACTCTGAAGACCAATGTGTGCCTGATCCAAGCCGTAATATTTCCAGTGTCCTCAGATGCATGTCAAAGTTGGACACTGACTAAGGAAGACTGAAGAAGCATCCAAGTGTACGGAATATGGTGCTGGTGAAAGCAGCAAACATCTAGCTTGAAAGAAGTACAGTGAGAACGATCCTTAGAGGTTTGAATGGAGATTCTTTGTCTCAGTCCTTTGGACATATTATTAGTAGAAACCAGGTCCCGGAGAAGGACATAATTCTTGACAAAGTGGAGGGCCGGGAAAAATAGGAAAAGGCCCTCAATGAGGCGGATTGACCCAGCAGCTGCATGGATGGGCTGGAACATAAAATGGCGCCGGACTAGGAGGTGTTTTGTTCTGTTGTGTGGTCCCTATGGTCTCTAGAAGACGGAGTTAAGTCAAAGGTACCAGACAGCGACAGCATCACCCGGTGACTCTGTGCAGTCATATGGTCTTATTTAAATTTAGAAAACCAAATCCTGTACTCTTTATTTTTCTTTTTTAAAGAACATGGAAAGTCCTTTCTCTGTATCTTAAAATGATGTGATAATGCCACTGTGTCTCACGAGACTATATGCTAGATTTAAATGTTATAGGTTACTCTGATCTGTGTGCATGGTAGCTACATTAGTTCATGTCATCTTGAAGACATAAAAGTGTAGGGGTGGAGTCTAGCCTGTCAATCATGTCACAGCCTCACGGTGCCTCCTTGTGGGCATGTCCTTCTCAGGAGGAGGGTTCTGGGAACCTCTCTCTCTCTCTCTCTCTCTCCCTTTCTCTTCCTGTTGATGAGCCACCCTGAGACTTGATAGAGCCCTGTGATGCTTCCACCATTGGATACACACAACTCTGCATGCACTGGCCTATTCTTCCTGTATCTGCATCATTGCATGTGGCTGTGTGAGTCTGGAAAGGGATTCATGGACTAGTATTGGACTTTTGGACTCGTGTGGGACTTATGAACTTGAGTTGGACTGGGCTGGTATATTTTCCTGATGTATGATTACATCTTAATACAAAACTCTTTCTTATACATATATGAGATATGTGAGTTTCACTCCATTTGTTTCTCTAGTCAACCCAGCCCAACATAGTGTATATTATTTTTTTCTTGTTAGTCTGTATACTAGCAGCTACTAAAGTAGTACATTTTTTGTTATAGGGCATTTAATTTCTCAGAGAATGTATAACTTTGTGTTAATTGAAAAACATTAGATTTCTAGGTTTTTAAAATTTTTCAATTAGCGTTTACTTTTATTTTTATTAGTAGTAACAAAGAGCATTACATCTAATCATATTTAAGGAGAATATGGAACACTGATTTTATGTTTTAAATTAATTATTTTATACATTAATAAGTTTCTAAAATGAAAATGTAGGAAGGATTATGAAGTTTTAATTTATGTTTAAGTATTTCAAAAAGGGATTTCTAGAGACAACAATTCTGATAACAATAAAGATATTATTGTGTTAGACCAGGTTGACTCTAGAAACAGATCCAGTGACTCTCATAGGTGCTTAAGAGAGAGGTTTATATCAAAGAGCAATTGTATATTGAGAAAACATCCCAAAGCAGTCCAGATCCAGTCCATAAGTCTGATATTAGATCATATGTATGCTACTGGTCTGCAAATTCCTCTGCAGACATGCAATGATGCTGAATGCAGGAAGATCATAGGCTGGTGGGTGAAAAGTCTTGTGGATCCAGCTGCGGTGGGTGCATCTCAGCACTGGAGAGGGTTTCCATGTGGCTCCTCCAGCTCTCTGAGTGTGGCTCCTCAAAGGAAGGAGAAGCAGAGAGAGGGCTTCCTCCCAGGTCTCAGCAAATCTCCCATGGCTTGTCAACTGGTAGAGAGAGAGAGACTGGAAATTCCCAGAATCCTCATGAGAGGGCCATGCCCACAAGAAGGCATCATCAGCCTGTAACCTGATTGACTGGCTAGACTCCACTCCACTCCCCACACTTATCTATCACGGTGACATGAAATCATGTAACTATCACAATCATCAAAGTTAAGACTAACACAACTGAAGTTTACTTTAGAGAGAATTTAAGATAATAAATATTAACATAAATATAAAGTCCCTTCAAATGTCTACTTAGGACAGCACTGAATGGCACAAATAGGGGAGGGGAAAAAAACCTCTGCAACAGGATTGAATTGTAGAGTCCTTGTGATTGCTAAGATTTTTGTGTCAGCTTCACTGGGCCCTCATTCTCAGTGGTTTGGCATTTAATAGCTAGTAACCCCTCATGACCTGCCCTAACACAATATAATAAAATCAATCCTTAATGGAATAAGATTCAGGTGGAATATAACACCATTTCTCAGTTCACAGCTTTGATGCAATTAAAAGGACATTTTTTTTAAAAAGGAAATTTCTTAGGGAGTGTGTCTTCCTTCAATATAAGGACACTAAGAAAGCTTTATTATTATTTTTTAAATTGGGTCTGGATCCTGCCTCTGGTTCTTTGATCTCCAGTTCTTGGGCTTGATCCAATGGCCTAGCATATTGCTTGCTGATCCTGGGATATCAAAGCCTGCCAATTGAACTGCCAGGAGAAACCTCCAGCTTACCATCTGATCCATGGACTTAAACTTTTTCTGGGCATGACTTCCCCACTGTTAAAACTGTGTGAACCATTTTGTTGATATAAATTTCTCCCTGTACATACACATATATGCGTTGTTGCCTTTGCTTCTCTAGATGGACCAGTCTGAAAATCCCTGTGGCCAAAAGTAAATGGGTAGATATTTTGCTGTTATATAATGTCTCTGCTTTGACTTGGGCTTGGCATCTTTCACTTTCTGCCAACCCATTAAACTATTCACTGGTATTAAAAACAAAACCTCACTGAAATTTGAATATAAAATTTATTATGACCACATATTTTATTCATCAAGGAAGACAACTTTGATTCCAGGAAGAGAAAATGGTCTGATAAACTGAGTCTTCAATGGATCCTCTAGAGAGAAGAGTTGGAAAAATACAACATGTCAAAGAGGTAACTGAAAATCCCTTTTTTTTTTCATGAACTTTTGAAGCCTCCTTAAATAGTTCAACCATTAGCTAATTTTAACATGATTGTCCCTTGCCATCTTTCTTTACCAAGGGTTAGATGATACCAGGTTATTATTGGCCTAGTTGCTAGTAATTCAGTTTTCTACTATACTTATAGACTTGAAACTTTTTAAGACTTAAATTAGGAAGTGTTGGTTTGATGGCTATTTGTTTCTATTAGGATAATATGAATATATATTGTCATGCAGAAGTGTCTGGCACAGTTGTGTGGTAAAGATATTTTTATGGCCAGTATTTGGATTTTGTCAATAAGAAAAAAAACCTTAAAATCAAAGATATTTGTTTTTAATTTGCAACTTAACCAATGCTGCTTCTATACTCATTCCTACCTCTTCCCCTGTGACAAAATAAATCTTAATTTCTTTAAAACTATAAGCCAAACCTAGGCAAACATAAATGTTCATTAGTAAGAAGGAGAAAACAACAAAAATGTTTCCTATATGGAAATTGTAGTCCAAAATTGGGAACATTTAGTAGTTGAAGAAGGAGCTCTGGTGGGTGGTAGTATGTTACACATTGGGCTATTAAACTAAAGGTTCTTAGTTCAAAACTACCAGCTGCTGTGTGGGAGAAAAACCAGGCTTTTTACTCTAGTAAACATTTATAGTCTAGGAAATTCACAGGAAGCAACTCTAAGCTATTCTATAGGGTCACAATGAGTCAGCATCATTGAATAGATGGCAGTAAGTTTAGTTTTTTCAGTATTTGAAGATTGAGTTGCTAATTGAAATAGATTTTCTCAAAATTAGAAGAAAACCATTTTTTAAAATTCCAGCATTTTATGAAATCATTCCTTCTATAAAGATACCTCAAGTAGTCACAGAAGAGATTAATTTTTGCTTTCATAATGAAAATATTTCATTGTATCTCAAATAAAACCCCAAAAGGTATGATCTTATTCAAAATAGTGAGCAATACTTTTATATCTCTTTCTCGCTTCTTCCAAAATGTCTATCTTTACAGTTTCAAAACCACTCCCAAGGAAAGGAAGCAATTTGACATGAGTATTGAAAGGAAGATGATGTAATTTAATAGTTTATCCAATAAAAACTAACGAAAATCAATAAAAGCAATATATCCCAAAGTTTTCCCTTGAGACACTCTGCACAAAGAATAAAAGATTACCCAGTAGACACAAATCCGAAGTACAAAAATTAAAGCTGGATAGGACTGTTGACATGCACATATGCCTAAATACAATTATTTAAGTATAGTTAAAATTAAATATCTATTGCCTTTCCTTTTAAAAAAATGAAAATCCACATTATAAAAACAATGGCTTTCAATATAATATTTAGTAAATTATAGAGAATTTAATGGTGGGTCAAAACAATGTTAAACAGTGAATCTTGGTCAAAGGGAAGTTGAAAAATTAGTTTTGTTTTTAAGTATGAAAACATTTTAATGAGATAATGAAATTTGTATAAAATTAATTAATATGAGTATTCAACAAGTTAAAAAAGAGGTTGTTTGGAGTAAATGATTTTAAATGAATAGGATATATAAGAAATTTATTGAAAGTACTTAAAGTATAAAATGAAGTAAGAGAACATCAGTTATAAAAAAGTTCAAGTTCTATATTAGAACTTCCATGCTAGGCACTTGATTTATGGAAAGCTACCATTCACTTCCTATTGAATTTTGACATAATTTTAGCCTTCGTTGAGTTCATTCAGATCATAAAAAGCCTTGTGTGCTTGAAAGTAGTCCGCAAGACTCCTAGCCAGCCTAGGGATTGGCAGTATTAATCTCTGGGACTTACCTAGGAATGTCTTTATGGAAATTGGGTTTCCAGGCCCAAATATCCAAGAGTGATAACTGGATCAAGATGCTCAGAGGGCCTAAAAACTAATCCTATAAACTTTTCAAATCTCAATCATGAGTTCCTTCTCGCTTCCATTGTTCTTCCTGAAATGATGGCGAATTCATCAACCACAAATCCTGGTGTTGTTAGGAGTGGGGAAAGAGGAAATATGGCTGTCAAGAAGGAAGTGGTGACACACTTGCCCTAAGTCCCCCCAGCACAAAGGATGGAGAAGTGCTGATAGACCATTTACTTATCTATAGAAGAGGTGAGGACAGTGAAAACAAAGTGAGCAGAGAAAAGAAAGGGTGTTCACCCTACTCCTACAATGGGTATATTTACCCTTGGACACACAGCATGATACCTGGGTACAGAAATGCACTCACCCTGAAAGGGGAGGTACCCTATAGAAATACAAGCCAATAGCAGAAGACTTACCATAAAGCCAACCAATAGTGGAAGGTCCATCACGAGCTGACTAACAATCTAGCTTTTCTATGCAGGCCTCATATTTGCGAGGGGCCTTTTGGTCCTTCACATCAAAGAATCATTTGTGCTGTTCATACATTTCTCCATTTCTGTTCTGAAGCCTGTCCTTTGGCTGAATTCTTTTTTTGCAAGTAGAACAAGAACCAATGAAAGAGGAGCTCAAAATATTGAGTAGCATCCCAGTAATAGTTTTCTGACAAATTATTTATTTTTTTCAATGCTCTGTTGTTAAGTAACATGGTCATGAATCTGTAGGGCACCATTGTGACTGCTTGTTAATATTACACTTCATCTAGATCATTTATCTTTGCTTTGTGTTTGTGTATTGTATTTAAGACTTAATCAACAACAACCTACAATAACCCTGCAAAAGCAAACTCACAGCCATCAAGTAATTTCTGACTCCTGTTGAATCTTTAGGACAGAGTATAGGTGCTTCCTAAGGTTTCTAGTATTTTAAATCTAGAGTGGACAGCCTCATCTGTGGAGAGACTCCTGAGTTCAAATCTCTGACTGCGATTAGCAGCTCAAAGCAGAGCCCACCACACCACTAGGCACTTTAAGATTTGCTAAAGAGGCCTTTATAAGGTAACAATTGTGGGGATGCTGCCTGAACAGGCACTTTCATTCCAGTACTCATAGTGTCGCTAGGAGTCAGAACCATATTTAAGGCATTTAACAACAATACATGTAAACCAAACCAACTAACAAATAGAAAGAAATAAACAAACAAAACTTGCAAAGTTATTAGCAATCAAAGTACAAAGTACAAACTGAGATATTTTGCATTAATAAGCCACAAAGTAAAAGAAATGCTTAAATTAATAAATGCTCAAAGTAAAAAAAAGTTTGAAATTCAAGTAGAATTTAATTAAAACATAAATGTAGTCTAGAAACAATAAAAAAGATTGATTTGAAAAAACTTGTTAAATACAGATGTGAAGAATATGATCAATAAGATAAAATTAAAGGATACATATACTGAAAAAAGTAGATCTGATTTTGTAATAGCCAGTATAATTTTTATGTGTAGGTATATTTAGCAAGCAATAATATTTGAGCTAATTTCCATAAGAGTATAAAATAGATTATCTTTCAATAAACACAATAAGCATAAATAATGTTGGAAAGAGATAGTTCAAATCACATATTTAAAGGAAGTATTACCTAAGCATTAATGAAATTAATGAAAATGAGGGACTAGGAAAAATTCGGCTGAGAAAGTATTAAAAGATATGTGTCGATATTTATGCACCAAATACTGTGTCTCCATAATTTTGTTTGGTAAATGTTTGAGTTGCTGGAGATGTAGAGTAGCCTAAATAAATAGACAAAAGAAGTCAAGCACTGGAGAAAGGAAGTAGGGTTCTGGGTTAGGGGAGCTTAATGATGGTGTGTTTGACATGAAAATAAGATAAATTGTTGACAGCTTGTCTTAATCTCACTTTTATTTTTTCTTTCTTATTTCATATCTTATAAAGAGCCTCAGAACATTCACCCCTTTAGTAGATGTTATGTTCTCCAGGTAGGAAATAGTATTAACTACTACATCACACCTGGATTCTATTGTTAAAGTAAATTTTGTTAGTAGTTCTAGTTAAAGATGAAGTATCAACATTGGTGATTATCTTAAATTTCCTCTTCATTTTCTTTAAATAACGCAATATATTAACTCACAAAGGAATACAAATATAAGAAGATATATCAATGGAAGGGATGCTTTTGGAGGAAGAACCCGTTAACCCTTTTCTATCTACCTTCTGCCTTCAAACAGAAAAGTGCCTTCACAGGAGGATAGTAGAAGCAAGTCAATTTCTTCCACAGAATTCTTTAAGGCTGTAGGTTGCAGAATATAAGAGAATAGCAGGGACACAAACCACAGGTTGAGATGTAGTCAATTATTATGGTCCTTGTAGGCACAATTACTTATGTCATATAACTCTGGACTACATGTCTGTGATTTTAATCCCATTAGGAGGGAGTTCTCTGTTATACTAATGGACAATATTAGTGTGGAATTAAGTTCTGACATTAGTAGAGGGTTGGAACCAAGTCCCACCTTTGGTTTCCTTGTGGGTGTGTTCTGCTAAAAGACAAAAAACATACCTCCATTAAAGCCAGTGTTCTGTGTATCAGAGCTATCTCTAGCACACAGAAAAGGGGCCAGGACAATTAAAAGAACACGTTCCAGATTTCCGTTTAAAATGGTGGAGGCTGAGACCAGAGGCACAAGAGACTATGTACAGGGACGACAGCACAGAGCAAGAGGAGACACCCCAAGATGAAAGCACTGTGAGGTACAGCAACAGGATCGGGGCTCTTCCTGATCCATGGAGGAAGAGACCAAGGGACTCCAGAGCTAAGAGCTGAGCACCAGAGAGAGAGAGACTTGGTTGCTGGCTGAGGAGAGCTGCTTCTATGATCTGAAGACATAGAAACGCGTGATGGTGATTTGTGAGAACTTATTAACTTACCTAATAAAACCCCAACCCCACTGCCATCGAGTCCACTTTGACACATTGCAACTGGATGGGAGAGGGGGAACCACCCCTGTGCGTTTCTGAGACTGTCGACATTAACAGGAGAAGGAAGTCTCATCTTTCTCCCATCACTTCACTAGTAAGCCCCCTTAATTATGAATATTGTCGATGTCTTCTCTGTGGCCATTGCAGTGAAATATTGGGCCCAGCAGAGATGTTGAGGGGTGTGGTAGGAATGGCTGGTATCAGAATAGGTAAAGAAGGATGGAACGTGGAGGCATGCCTGACCCCTGACTCGCGGCCATAGAGAAGGCAGAGGTGGTTGATTATGATGACCATATGCCATTGTTTTGAAGTGCATGCTGAGTGCAAGTGGATACTTCGTTCCCCTTCTCATACTTTGTAACCAAGTATTCCCACTCACCCACACAACAAAGGCGATTAGACCTTCATCATCTGTATCACACCATGAGCTGGGCAGTGGTTTGGGTTCTCCAATGGCAAAGCTCCTTTGGGGCATGGAGATTGTTGAGTACGATTCATACCGCTGAGAAGTATGAGGTTCTAACCTACAGTCCATCCAGGGAAATATGAGCTATCTACTCCCTTGAAGATTTATAGCTTCTACTGTTCTATATAAGGTAGCTATGAGTCAGAATTGACTTTGAGCTCTTTTCTTTTCTCTTCAAAGTTCTCTGTAGTACTACTTCTACCTTCTTGTGCCTGATGGTGCTGACAGCCATCATCAGTGTCTCAACATTTTCCTTGAGCCCTGCACAGACAACTATGAACCTCCACCTTTTAAAGCCATCTTCAATGAGACCCTTTGCATTTCAATGCATCTGCAAGAGAACAGGAGGAACCTTCAAACCTATAATTCAGTACCACCCTTAAGGAGAAAACAGAAGATTATTCACTTCCTAAAACAACTAGAATAAGATTAAGGAGGAAAAAATTAGAGCGCTTATATGAAATTTAAAAGGAGTATAAAAATATAAGTAAATTATGTAACCCAGATATTAGGACCCACAAAGTGGAGATGGAAAATAATGTAAGAAATCAGTAGAGTCAACCTGAAGAACCATATCACAGGGTTAGAGAGTTCAGACAGCCCCCAGCATAATGAACAATGAATCAAAACACCATCTTTGGGCAATTTCTGAAAACTAAAGATGAAGAAAATATTCTAAAAGTTTCCCCCAAAGTAAGACTTTCCTATCAAAATAAAAAGAAAGGAAAAACATACCATACAAAAACACAAGAACCAGAACTCTGAAAGAGACATTCAAACAAACAAAGCAGACTGCATCTCATGTTGAAACATTGTCACCACCCATGACAGCTAGACTCCAACCCCATTGACCCTGTGCACGGAGCAGAACCACCCCACAGTTGTCCCCATGGCGGGAAGTTTGCCCACAAGTAGATTGCCATGGCAGGTGGCTTTGGACTACCCACTTCTGGGTCAGCAGCTAAATGATTACTTCTACAATATTTAAATGTAATGCTCAAAATAACCTTATAAACTATGACAGTGATTGAAATTTGATAACATGACACTAACAGGCTCATAATGATAAAAGTTGAACACTGAAAAATTAACTGGGTTAAGTTTCAGAAGGTGAAACTACAGAGAGGATACTGAAAGTTTTCCAAGTGAGATAAATTAAAGTTATCACCCATATTCACTGTCAAGTCTCTTCTAATTCCAACCCTCTGGGACAGAAAAGCACTGCCCCTGCGGGCTTACAAAACTGTAAATCTTTACAGGGGTAGAGAGCCTCCTTTTTCTGCCAACAGGCAGCTTATGGTTTTTGTGTTACTCTGGGTACGTTAGAGAAACAAATCCACAGAAACTCATATGTGTAAGAGTGAGTTTTACATAAAGGGTAAGTGTGCATCAAGAAAGCACCCCAACCCAGTGCTGCCCAAGCTCACAAGTCCAACATTAACCCATATGGCTGACACCAATCCACAAAGTCCTCCTCCATCTCACAAAACACACACAATGACACCGAGTGCAGGAGGAAAACCGAGTCAGTGAACGTGTAAGCAGCTCAGTGCTGGCAGGGGTCTCCACACGGGTGCTCCAGCACCCAGGGCTGCATCGGGGTAGGTCCATGTGGCTTCTCCTCAGGGATATCTTGCAGGAAGTGAGCCTTGCCAGATGAAGCAGAGAACTGGCTGAGGCAGCTGCACCCTGGTCCAACTATCACAAAGCAAGAGACCCGAGAACTCCAAAGGCAAAGCTCACCAAGCCATTTATTTTTCTGCCCTTCAATTAACCCCATGTGTGTTACCGGCCAGACTGGCACAGTAAACTAACTATATCAGTTTTGAACTGCTGACCTTGCAGTTTTCAGCCCTCATGAAGAGTAAATATCTGAAAAGTATTAGATATTCAACAGCAACTCATGATGTTGGAAATCAATGTATTAATGCATTCAAATTCTTAGAGAAAGTGAATCACATTTTGTATAAACAATTCTAGGAGTAAAATTAAGGCGAAGGTAAAGATATACATAGATAGGCAGGTTGGTTACCTTCAATGTATCCTTTAATTCAAAAAGTAACTCTGTAACATTCATTCTCAAGCAAAATTGAAAAAAAAAAAAAAGAAAGAGAAACTGAGAGATTCAGAAATCACTCAGATAAACTAAGGAAATTCATCAACTGAAGACTTCCCTAGCAGTCATGTGGCAGGTCTAAGACACCTTAAGAAACAAAGCAATAAAAATCAAACAAAACAAAATCCTTAGTTTATCAGTATAATGGAAATTATGCTAATAAATAAAACAAGGCAATTATTTTCTTATTGCAAGGTGAGATTGGAGAAGATCATAGTGTGCATGTATACAGTATATAGAAGGTGGGGCAATGGTTAAGAAATCGGCTACTCACCGAAAGGGCAGGAGTTTGAACTCACCAACTGCTCAGCTGGAGAAAGATGTAGCAGTCCCTTGCCCATGGCTCTGCAGTAATCCACTTTCTTTTCTATAGTAGTTTCGCTTTGGCTGTGAACAATGCAGCCTATGCCATACATAATAATGCTTTTCATATATTACTTTTCAGAAAATGGATTTAATTTTTGAGAGGACCATTGTGGGCAGAGAAAACTATATGAGAAGCAAATCCTCATTTATCATAAGAGGAAGCAAATTCTAAAGTAGGGTATTAATACATAAAAATAGTAGCATCATGTTTTATTTAGAAATGAGATGGTAGAAATATAGTTGGAATGCTTAAAGATTTAAAAGTAACTTTGAAATGTAGGATTTGAAATGTCTTTCTTTTGTGTTTTTTCTTACAAATTATGAAGAGTCTTTTGTGATTTTTCTTACAGAATTTATGATTACGTAAGTTAAAAAGGAGCCCTGGTGGCGTAGCGGATACATGTGGGCTGACAACTTCAAAATCAGCTGTTTGAAACCCACAGCTGCTCCTTGGAAGAAAGATGGGCCATTTTATGGCCATCAAGATTTACAGTCTCCTCGTCCTTGCCTGTGCGTCCCTGCTCCCCTGTGCTCAGCCATGGCAGGGAGGCCTGAGGCAGGACATACAGTATCTCCCTCTCAGTTTAGCACGGCTGTCCTAAGCACAGGGCTGGCTCTTAAAGGTATGAGAAGACATTTCCCCCCAAAAAAGATTTACAGTCTCACAAACTCATAGGGGAAAGTTCAAATGTGCCCTGCAGGGTTGCTATGAGTCAGAATAGACCATAAGGGTTTTTTTTGTTTGTTTGTTTGTTTGTTTGTTTTTATTACAAAGTCAATTTCGTGTTAAATGCGAAAGGAATCCATAACTATGATAATGGAATGAGCACCAAAATGAAAAGAAAAGGCTGCTTATGACCAGAGGAAACACTTTGGTGCAAAAAAGGTTTGGGGGATTGATGACAGATTTATACAATGTGTGGGCTATTGCGCGCTGTTAGCTCCTGATACAGCACAAAGTGGTATCTGTGAAACACTGGGAACTACAAGATGTGTACTGAATTCTAGGGAACTATTTTTCAAAAAAGAATCCAAACATATGCCTGTGAAATATGTTTATGTTAGCGACATAAGTTATGGAAACCTATAACTAATGGAAACCTATAAATAGCCTACTATCTACTACTGAATCCATTCCAACTCATAGTGACCTGCTAAGACAGAGTAGAACAGCCCCACAGGGTCTGGGGTTGTACATCTTTGTGGAAGCAGACAGTTGCATTGCATATTGTTCCCATGGAGAAGCTGGAGGATTCAAACCATTGCCTCATGGTTAGCAGCTCCATATTCTACCCACTGCACCATATCCAGGCGCATTACCTAAGGTATCGCAGAATGAATGTATGTAGCCAAGCTTGTGCCATTTGGGTGATTACTGGTATGTTTGAGTGCATTATTTTTTGGCTATGTTATCAATCCTTCTCATTGAGGGTTTTCTAGATTTTTATGACCGCTACCAAATCTGATATTGTTTGTTAGTGATTGGTCTTTTCTGATGATACATCCAAAGTAATCAATTGAAGTCTCATCATCCTATTTCTAAGGAGCTTTTTGGTTGCATCTTTTCTAAGATTCATTTGTTCCCTCTGAAAATTTGTGGTATATTCACATTTCTTTTGCCAGCATCATAATTTAAATGCATCATTTCTGTCTTCTTTTTCCATTGTGCAAATTTGCAGGTATATGAGGTGGCTGAAAGAACATAGTTTCAAGCAGTGTGTTGTTAAATGCTGAGCGATTTCAAGTTGGTTCCAGCTCACAGTGACCTTGTGCGTAACAGAGCACCAGCTGGTCCTTTGCCATTCCCAAAATGTTCTAATGTTTGAGCTCATTGTTGCAGCCACTGTGTCCATCCATATTTTTAGTGACCTTCCTTTTGTTTGATGATTCTCTATTTTTCCAAGCCTGATCTCTTTTCCAGGACTGGTCCCAAAGCGTGTGAAACAAAGCATCACCATCCATTCTTCTAAGATCCATTCTGCCTGAACTTTTGCCAAGACCAACCTGCCTAATTTTTTTTTTTGCAGCCCACAATACTTTCAATATTCTTCAGCAGCATTATACTTCAAATGCATCAACTTTTCTTTGGTCTTCCCTATGCAATGTCTAGCTTTCACATTTATATGAGGTGATTGAAAATGCTATGGCCCTCAAAGTAGCTTCTTTGCTTTCTCAACACCTTAAACAAATCTTATGTAGCAGATTTACCCAATGCAATGCATTTAATCTCTTTTGATTACTATTTTCATGAACATTGATTGTGGATCCAAGCAAAACAAAATCACTGACAAGTTCAATCTTTTCTCTGGTTAGCATGATGTCACATATTGGTCAATTTGTGAGGCTTTGGGAAATTTTGAGGCCCTACCTTGAGGCTGGTCAGTGTCCTTTCTTGAGTAGCCAAGTAAGGCCACTGTGGTAGTTAACATAATCTGGTGTCAACTTAAAACAATTAAGACTGGAAAGGTGGAGTTTAGCCTGTCAATCAGGTGGCAGCTTGATGACCACCTTGGGAGGCACTATGGAGATAAATAGCTCACTGGAGGCCAGACCCACACTTGCTGTGATGCATTCCTGTAGACAAACCACATGGAGCTACGCTGATGGAGCCAGAGACCTGGAGCTGGAGGAGCCGTGCGAAGATCCATGCCAGTGCTGACATGCTTCCACCATCACTAGATCCACAAGACTTTCCATCCAATAGCCTGTGATCTCCCTGCATTCAACGTCATTGCATGTATTGCATGAGTCTGAAGAGGTATTTATAGACTGGTATCAGACATATGGGCTAATCTCAGACTTACAGACTTGACCTGGACTGAGCTGGGATGTGTTCTTAATGGACAATTGTTTTTTGATAGAAAGTCCTCTCTTATCCACACATGAGTGTCTCTGGATTGGTTTCTCTAGTCAACCCACACTAACACAGCCACTCTGCACCCTCTGTTCTCTCTTACTGGGGACTCACACTCGTCGGCAACTATATACCTTCCCTAATTGCCCAGGATGATACTGAACAAATAGGGGCCATCTGTAGCCAGAACTCTTCAACATTTCTAATCCTCATCAATTCCACAGAACCTAACTAACTCTGCCCAGTTTACTACACAGAAACTGTCTTCCACAATTCCAGCTGGCTATTACCTTCTCCCTCAGTGCTGCCCCCTGCATGGTCCACTTTTATAGGGCACTATGTCCTCTCCAGAGAATTGTCAGCAACATGAACATATTTCATAAAAGTCATTCTGAGTCTGTGTGTCCTACCACACTGGATAAAACGATATCTAGGTACCTTTAAAATAGCCTCTAAGGAAGCAACAATGCGTGGTACAGATCACATAGCTTCCCTTGTATTCCAATTCTGCTTTCTATAATTCTCCTAAAAATGACAAATTCCTTTTTAAAGCTGCATTTGTGTAACTGTTCAAAGATAGAGCATCACTGACTCACGATCACCACATGTTACTTTTTCTCGTGCCTAATACAGGATTCCTCTTGACAAGAACATCAGGAATGCTATGCATGTGTCATATTGCTTTCTGATGGTTTATGTATGAGTCTGATGCCAATTCTGAGAGTACAATGTTCGGTCCATAGGCACTAAGGAAAAATGTTCTAGTTTACTGGGAGGAATTCATATGCTTCATTATTTTAATATGCGAAGTTTAGAATTTTTATGGACCCATTTTGAAAGTATGTTTATCCAGTAATAAAGAAAAATAGCAAATTATTTTGTGGTTTTCTTCAAACCACATGGCAGGAAGCTGGATGATTTTAATCGTACTTTAGTAGCTCATAAGGAAATGCCCTCAAGTAAGCCTCAGGCAAACGGCAAGCTGTTGACAGTTTTTCTTTTGGAAAAACTTCATTTGATTGTAGTAGTTTTTCCTCCTCCTAAATATTAAATAGAAGCAAGCTAAAGTTTCTAAGACTCATAGAATCTGTCACAGGGAGTTTTTTCTTTCCTTTTTCAACATGTGAGTCAAAATTTGAGCTCAAAGTATAAAAGCGTACTATCAGCAAAGCAGCTCTTGTGCTGTTGCAAAAGAGGTTGGTCGACCCTTGGCCGAGATCCTGGAAAAATGAATCAGAGGTAGATTTTTTGGCCACCTTTTCACATGTGTTTCTTCAGAATAGTGGCAGAAATCAATGGTTTCCTTAAATAAAACACTCCAGGGACAGAAGAAATTGGATCCTGGCTCAATTCCTAGAATTTGTGTTTTTGCGTGTATGATCATTCCTTAGCAAATACTTCCAAAGTCAAATCCTTTTTTCCCTACATTTATAATCAAAGAAATAAGTACCTACACTCAGGTTTAAAATTCTGATGCTTGGAATAATTCTCTTCTGGTGCTTTCAAACCTTCATCATCTGCACTCTGATCTATGACAAACAAATGGATGCCAAATTCACAAATGCAGCAGTAAACAACTCAATGTCTGAGTTATTAAAATTATTAAAATCATATTTTAGTGTATAGGGATGTATTTTGACAAGTTGTCTATAAACTATTATGCCTTTGTTTCTCTTCCTCTGATTTGTCTTTGTCTTCCTCATATTACTTAATTCACCTATCACCTCATTCATTCATTCATTCAGCTACTCAGCAAAGCTTTATGTAGTACTTCACATTTATCACTTTCCATTTGTGTTAGTCTGAGTACTTTAGGGAAACAAATCCACAGAAACTCATGTATAAGAGAGCTTTTTATATAAAGGGTAAGTGCACATCAAGAAAATATCCCAACCCAGTGCTGCCCAAGCCCAGAAGCCCAACATTAGCCCATATGTCTGACTCTAATTCACAAAGTCCTCCTCCATCTCACAAAACACATGCAATGATGCCGACTGCAGGAGGAAAGCCAAGTCAGTGAATCTGCAAGCATTTCAGCACTGGTAGGGTTCTCCGCACGGCTGCTCCAGCACCCAGGGCTGCATGGGGGTAGGTCCATGTGGCTTCTCCTCAGGGATGCCTTGCAGGAAGTGAGCCTTCCAGCTGAAGCAGGGAACTGGTTAAGGCAGCTGCACCCTGGTCTGACCATCACAAAGCAAGAGACCTGAGAACTAGAAATGCGAGGCTCACCTAGCCATTTATCTTTCTGCCCTTCAATTAACCCCACGTGTTTATCGGCCAGGGTGGCACAATAAACTTTAACTATATCAATCCACCCCTTGCCAACTTGGCACCTGTATATAATGCTTTACCCTCACAATTGCAACTAAGTAACACCTATACATTAATCTTTTAAACCTGTGAATATGTTCTCCCACCTATGAAAGTTTGTAAGCCAACCACGTAATGCCTTTATCCCCCAATTTTGGGTATCCAATTTACCATTTGAGGTCTCCTGAAGTTTTCCCAACTTTATTGAATTTGATTAAATTATTCACTAGATGAGTATATCTTGGTAAATT
The DNA here is from genome assembly GCF_000313985.2 of Echinops telfairi. Taxonomy (NCBI): domain Eukaryota; kingdom Metazoa; phylum Chordata; class Mammalia; order Afrosoricida; family Tenrecidae; genus Echinops; species Echinops telfairi. The sequence goes on along the minus strand of NW_022107432.1, from coordinate 4,250,309 downwards.
TTTTGAAATCCTATTTAGGTATTTGGGTAACCTTTCCAAATCTTACGCAGCATACAATATTTAGGTAAACATAATAATAAATTATACAATTCTCTATGTTATGATTAAATTATAAAACTGTTGAATTATATGATGTGCAAATTATTTGCCAAAGGGGCTGCAGAAAAAAAAAGAAAACTTCATAAATTAAAAAAAAAGAGACCAATGTTGATGATAAAATTATCATCATAACTACCATTTATTGAGTGATTACTGTTTTTACCTGGTTTAATGTTAGTACTCAATGGTTTAGTAAATGCTTAAAAAGTATGTGACTAGTCACAAATTGCACAGAGAGTGGAGGAAACAAAATTAGAACTCTGGCTATCCAACTCCAGTACTCATGAATTTAAAACTACATTGTACACATATATGGCCAAAATATTAATGTCATAGTGCTGATTGAAATAGACATTTTATGTTCTTGTACACAATAATATATTTACATGTTTGACCCATTATTTTGAAAATCATGCACATTTTTCATACTGCAATTATTTGTAGTAAAACAATTATTGAACACATTCTAAATACAAAACATGTTTGATGTATTATTTGGTGTGCACAATGTCCTCAGTCAAGCTGTGGGTTAACTTATTACCTGCATTTGACACAAGAAAAGAAATGAGTTTCCAAGTTGTTAAGTAACTAATATAGGGTTTCTCAGTCAGTGGTGGTTTTAGGATATGCTTATCAGTAACCTTATGCTTATAAGTAACTTGTTTCTATAATGTGTTTTAGCTGCTGTGCTTCCTTATTACCAAGAAAAGTGAAATGACCGTGCCTTATCAAAATAGAAGTTTAAAGATCTATTTTGGTTGCTAAATTAAATTTCACTGAAGAATGACAACTCTCACCCCATAAAAATACAGTGGCATAAGTAAGAATTTTTTTAAAATGCTTTGGTTGTACCTTAACTATTATTTGAAGAAGCACATAAAATAGAATTTCAGTTATTCAATTCTATCCTTCCTCCCCCCAAAATGAATATACTCACTTCTATCTATTTCACCAGTAATACTATTCACAGCAAGGGATTTACAAGAGAGCAGTGACTGAGGAATGAGGCTAGGACTGATGTGAGAGGAAGGCACTTCTGCTAGTCCTCTGCCGACTGCTCCTCACTACCTTCTGCATGCTTCAGCCTCCTTTTGACCAGCGACGCCCCATGTTCAATTGTTTCATACTGTAGCATCCATACAAGAAGCTATTTGTAAAACGAGCTCTATAGTGTAGTCATAGGACTATTTCAGTTCTTCATACTTGAGGATAAATTGAGTGTTCATTAGGTATGTTTTAAGAAGCTGCTGGGTGAATTTTTTGAAAGATCTAACCTTTAGATTTTCCAATAGCCCCCTCCCTTCTATCTTTTCCTTATGAAGCTGAAAACACTAGGTTAGATTCCCTCTTTGTGTTGAAAGGAGTCCTGTGCTCTGCCCTCTGCATGGTCTAATAAACAGAACCAGATGAGGCCGGAATAGCTTGGCAGAGACCTGAATGCTGGGAAGACACAACTGCCTGAGAGCTCCCCCCACCACCTGTGCTTGGCACTCACTCAGTCCCCTGGCTCTGCGATGAAATCTGAGGGACAGAAGACTAAACTCTCACGGACTGGAACTGAGGCTCTCTTCTAGCATCAGAATGGAGAATGGAAACGGGAATTGTCTAAGTTGATTTTTAAAAGATTAAATTACACGTTTCACATAGCTGAAAGTTTGGCTGAGATTTCTTGATGCTACAGTAAAAAAAAAAATGCCTATGGTGGCAGCTAAAGGGACTCTTTTGTGGGGGAAGACACAGAGCTTCCATGATATCTACATTCCTCCATCCTATTCTCCCGCGTTGGGTTCAATGTTTGATGGATTTTATAGTCTGAACTTGCAGTAACCACGGAAGAGGAGGTGGTGTCAGGAATGCCATGTGGATCCCAGCTCAGCGCCGTGGCCGTCGGCTGAACCGTAGCCACAGCTCATTGCTCCGGAGATGGCCGGAGGACTGGGGTGCAGACTATTCACTGGTATCTGAACTGGGGATATTAAGATCAAACAGAACAGTGAAGTCTGTGATGAAAAGACTTTAACTTTTGCACATGTCTGCACTATAACAGCCTAAATCAACCAACCAATTCCACTGCCTTGGAATTGATTATGACTCAGAGAACCATAGCAAATCTGGGCTGGTCAGTTTTTACTGGATCAGATACATTTCTCCCCTGGAGCAGCTGGTGGACTTGAACCGCCCACCTTAAGGCTCATAGTCTAATGTGTATCGGACAGTGCCACCATGGCTCATTATACCACCCACCCCAAAGCAGACCACACTCACTGTCATGGGGTTGATTTCCAACTCACACCTAACCTTGTTACTGAAAATTCTCAACCTAGCTAATTCTTCAGGTGTTTTTCTTCCTCAAGAGGATTATTATAAGTGACCATAGTTGAAAGAGAAAAATCTTGGCAGGTTGTTATTTCTCATTAGCTTACTTCTTTTAAAAACTCGGGCAAAAAGATGTAGGTGTTATTTTTGCCGTGTTTTACTTACAAACACATTTTTATAAACTAAGAACATTCTAGCCAGGTCACACTGACAAGTATAACTTTGTCTTTGATTCATGATGCATTTTAAGATAATCTGCTTTCTAAATCCTAAGCATAATCAATATTCTTTTTACTTTGCAAAGAAATGTAAAATACACAGGCAAACAAGCTTGCTCCCTTTCTTTGATCCAAAGCTAGTATGAAAAAAAGGCAAAATAAAATTAAACAAAAATTCTTATATACTCTTTGTTCATTTGGCAATATCTGGAGACATTTTTGTTTGTTACAATTGGTTGGAGAAAGAGGCCAGGGCTGCGGGTCCACATTATTCAGTGCACAGCAGAGTTTTATACACAGAAACTATCGGGTCTGAAAGATAAGGTTGAGATGTGGAAATGGTAGATGATAGAGACATAGATGTAGATGTTGATGTAGTTGTTGGCGCAGGTGTCGATGTAGATGTCAATATAGATATATAGATATATATTCGAAGAAACTTATTTAAGTTGATAGACCTTCCAAGAAGTATGTTTTAGGAATTGCTCATTGAGGGGAAGATTTTATATTGCCTAAAACAACTTTTTTTGTGTGGAAGAATCATTCAAGTAGTCCCATTCAATTAGCAAAATACAGTGTTTTGCATGAAGGTAATGTAGACAGGGGGTTGGACAAGTCAAGGGCCCATGCTCCAAAATGCACAGTCATTGAGTCAATTCCCCCTCATCGTGGCCTGAGTGCGTAGAACTGTCCCTGTACATTTCTGAGACTGTAAATCATTAAAGGAGTAGACAGTTTCATCTTCCTCCCTCGGAGGAGCCCTGGTAGGTAGTAGGCTATGCCTTGGGCTGCTGACTGCAAGGTGAGCAGATCGAAATCACCAGCTGCTCCCTGAGAGAAGGCGGAGGTTCTCTATTCCTATAAAGATTCATAATCCCGAACCCCACAGGGCAGTCTACCGGGTCCTATAGGTTGGCTAATTGTCAGAATGGACATAATGGCAGTGGGTTTGTGTTTTCGGTTCTCTTTCAGAGAAGATGGTGAATTTGAACTGATGACTTTGTGGTTAACAGTCCAAGGCATAAACCACTATACCAGGGTGTGAGTATACATCTATTCTCTGTGTGGGACAATATAGAGATCATTTTTACTATCGAGAAATAAAAGTAGTGGTGGACTGATCTATTGCTGACCCCAATCCGCAGAGGAAGTAGTATTAATCCTCTTTGGGCCAAATATGGTCTCTGGGGACTTGTTCAATTAGGGAAATTGGGAAACCTTAAAAAGGAAATACTGGAAACTCTGTTGTAAAGATTCAATTAATTAATTGAGGGCAAAAATGTCCTTTGAGAGATATCTTTTATTCTTGATTTGCTTTTATTTAAGAAAAATAATCTCTCAGGGGCTGATCCTCACATGATGATTATCATCATATTAATGCAATGAAACCTTATTAATAAATTTGTTCTTAATTGTTCTTACAACCATAGAGTGAGAGGTTAATTATTATGAGCATAATATCTAATTTCACCTTGTGATACTACTTGGTTTAATATTCTTATCACCTCAGAAGTGGATCAGAGAGTACACATTACTTTCATTTCTAGGATAGAATTTTCCCTCAGAATAATAATGGACACCATAAAACAGTTAATTTTGCATTTGGATAGAATAGATAAGAGCTGATAATTGCCTTTTTAAATGTAATATGTTGATACTACGACTATAGGCACATAAAGTGCTTTGTTTCTGTTTTAATAGTTTAATTCGGAGATATCTGAAACCTACTTTGTAAATGTTGTATCCATTCAATCATTCCATCAATCAATCATTCAATAAATCTTTATAAAATGTTCCACAAAGAAATATGTTGGGTCCTGCGAATACAGGGATTAATAAGGAAAAGCCACCCCACCACCACCCACACACAACACGCTCAGTTCTAAATTTTTGCATATTTTCTTTGCATAGATTAAGCACTATTGATATGAAAGCTCATTGGAAAGGAAATTGTTCTAATTGCATGACCCTTTTCAATTCACATAACTTGTCACATCCAGTACAAATCAATTCAAAGCCATCAAATGTAGAATATTAAACTATTTTTTAATTCCTTAGTTATAAATCCAAAGCTTTTTCCAAATAGAGACTAAGCATTTTAACTATAAGTTTATTTCATATGGATAATCTATATCGCATAGTGTAATTTCTGACAGGAATAGAAATCCAGGAGGGAGTTATCTTTAATATAACAGACTTGTCCTGTCTCTTGGGATAATATGATAATCCTAGCAGGGAAATTGGCTGTCTTTAATAAATATGCTAACGAAGCTATTTACCTAGATTTACCAATAAGATCATTAATGACAAGCTTGTGTAGTTCATAAAAGTTCATTTTACTAAGTCACTTTCAAATTCAGTAACATGAGCATGACCAGTTTTCCTTATTTTGAATGTTATAATTTTATGAAAAGGTCTTATTTTAATACTTGGCCTTGCATTTTGCAATTTTTTGTAGAAGATTTTCCCATCAGAATACATATGAATATTTGACTGTTGTTCCCATGAAGGTTGATTGTGGAACAAAGTAAATGAATTCTTTGACATCTGTAGTAGTCCTTGTTTGTCATTATAGTGCTTATTGTTCCAGCGATGCTGTACAGGTTCTTCACACACACACCAATTGCCTGGGATTCCTATTCTTTACAATGTTATCTATCATTTGTTATGGTCCGCCCAGACCAATGCCATTGTATTGTCAACAAAACACATGTATAGCATCTTTCTGGCATCTTCTACTGTTTGCTGAGGTCCATTTGACATCAGTGGTGATAGCCTTCCTTCTGCGTTTTCTCCTGAACTGGCTTCAAATTCTTTCTGTCAGTGCACTATTGATGCTCTGCTGCAATCTTTTTGTATTATTTTCACTAAAATCCTACTTGTATCCTAAAGCTTGATTTTATTCTGAGGACAGAGGTCCAGTAAAGAGCCCTGGGGGTGTGAATGGATTATGTGTTAGATTGCAAGATTGGTGGTTCAAACCCACCAGTCACTCTGTGGAAGAAAGATGAGGCTGTCTGCTCCTCTAACGATTTATAGCCTTGGAAACCTTAGATAGCATCTCTGTGAGGTGGAGTAGACGTGATGGAAAAGAGTTAGGTTCAGTCCAGCAGGAAAAGAGAAATCAATAACATAAGAGAAATCGATGACACAGAGGCCAAGCAGTCTTTGAGAATGGGAGAAGTGATGGGGTATGGGTACAGCCAGAGAGGTTGTCTTGAGCAGGAATCGGTCATGTATTCCAAGTAACAAAAGTGATTTATTATTTCCGTTGAGCCCTTTCTGACTTAGAGGATTCTAGCCTTCTTATTATACTTCCTAGCAAGGAAATGATTATACATATCTTCTATTATCTTTTATATTTTTTACTCCTTGTATACTTAATTTGGTATCTGCATTTAGTATGTTGGAAGCACGACTCTTAATTTCCAAATTGAATTCTCCAGCTATGCTTCTTCTTAGGCTTTCTCAGGATTTTATTATTCCGTTTTTCCATTTACACAATCACTATACAGGAAAATCATTTTACAAATTACTACGGACATTCATGAACATTTTGCAAAGTTTAAGCTTTTTCTCCATGAAAACCAGAACTTTATATATTTTTTAGGTTTACTTTTGGGAAACTCATTAGCATAACATTTCTCCACAGCAGCATGATTATTAGTCATTAATGATTTGTTCCCTTAGAAATAAACACATCTGACAGGATTATCTAGGAATTAACATTTCAATGGTTCCTAGACTTTTTCTACTACTGAAATCTGTGGAAGCAGCTTTAATGTACTCATTTCTAATGACATGTGGCAATCAATGAGGTTTTAACAATTAAAGCAACCTGCAAGGTCATACCAGAAAGTAAGCTAAAGCAGCTTAAAGCTGGCAACTCTGGAGAATGCCAATTTGGGGAGAGATTCAGTGTACAATCTGAACGATATACATTCTGCATCATACCAAGCAGTCTCTAGTAAATGAACTGTGAAGACTCTTTTGGAAGTGTGTACACTTCCTAATACGTTCCTTTGGAACTTCACTATTGTTTGATTGATGTGATAGAACTTGCTACCTTGAAAATGTTATGATTACCAAAAGAAAGGTCAAAATAAAAACAGATGTTTAGTTATCCTTTTTGATAAATGTAGATACCAAACAAAAAAAGTTACATATTTTAACGTTGAAATAGTGCAATGAAAGAAAGAAAATATAGATGTGACTTTTGATGTTGAGGTAATTTCAATGAAAATACAGTGAGAAAACACATTAAAGCATTGAATCACCTCTGCCTAAGAGTTGCTCTCTGAAAAGGCACATTCCATTAATAGAAGCAACTTTTGTTATTGAAAATAATTATGATTATTTTTTTATCCCAAAAGTAAGTTGCAGCTCCCACCACACAAACAACAAACATTTGACTTTTCTGACATTTATTGATTAAAGTAGCTAAATAATATATAAGTATTTTAAGTTTAAGCTTAGTGTATTATGAACCTAGCCTTTAATATTACAAATTTCCCTTAATAAAAGGATGCTCATCTTTATTTATTTATAATTGCATTTACACAGCCATCAGAAAGGTGTTGCAAGCATATGATTACTATGACTTTGCTTTGCATATTTTGGCAAGAATTTTCTCTACCTCTTTATCTGTATTATTAAAATTGTAAGCCCTCATTGTCAGCTTGTTTCAATTTGATTTTATTAGCTTTGGAGATACAGTTCACCTTTTGACAACGTAAAAAGAAAACGCAGGTTATAAAGATACCATGAGACAAGCTGTGTATTCAGTAGCAGAATATGCAAGTAGTCAATTTCTTTTTATTCTAAATTATTTATACTGGATTAGCTTATCAGGCAAAACCACAAAGCAGCATCTCAGTAAGCATATTTCAGGTCAAATAAAAGAACGGAATAAGCAGTGATGAAATATTTTATTTGAAATGTTAGCCTTTTATTCTAGGATTGACATCGTCTTTAAAGGACAGGAACTCTTGGAGGGCCCAGTAGCTATTACTAAATTGTTAGACTCTATCAGCCCTGGCAACATGGTGTGCTCTAAGCACAAGGTCTGCAGTTAGAAACCACCAGTGACTCCATGGGAGAAAGACAGACAGGGCTTTCTACTCCCATAAACAAAGTCTCAGAAATCCACTGGGGTTGTTTTACCCTGTTTTGTTGGTAAGTATGATCCAGTCAAATCTGACTCTTGATGACCCCTATGTACACCATCCAGTTCTGTGCCAGCCTCATAATTGTTCCTTTTGTTGGAATCCATTGAGGCAGCTCCTGGGACAGTTCATCTTGTTGAGGATCTTCCTTTTTTTCTCAGATGCTCGACTTTATCAAGCATGCTGTTCTTCTCCAAGGAACGGTCTTCCTGATAACATGTCTAAAGTATGTGAGACGAAGCCTCCCCATCCTTGCCTCTAAGGAGAATTCTAGCTGTGTGTCTTCCAAGATAGATCAGTTTGTCCTTTTAGGAGTCCATATTACTTTCAATGTTCTCCTCCAGTACCACAATTTAAAGGCATCAATTCTTTTTCAGTCTTTCTTATTCAATGTCCAACTTACACATGCAGATGAGGCAATTGAAAATACCATGACTTGGATCAGGTGCATCTTGGTCCTCAAATTAATTTCTTTGTTTTTCAAAGCTTTAAAGAGGCCTTGTGTAGTAAATTTAGCAAATAATTAGATCGTGTGATAGCTACTTCTATGAGCACTGTTGTGGGCCCAAGCCAGACAAAATTATTAACAACTTCAATCCTTTCTCCATTCTTCTTGATGTAACTTATTGGTCCAGTTGTGGGGATTGTGGTTCTCTTTACATAGAGTTGTAATCTACACTGAAGGCTGCAATCTTTGATCTTCATCAGCAAGGGCGTAGAGGCCTGCTCTCTTTCAGCAGCCAAGGTTGTATCATCTGCATATCACAGGTTGTTAAAAACCTTTCCTCTATCTTGATGCCACTTTTCTCTTCATATAATCCAGATTGTCTGATCATTTGTTCAGACTGAATTAATGTGGTGGGAAGATACGTTCCTGATGTATGCCTTTCCTGATATTAAACCAGGCACTCTTCCCATGTTCTATTTCCACAGCTTCCTCTTGATCCATGCACAATTTTTCCATGAGTACAATTAACTTTTCTAGAATTCTATTCTTCTAAAGGTTATCTGTAAGTTATGATTCACACAGTCTAATGCCTTTGCATATTTAATGAAATACATATAAACATCTTTCTGATATTTTCTCCTTCTGGTCAAGATCCATCAGATGGCAGCCATAATATCCCTTGTTCCACATCCTCCTATGAATCCAGTCAGAACCTCATGTACTGCTGCAGTTTCTAGATGATCTGCAGTCAAAAAGATTACTTGCATGAGATATCAATGATATTGTTCCTACTTTGAGCATTTTGTTGGCTCACCGTCCTTTGCAATGGGCACAAATATGGATCTCCTCCTGTCAGTTGGTCATATAGTTATTCTAACATTTCCTGGCAGAGATGATTAAATGCTTCTAGTGCTTCATCAACTTGGTGAAACCTTTGAAATGGTATTCTGTCAGATTCTGGAGTCTTGTTTTCGGCCAATGCTTTCAAGGACGCTTGAACTTCTTCCTTTAGTATCATTGGTCTTTGCGCAAATGCTACCTTCTGAAATGGTGGAATGTGGAGTAGTGCTTTCTGGTACAGAGATGTGGTATATTCTTTCCATCTCTTTTTGAGGCTTCTTGCATCATTCAATATTTGGCATATAGAATCTTTCAATATTTCAACTTGCGGCTTGAATGTTTTCTTACCTTTAATACATGCTGAGTGTGTTCTTCCTTTTCGGTTTTCTAATTCTAGGTTTTTGCACATTTCATTATCATGTTTTGTTCTACCTTCTTGAGTTGCCCTTTGAAATTTCCTATTCAGCTCATTGACTTCATTATTTCTTCCATTTGCCTTAGCTACTCAATAATGAAGAACAAGTTTCAGAATCTCTTCTGACATCCATGCTGGTTTCTTCTTTCTTTGTTGTCTTTAAATGAACTTTTGCTTTCTTTAAGAATTATATTCTTGATATAATTCCACAACTCACCAGGTTTCCTGTCCTTAGTGGTTAATTCAACAAATTTATTCTTGAGATGTTATAGATATCCAGGTGACATATATTCTATTTGGCTCGCATAGATTTATTTGAAAAATTTTCAGCTTCAACCTGAATTTACATATGAATAATTGATAGTCTGTTCCAGAGTCTTCCGCTGGCCCGGTATTAGTTGCTGCTATTGCTCTTCTCCATTGTCTCTCCTCACAGATGTAGTCAATGTGATATCTGTGTATTCTATCTGGAGAAATCCATATAAATAATCACCATTTGTGTTATTGAAAGGTATTTGCTATGAGGAAGTCCTTGGTCTTGTAACTTTCTATCATGTGATTTCTAGCTTCATTTCTATAGTAAGGTCATGTTTTTTAAATACTCTTCCTTCCTCTTTGTTTCCAATTTTTGCATTCTGTATTAGTCTGGGTAGACTAGAGAAAGAAATCCATAGACACTCATACATGTATAAGATAGAGCTTTATGCACAAGAACAATTGAATATTGAGAAAACATCCCAGCTCAGTCCAAATCAAGTCCATAAGTCCGGTATTAGCCTATATACCCAATACCAATCTCTAAATTCCTCTTCAGACTCACAAAACACATGCAATTATTCTAAATGCAGGACAATCACAGGCCACTGGATGGAAAGTTTTGTGGATGAAAAGTGGTGGAGTAAGCATCTCAGCGCTGGCAGGGATCTCTATGTGACTTATCCAGCACCCAGGGTTGCATCAGGGTAGGTCCATGTTGCTTCTCTTCAGGGATGTCTCCCAGGGAATCAGCCTTGTCAGTAGAGAGTCTCCAAGCCTGCAACTTATATTCTCTTATATGCTCTTATATACATATGACTGTCTATGAACTTGTTTCTCTAGTCTATATATACATATGACTTTCTTATACACATGACTGTCTATGAATATGTTTCTCTAGTCTACCCATACTAACACACAATGTATGTGAATACAAATCAGAATAGCCTCAATTTAAAATGACAAGCATGATGCCCAGATAAATTATCTTTGTTATATGTTAAATTAAGTGGGAAAATAAAAAGTATAACTTACCTGATTATCACTGTATGCTTTTGCTCATTATCCACTCTAACAGTAGTATTAATGCTTTTTAATTTTCCTTCACCAGCACAGAAGATGTGGTACTACAAAAGGAATAAAAACAGTTTACCTCAAATAGCTTTTCAGTATGAAATCAACATGTTATTTGTGCATTAGAATTAAAAATTTACCAATCATCTTACATTGCTTGGGGAAGAAATCTGAAAGTTAATAAATGACAGCTAAAATGTATGCAGCTAAGAAATGCTAGCATTAAATCATATAAATATATATTATACACTATATGTATATCCACATATACATATAACATGTATATAAATGTATCAATAAATCCTCTGGATTCCTTTATAGTATTCTTGGGAACATGGTTTAGTAAAGCATTTTCTTTGTTTAATCAGAACAGAGTATTTTTGGCAAATTTTGTTAGATACAGGCAATTGAGTAATGCAATGCCCCAAATACAATCTAGAGGGTGATCCCAGTGTCTTAGGAAGGGAAACTTAAAGAATATGAAATTAATTATTCATCCAAGACTCTTGAGACTGGAAGGAACATAGGATAATTTAAAAGATTATTGATAAATTAGCACCTGAGTCCTAGTGCAGAGAGGGGAAAACTATATATGTAGTAGGTGTACTTGATGAGGAATTTCAGGGAACTCCATATGTGGACTGAGTTGATTGACCTGTTCATCTTCTTAGCACATATGTTTATGTATCTATGTGTGGGATATATAAATAAACATATAGTTAGTTAGTGTGATAGGTTTACTGTGCCAACCTGGTCAATAGGAACATGTGGGTGGAAATAATCAGGTGGAAGTTTGATTGGAAGGCAGAGATAAATGGCTCTGCAAGACCTGCCCTGTCTTGCTCTCTGGTGATCTACTTCTTTAGCTAGTTCTCTGCCTCAACCTGTGTGGCTACACTACCTGTGGGCCAGCCCAACCTACGGATCATGTCACTAGAGGTTGAGGCTCCTTTGAGACCTGCTTCGTCCAGCTGCTGGCACATACATCACTTAAGCTTGAGATTGGTGGATCCAGTCACCTTGCATTACTTGAGCTCAACATTCCATCCAGGCATTCTTTGCTAAGTTCCTGTACTACTGACTGTTGCTGACCCACCCTGCTGTCAGCTGCCTTCAGGCAGACTATGCCTGTTTTGCCTCAGGGAGAACTCTGCTGTCTCCTTTCTTGACCTTGGACCAAAGCATTTCTCCACCCAACCCTCAACCCTGTGATTTGAAGGACTTATGGTATATTAACTGTTCCACAAAAGTGAGTTGAACTGAGCCTTTCTGTACTGCTGTGTGGACAAATTAGCTCCTATATTTCTTTTCACTGTATAAACTTATCCTTAGTGTCCTGGTTGTGTTTCTCTAGAGTACCCTGCTTAGATGAGTTAGTTTGCTCTTGTGATAGTTAAGTTTATTGTGCCAACTAGGGTTTTGCAGGAACATGTGGGCAGCGATTAATCAGGTCAAAGCTTGATTGGAGAATGACTGAAATAAATGCTTTCAGAGGCTGCCCTCCTTCTCTCTTTCTCCCTGCTGATGGGACCTTGAGCTAGCTAGTCCTTTGCCTAATCCATGTGCTGCACTAACTGGGATTGTGCCACCTTGCCATGCATTGGTAGAGCTTGAGGCTCGTTGGAGACCCGCTTCACCACCTTGCTGGTGGCTCCTGTGGTGTGTGTGCATCATTAGCACTTGAGATTCCATCTGTGCCTGCTCTGCATCTGCTACTGACTATCTGCCCCACCCTGCTGTCTGCTGCCTGAGGGCAGATTTTGCCCAAGTGAGTTGAAGGATCTTCAGTATATTAACTGTTCCACAAAAGTGAGTTGACCTGAGCCCTTTGTACTGCTGTGTGGACTAATGGGCTATTAGATAACTTCTCATTGTATAAACCTATCTATCTATATATATACATATAAAACCAAAAGTGTTGTGGTTTGTTTCTCCATAGAGCCCTATCTAATACATTGTGGTAGTTACAAAATCTGTTGTCATTTTGAGACTATTAAGAGTGAAGGGGTGGAGTTTAGCCTGTGACTCAGGTCACAGTTGATGACTTAATTTGGAGGTGCTAAGGAAATAATTAGCTCACTGGAGGTGGGACATATGCTCACTCCCTGGAAGACACACCTACTGATAAGACACCTGGAGCTACACTAGTGCCCTGGCACTGGAGGAGTCATGAGATGCTTACAATGCTACTGAATCCACAAGACTTCCCACCCACTGGCCTGTGATCTTCCTGCATTCAGAGTCATTGTATGTGTTTTGTGAGTCTGAAGAGGGTTTTATAGATTGGTATCGGACATATGGGCTAATATCAGACTTATGGACTTGATCTGGACTGGGCTGGGATGTTTTCGCAATATACAATTGCTCTTTTATATAAAACTCTTTCGTATACACATATGAATGTCTCTGGATTTGTTTCTCTAGTCAACTCAGACTAGCACACATAGTTATGTTATAATATGATTACTCTGTCCTAGGTAGAGTTTGCATAGTCATTATCAGATCTACCAGAGACCTGTAATATATAAATATGCTAAGACATTCAGTGTTTCATAATTCCTGTGTACCAGTTCCACCACTCATTTGTCATTTTGTCATACTATTGTGACTTACATGTTGCTATTATGCTGGAATTTTTTTAAAACTCATGATGAACAGGTTTAGGTGGAGTGTCTATAAGCGAACTAGGATGAAGGAATAACTGATCCACTTTGAGGGAATTAGTCAATGAAAATCTCATGATTAGCAGAATATTATCTGATGTAGTGCCAGAAAATACAGCCCTCAGGTTGTAGGGTACTCCAAATATGCAGAAGAGCTGCCTCCTCAAACCAGAGCCAACCTCAGTGACTTGAATAGAGCAAAGCTTTGGGGACTTTTACCTGCTGATGAGACACAACTCAAAAGGAGATGAAACCGGTACAAATATACATTAATAATCAGAATTAGAAACGTGTAAAGTGTGAGTCTAGGAATAATGGAAATCAGAAAATGAAATGGAACATGTCAGCACAAGTAGGCAAGAGGTGAATGAGATTGACCATTGTGAGTCACACCATCAGATGATTTACCTTGCCAGGAGCGACACTGCATTCATTCTCAAAAAGGACATCTCAAGATCTATGTGGAAGCATAATACTGGTAGTGTAATGGGATAATATTTATTTACCTACATGAAAGATTGTTAAATAAAATCATTATTCAAATTAGCTGACCTGTGCTAAAAACTAAAGAGTTATTCTAATTCCTTAAGCCTGAAAGTGATAAAACATGCACACCAAATGGATTAATAATACCGATCATTGGAATGTGTAAGTTGGAAACAAAGAAGGATGAATAGATGGAAAACCTGGCTTTCATTATAGAAATGATGATAGAGATTACATGGCAGATTTTTTCAAGACCAATGACTTCTTCAATGCAAACACCAGTGTGTGCAACAATGTAGACCTTGTGGTTCTCAACCTGTGGGTCATGACCCCTTTGGGGGTCCAATGACCACTTCCCATCACCTTACATGCATGTGAAAGCTGGGCAATGAATAATGAAGAGCTGAGAAGCATGGACACACTGTGAATTACCGTGTTGGTGACAACTGTTGATGTTGGAACGACTGTGTCTAGGAGGGAATACTGCCAGAATGCCCCCAGAGGCTCGGCTGGCCAGACTGTGTCTTATGTACCTTGGCAATGTCATCAGGAGAGGCCAGTCACTTGAAAAGGAGCAAATGCTTGGTATAGTGTGCCAAAGGGAAATACATGAAGATTTAGGACAAGATAGATTGACACAGTGGCTGCAGTGTTCAAATATACCAAAGATTGTGAGATTGGCTTGGAACATGGCAGTGTTTCACTCTTTCGTACACAGACTTGCTGACACCTGACACGAGCTATCATATCTAAGATGATATGCCCGAGTGTCCTTGTTAGTGATGAATGTTGTAACTGTCAGTTACTATTAGGTCATTTTCTACACACAGAGACCATATGTGTGCCCAGTAGAAAGACCCAAGAAGATGTGAGGGGTGGGGCTATGAGTCTCTAGAGGCAGATTGCCAGATTTCTCTTCCAAAGCAACTCTTTCCGTGTTAGAACTGAAAACCTTTCAGCTAATGTCATTCACATAACCATATTTGCAACCCCAGGGACTAGTTAATCTTTTATTTGCCAGTGGTTATTTTACTTTACAAAATGATTTCTTGCGACTTGAGTTTAAAAATTATATTACTTTGCATTTACATTTGAAGAACAAACTAAGAGAGGTTTCTAAAAAATATATATGCTTTCTAAAGTCTGGTTATTATTTATGCCATCAAATTATTTACTAACTGCCAGTTTTGTTCTCTATTAGACACAAAGTAAAAATTCATTAAATAAGCACTGTGTTTTCCTTAATTAAGGAGCCCTGATATTGCTACAGGCTAGGCGTTGAGTTACTAACCAGAAGGTTAGTAGTTCAGACCCGCCCGCGACTTTGCAGGATAAAGATGAGGTTGTCTGCTCCCATAAGCATTTGTAGTCTCATAAACGCTATGTGGGGTCAGCCTGTGTCTGCGTCAACTACATGCCAAGGGGGATTTTCCCTAGCTACCCCACCAAGCTAACCAAAAACATTTTCTCAGAGGTGGAAACTGAAGGTAAATTGTTTCAAGTTAGGGCTGCTCAAGGATTTGCCGCCTAATTCCTAAAACAAGATTTAAATTCAGGCAGTGGTTATTTTTCACTTGCAGCCTTGTTAGGAGCCCAAAACCAAACCAAACAGAAAACCTGTAAGTTTATATTGTAAGCATTACTAGAAACGTAAATTTGCTGAAATAGGACATTTAAAAAATAATTGTATATTATTAGAATTTGAAAAGGTCTTATACTGTGATCACTCTACAAGTAAAATGATAAGAATGTGTTTGAGAAACTGCTATGTTAATGCATTCCAATGTTACTATATTTTATAAATGAACCAAAGTCAAACTCACTGTCATCAAATTGATTTTGATGCACAGAATCCGAAAATGACAGAGTAGGATGGTCCCATAATGTTTCCCAAACTGTATGTTGTATGTCTTTTACAGAGGCAAGCTCTCCTCCTATGCCCCCTGACGGGTGGATCGTGGGTTCAAACTACTTTTGTTTTAATTAGCAGCAGAGTACAGACTAAAGAAACTGGAGTATGGTCTTGCAAATCATAGCTAAAAACTCTATTACAAACATGACAATAGAACACTTCTGAGATTTCTTTTAAATCATTCCAGGGAAGCAGGATGTGTATTGAAAAGAACATAGATTTTTAAAATTTAAACTAAATAAAAGTTCTTGATCTACCATTAATAAAACATAAGAGCATATGCTGCAGACTAAAATTCTCGGACAGTCGTGCGTGGTCTGTAACACCTTGGTGGGATGCAGTGAAAATATAGCTAATTGTAACAGAAGATTCTTAAGCCCGTGATTTTGTTCTCCATATTTTACATGTTTATTCATTTACTCATTGCCTTACATTTCCTCACGATATGTCGTCATTTACTAATTTAAACCTCATTACTTGTGGCAACTCCATTTTACAGCTGAGTAAATGTAGGCATGAACTGTTACGTCATTTGAAAGATCTCAAAGCTTTGAAGAGCCAGAGCTAGGATTTAAATGATGGCTGTTTACATCTAGAATATAGGATCTTAATACACTTAGCTAAAACGATTTCGGACACAGAAGTGTAACTCCATGAATGGCTGCTGTTGTCTCAGAGAGCTTCTGTGGAGCCAGCTTCCGAGTCATGGCCACGTTTATTTGTGTGGTTGTTGGCAGGCGCCATTGAGTCAGCTCCTACTTCTAGGAAACAGAATGAAATAATGCACAGTCTTGTGCTAGCCGCATAATCACTCTCATGTCTGAGCCCCTTGGTGCGGCCACTGGGTCAATCAAGTGCCTTCCTCTTTTTTGCAGCCCATGTACTTTACCAAGCACAATGTCTTTCTCCGTGGGCTAGTTTCTCCTGACAATATGTTCAAAGTATGTAAGCTCAATTCTTGCCATCCTTGCTTCTAAGAAACACTCTGGCTATCCTTCTTCCAAGACACCAGTCTATCCTTTTAGCAGTTCGTGATCCTGTCAATATTCTTCTCCAGCAGCACAATTCAAGTGCATCCATTCTTTTTCAGACTTCCTTATTCAATGTCCAACATTTACATGCTGAAAATATCATGACTTGGGTTAGTCCTCAAAGCAACATCCTTTCTTTTCAACACTTTCAAGATGCATTGTGTTGGGTAGATCTCCTGATTAAGACCTCTATGACGTGTTGTAAAGCAAGCCCATGTATAATGGAATAAAATAACTGCCTACACCACTCTCATTACTGATTGCAGATCACACCTTTGTGCTCCACAGCATTTTCCTTGGCTGACTCCTGAAAGCAGATGACCAGTCGTTTGATCTAGTCTTCTTGTCTCCAAGTCCCCCTGAAACACCTTCAGTTTCATAGCATGCAGGCCTCCATTGACCGATAGACGCATGAGGCACATTGGTCAGGAAGCCAACAATTCTATACCTGAGCTAGCAATGTCGTTCTTATTATTATAAATATAGAAAAGTTGTTGTTATTACGTGTTATCAAGTCAATTCTGATTTATAGCAACCTTATGTACAACAGAATGAAACAGGGCCCAGTCCTGCCATCTTCACAATTCTGTGTGTGTGTGTGTGTGTGTGTGTGTGTGTGTGTGTTTTCTTCTTCGTGGTCCTGGTAGCCAGGGTAGAAAATGCACAGCACCTCAGGTCTTGGGAAGCAGCTGTCATGATATGTTTTGCCATTGGTGCATGGGACACTGACCACCAGGTCTGGATGAATGTGGGCCTCTGTGTCTCCTGGCAACTCCCAGGTCCAGGGACTGGGCCCAGTCAATATTATCAGTCTAGTTAAACTTATACCTGGGTCCAGATTTCTCTTCCACCAGTCACCTATGTGTAAACCTGAATGTAGTCTTGATCCTTTCCAGCAGAATACTCCGTCTCTGAATCTGGAAACCCTGGCTGATGATTACTCTTGGCATTTGAGGGGTTTGGTTTGTGTTTCTCAAGAGAAAATTTGGTTGCTTTATTTATCTATGTTTACTTATTTAAATCCTTAACTTTTTGTTTTGAGTTGGTTGGAGATTTACTGAGCAGACCAATTTTTCATTCAATAGTTCATGCACATTTTGCTTTGTGTGACTCAATGCAATCTCCATAATGTGACATCCCTGTACCCCTTCTCCGTATGTTTCCTGTTTCTATTCCTTATTTTCTAATCATTCTCTCCTTTGTCCTGGAGTTAATACTACCCTTTTGAATTCAAATGATTGATTGCCCCAAGGTGGATATACTTCCCTAACCTTATTGTTCCTCTATCTATTTGGCTGAAGATTGAGCCTGGGGACGTTTATTTCCAGACCTGAGGGAGGGCGAAACCTGTAGTCCTGGGGTTGCACTAGTCTCTATCCCCCAGGAAACCTACTCTTTTTATTATTTAGTTGACTATCCACTTCTCTATTACTCTATCCAGGAGATTTTCATATATTCCCTTTCATGGTAGTTGGTAGTTGGTGGTGGTAGTTATTCTGGTGTCAGGGTTATGGAGACTGAAGTTTGTGGGGTCCTTTATTCATTGGACTATTTGATTCCATGTATTTTCAATTTCCTCATTCTTTTTTTTTCTCCAAACTGGGAAAGATCAGTTGCTGTACCTTAAATGTTACTCTTAGGCTTTTAAGTGTCTAGTCATTGTTCATCGAAATATTATGCAGAACCTTGTCTTTGTGGAGTTTGTTATGTCACTTGACAAGGGGGTCTCCTGAGACTATGATCTTGAGCTCCAAGGAATACATACCTTGCCTTTGCCATAAAATCTAAAGGAATAAAAAGTCTCCATTTTCTTCACTTATTATAGCTTTATAATCCCCCAGTCTGTTCATAAACTTATTGTGGACTTTTTATTATTATAATTATTATTATCAATCTATCTGAGAGTTAAAAGTGTGATTATTAGTCTCCCTTATTCATTATTTCATGAAATATTTTCAACCAAAGCTCGTTCAGGTCTCTGGTAACTCCTTACAAAACCTCTGATTGGAGATAGCCACAGTGGTGAGAGGAAATAGGTCTATTTACACACCGTTGTGACAGCTGTGTTAGCAGCATACAAAAATAATGTTCCTATGACTAGATATTCTGAACGTAACACTCTGCATGTGTGTCCATCTCAATTTATTATATATGGTCCTTATATTTTTGCTAGTTATCTTATGGCTAGTGGAAAAATTATTAACTTAGTTGAGGAATAATTCTTTAGAACAAAAATCAGCAGACTTTATTAAAACATTTAGATAGTAAGTATTTTGTGACATCTGAGAGAAAATTTAAAATATTAAAAAAATGCTTATGAAAGAATTCACGATATAATACCAAGAAATGGACGGGGGCGATTTTATAAATTATCAAGGGTTCATGAGGGAGGGCGGGGAGGGGGGAAACGAGGAGCAGATATCAAAGGCTTAAATAGAAAGAAAATGTTTAGAAAATGATGATCGCAACATATGTTCAAAAGTGCTTGACACAATGGATGGATGGATGGATTGTGATATGAGCTCTAAGAGCCCCCAATGTAATGATTTATTTAAATATATATATACACATAAATCCTTCTTACCACACTGGCCCCAAACAAAACAAAACAAAAAAGTCAAATAAAACAAAACAGGCAGCTGAGTTCCTTTGTCCCCTGGGGTTTGGTTTGCTCAACCCTACAACTATCTGTGATCAATTATAAGTACCATGAGGAATAGAAATCATGCTTTGTTTACTAATTAATTCTTAAAACCGAATTTAGTGTCTGACTATAGATATTTATTAAATGAACATGTGAATAAATACCTTAATAAAAATACTGCTGTTGTTAATACTCTGCAGCATCGAATGGACATTTGTTTATAATGTCAGATAATAATCTAAATGGTGTATATGTCTCCCTCTTGCCGCTGTAATTGTTAGGTGTCATCAAATCAGTTCAGACCCGTAGCTACCTTACACACACACACACACACACACACACACACACACACACCACTCCCCAGCCCTGTGCCCTCCTCACAATTATTCCAATGCTTGAACCCATGGTTGCAGCCACAGGCCTGAGTCTTTTTCTCCGCCCTTCTACTTTGCTAAATGCAATGTCTTTCTCCAGGGACTGGTTGCTCTTGACAACTTGTTCAAAGTCTATAAGACGAAGTCTCACCATATTTGCCTCTAAAGAGCACTCTGGCCATCCTTCTTCCAAAATAAATCCGATTGTTCTTTTAGCAGTCCGTGGTCATTCAATATTCTCCTCCAGCACCACAATTCAAATACATTGATTTTTTTTGGTCTTCTCTATTCAATGTTCAATCTTTTCTCTGTTTATCATGATGTTACTATTGGTCCTGTTGTGTGGATTTGGGTCTTGTTTATATTGAGTTGTAATCCATACAGAAGGCTACAATCCTTGATGTTCATCAACAAGTGCTACCTACGGGTCCTCTTCATTTTTAGGAAGCAAGGTTGTGTCATCTGCATATCAGAGGTTGCTAATAAACCATCCTCCATTCTTATCCTGTAAGTCAGTGTCTACGATGATTTGGCCAGCACACCGATGGAATGACTATGGTGAGAAGATCCCACTCTATCACATGCCTTTCTTGAGTTTAAACCATGCAATATTCCCTTCTTCTGTTCACACGACTTCCTCTTAGTTCACATGTAGCAGTTCCGGATGAGCACAATGAAATGTTCTGCAACTCCCGTTCTTCTCGAGGCTATCAATAGTTTGCCACAATTCACAGTTAAATGCCTTCGCATAGTCAAGAAACCAAGGATACATCTGCCTGGTATTCTCTGCTTTGAGCTTAGATCCATCTGACATCACCAACGACATCCTTAGTTCCACATTCTCTTGTGAATTCAGCCTGAACCTCAGGCTGTTCCCTGCCAATGTAGTCCTGCAACCATTGTTGGGTGATCTCCAGCAAAATATGTCTCCCTTGATCATTTAGTACCCAAGAATAATGAGCATTTGAGGAAACTCATGCTAATAGAATTTATTGAAATTATAAATGTATATTTTGCCATGAATGAAACTTAATATAGGTGCTTGTGTATATATAAATAAAATTAAGAAAAGACATATGAACACACAATTATTAGGTTTCATATATTCAGTTGAATACAATTAATTACTTAATGTAATCATGATTGGGATATTTGCATAGGAATATGAGGTGGTTTGTTGAAATAGATTAGGGTTGGGGAAAAAACAAAACCAAGAAAACAAAAAATGTGCTTATGCATAAGAATTGGCTTCAAACTATATTTTTCTTAGATGTTTTACTTTAACATTTTAAAAGAAGCCTATAAAAATGAAGTTCTTTGTCATCAAATCAGTAACAACTCATAGTGACCCTGGACTATGGCATAGCAATTCCTCAACAGTAATCTTTGCAGAAGCACACTGCTACATCTTCCTCCTGCAGGGCAGCTGCTGCACTTCCTCCGCTGAACTTTCCGTTAGCATTGAGTGCTTTAACCCTTGTGCCAACAAGGCCCCTTATATCACCGAGTTTTCAATCAGTGATCTGAAACTTTTGATCTCAGAATCCTTTTATGCTCTTAAGAATGATTGAGAACCACAGATAGCTTTCATTTCTTAGGTATATCAATATTGATGATATTTGAAATTAAAACAACAAAAATTAAGCAAAAGTATCTAAGCATACATTACATTAACTATTAAAATAAGATTCCATCACCTGTCAGGTAGCCTTTGGAAAACCCCACTGCACATGTATGAGAAGCTGAGATGTTAAAAAGGTAAATCCTAGTTTAAATATGATGTTGAGAATAGTATTTATCTCAAAGATATTCTAAAATGATTTTGGAGTTCCTCGGCTTTTTCTGATTACACCTGATATTAAGATTTTAGGCGATGGGAGTATTCTTTATCCTTCGGAAATTGGGTAACAGCAATATAAAACAGAAGAACAGTTGGGAAGATATAGGAAAGAAGAGAATGAAATACATTCAAAGTATACTTTGATACATGTAAACAGAGAAAAACACGGCAAAATAGAAGAAAAGTTAGAAAGTGTGAAGAAGACATTTAGCTATAAATTTTATTTTAAGATTAATATTAATTGGGGAAATCAGAAAAAATTCATTTTTTCAATTGAATGACTAAAAAGGCTTACCTTTAAAGTGCCATTTTCAATAAATAATTGAATTTAAAAAATCCATCTTCTGGATGTAAATCTTCCTTGATACAGAGCAGAAGTCCAGTGGAGCTTGAGGTTTGAAATTCTAGGGAGCAGTTATTTTTTGGATCTAAATGCACTTTATGAAATTCTAGGTAGGAATCTCCATAATAGCATACACAATTGAAATCTGTAGAGTCAAAAAGAGAATGCAATTTAGATTAGGACTGAATGTTCAATACTCAGATTTCATATTCAAATACTAAAAGTTTATAAGTTTCTGAAATAAATATTTAAACTGTCTACATATGAGCAAATGAAACTTTTAATATAATATGTATGTAGGTAGGCTTATATAATAGCTAGGTAGGTGCACAATAAGATTCATATTACTCAAAATAATTTTTAAAAAAGATTTATATTACTCTTGTTAATTGGGGGTGGCTAGTGGGGAACTAAGAGATTATTGGAAAGCAAAAGAATTATCAATTGGTATCAACACCATTATCTTGACAAACCTCTCTCTATTCCTTTTGTCTTCTAGATGATGATATTTTATTAACATAATTTATCAAGTACACATTTGAGATATTTTGACCAAAATACACTGGAAATTCAAATGTATAAAAATTTAACGAATACAACTCAGCTATCTTACCTCTCTAAATAATTTAATAATTTATATTAGTAGTAGCAGTGTTTGTTCAATTGCTTCTGGCTGATGATATTTACATGTCAGTGGATCTAAAAACATGAAAACTCTCTTCCTACACCTTGAAAATTGTTTATATTTTTATATTAAACAGAAGAGTTAAATAAGAAACTATATAAGTTTCAGTTTTCCATCCATCACAGAGTTTAAAACTTTAAGAGAGTTTATGTTCTATGTTTGGTGTCTTTCTTATTTGAAATATTCTGTTAAGTTTTAGAAATTCTTACTGGGTTAAATTTTAAACCTGTTTAAAAATTTTAAATAAGTAATCAACTAGACATCAAATACTTCTTTCTCTTTAACTAGAAATAAGAAGGTTCCAAATATAGCCAGGAGAGGGTAGAGGGAGAGTGGCTTGGAAAGAGGGAACCAATTACAAGGATCTATATGTGACCTCCTCCCTGGGGACGGACAACAGAAAAGTGGGTGAAGGGAGACGTGGACAGGGCAAGATATGACAAAATAATAATTTATAAATTATCAAGGGCTCATGAGAGAGGGGGAAGCAGGGAGGGAGGGGAAAAAATGAGGACCTGATGCTGGGGGCTTAAGTGGAGAGCAAATGTTTTGAGAATGATGAAGGCAATAAATGTACAAATGTGCTTTACACAATTGATGTATGTATGGATTGTGATAAGAGTTGTATGAGCCCCTAATAAAATGTGGTGAAGAAAGCGGATGGTGCTTGGCTATCAAAAGATATAACACCTGAAGTCACTGAAGACAATGGGTGCACAAGCAAATGTGGTGAAGAAAGCTGATGGTGCCCAGCTACCAAAAGATGTAGCACCTGAAGTCTTAAAGACCTGAAGATAAACAAGCAGCCATCTAGCTGAGAGAAAACAAAACCCACACAGAAGAAGCAAACCAGCCTGTCCCTACTCGATCGCTGAGGACAAAGGGGGTGCATTAGCAAAAGTGGTGAAGAAAGCAGATGGTGCCCGGCTATCAAATGATACAGCATCTGGGGTCTTAAAGGCTTGAAGACAAACAGGCGGCCATCTAGCTAAGAAACAACAAAACCCACAAGGAAGAAGCACACCAGCCTACCCTGACACCAATGCTGAAGATAAAGCGTGTACATAAGCAAATGCAGTAAAGAAAGCTGATGGTGCCAAGCTGTCAAATTACATAGAATCTTGGGTCCCACGTGCTGGAAGATAAACAAGGGGCCATCTAACTGAGAAACAACAAACCCACATGGAAGAAGCACACCAGCCTGTAAGATGACAAGGCAGCGAAGGGGTCAGGTATCAGGTATCAAAGACAATAAAAAAAGTCATAGCATTGTGAATGAGGGGGAGTGCAGAGTGGGGACCCAGGACCCTTCTGGGGGAAATTGGACATCCCCTTGCAGAAAGGGTGCGGGGAGGAGAAGAGCCAATCAGAGTTCAGTGTAGCAATGATGAAATATGCAATTTTCCTCTAGTTCTTAAATGCTTCCTCCACCCCACTACCATGATCACAATTCTACCTTACATATCTGGCTGGACCAGAGGATGTACACTGGCACAGATAGGAACTGGAAATACAGTGAACCCAGGACAGATGAACCCCCCAGGATCAGTGGAGACAGTGGTGATATCGGGAGGGTGGAGGGAAGGTGAGGGTGAAAGGGGAAACAGATGACAAGGTCTACATATGGCCTCCTCCCTGGGGGATGGACAGCAGAGAAGTGGCTGAGGGAGACGTTGGATGGGGTAAGATATGATAAAATAATAATAATTTATAAATTATCAAGGGTTCAGGGGGAGGGGGAGCGGGGAGGGAGAGGGGAAAATGAGGAACTGACACCAAGGGCTCAAGTGGAAAGCGGGTGCTGTGAGAATGATGAAGTCAACATATGTACTAATGTGCTGGACACAAATGATGTATGTACGGATTGTGATGAGTTGTATGAGCCCCTAATAAAATGATCATTAAAAAATATATATAGCCAGGAAACACGTGCTTTGTAAATATAAAAGCATATGTGTATGTACATATTTTTTCTTTAATCAAGGAATTAATTAGTGAGGTATAACACAAAGATTTTAAATATTAAAAATATGACTTCAATTTGGACATTTTCATTGTTTTAATCATTATATGACACTAGATAGACATGTCTTCCTGGAATAATTTGAATGGTGATATTCAAGCATAGGGCAGCAGTTTTATACCACATTAAACTATTTTAAAAGGTTTCCTCCATCTCTTCCAAAGAATGGGAGATGTAAATAAATATGTTTGATTTAAAGTTCAAAATATATTGGGATATAACATATCTCCAGGCAAAATGCCAAAATTATCATATAGACATAAACACTATTGGTAAAAACAAAGAAAGTCATATATTTTAAAACTGTTTAATATAGTTATATCCAAAAATGGCTACCTCACAGTGTCTAATTTTTATTTTTTTAAGTATGTATTTTTTTAATTAACTAGGTATTTCCTTTTAAACTAAATGCTGATTTCATCTTTAAATGGTGCTCTCTTGAAAACTGGCATGTGTGCAGGACTATATGCTTCATAAGAGCAATACCCCTCCCCATCTGGTTTATTACTTTATCCCAGGGCCTAATACAGTATATGATTTTCTTAAAAATAAAAACATCTAATATATCTATAGAAAAAATTGTTTTTTTATAGGTGGTTAGAAAGATTATATTGCCCTTTTGCTGTTAGGGGCATGAAGCTGTGTCTTGTCCAGTATGGGACAGAAGGAAACACTCCCTGACCAGTGCAGCACCATCACCATCCTCGCTGAGTTTGAGCCCAGAGGGCCACCCTTGTGTTCAGGTGTCTCCTTGAGCATCTTCCTCTGTTTGTGTCTCTCAGCTTTCCCAGAGACTGTTCCAAAGTATATGGACAGAGCCTCACCCTGATGGGGTGAAAATGGATTAAAAGATGAGTTGTGTAAAATATATAACAATATCTGTGGTGTTCCACTTAAAGTGACTACAGATTAGCAAAAACATTTGATCAGTGGAGAAGGATTGCAGAAAATGTGCAGAATAGTTTTGTGAAGAAAAAGATATGACTGAATTAATGTAAAATAATAATTACATACATTTTCATTATGTATAATTAAATAATAAACTTTTATCTTTTATTTTAAATTTTCTAAATTGATGAATCCTATCTGTGTGCCCCTATATAATAATGTAACTCTTAATGAATCAGTGTGCTTTTGACACAAATAATCAGAGCATCCAATTCACAGTAGCTTTAGTAATAAAGAAATTATGGTATGAGTGAAAGAAAATTTTAAAAGTAGGCTAGGATTCCAGTTGGAGTTTTGTGTATGCATCAAGTCAATTGGGTGCTCGATATCGATCTAGATTACCTGTAATTCCACTCTGGAATTTAATATGCCATTTAAGCTGAGATTTGCTATTTTTATGTTTTAGTATGGCAGCCAGTAGCTAGTTAAGTAATGTACTTTACGCATTTCATCCACTTTGTTTCTCAGACATACTTTATAAGGGAAAGGAATAATTTTCCAAGTGTGTGTGAAGGTTTCTTAGTAGCCAAAGGGATAAAATTAGGTCACCAATTTGAAGAATGGCATGAAGGCTGAATCTGCCTTCCCCTGGCTCAAGGGG
>NW_022107432.1:4213419-4223735 GCF_000313985.2 Echinops telfairi | reverse complement strand
TGGTAGGTGCTATCAGTTCAGTTGTGATTTATATGTACAACAGAACAAAATACTGTGTACCATGGAATGAAACACTTCCCAGTCACACTCAATTGTATTTGAGTCCGTTGTTGCAGCCACTGGTTCAGTCCACTTTCTTGAGGGTTTTCCTCTTTGTCCATGTCTTTCTACTTTATCAGTCTCATAGGGACTGGTCCCTCCTACCAACTTGTGCAAAGCATATGAGTCAAAATTAAGCCAACCTTGTTTGCAAGGAGCATAATGTCCTGTGTCAGGCTGGGTTGTTTAGAGAAGTATATTCAGTGACCCTCATATATCTGCTTTATATCCAGAATAATTATATTTAAAGAGGCATCACAGTCTGGTCCAGTCCAATCCATATTCAAATGTTAGCCCTTGAAGTCCCTTTTCAGACTCGCATAGAATGGTGAAGCTAGAAGAAGGAAGATCACAGGATGGTTGGTGCAGTCTCTTGGATACAAGGTTTGCAGAAGCATAGCAGGGCGCTGACAGCTCTCAAGATCCAGTGGTCCCAGTTAGGCCACCCAGGTAGGCAGCACAGATGCCCTATGAGGAGGAAGGAGAAGTGGCAGAGAGAAGCATTTCCCACAGTCCCTTACTCTCATGCAAAAGCCACACCCACAAGGAGGTACCATTAAACTGTAACTTGATTGACCTGTTTACCTCAACCTCTAGCTAGGATCTCTACTTGACATAATCCCTAACTACCATGTAACTGTTCTTTTTCCAAGATATATTTGTTTGTTACAGAGTCCATGGTGCTTTCAATAATTTAGCCAATACCATAATTTAACTGCATCCATTCTTCCTTGTTTTTCTTTATTTAATGTCCACTTTTCTTTAAATCACTTTATTGGGGTTCTTATAGCTCTTATAACAATCCACACATGAATTGTATCAAGCACACATATATATGTTGCCATCATCATTTTTAAAACATTTTCTTTCTACTTGAGCCCTTGTAGCTCAAGCTACTCCTCTTGTAGCTCAAGCCCAGCTCCTCTCCCCCCCCACCATCCCACCCTCATGAACCCTTGGTAAATTATATTATTATTATTTTCATATCTTACACCATCCACTGTCTCCCTTCATCCATGTTTCTGTTATTCATCCCCCTCCTGGTTGGGTGTGGGGGGACCTGTTATATGTCAATCACTGCAATCTCCCCCCTCTCCTTCCACCTTCCCTCTACCCTCATGGTACCACTACTCCCATTACTGTTCCTAGGGTTTTATCTGTCTTGGATTCCATGTGTCAAGAGCTCTTATCTGTACCAATGTATGTACTCTGGTCTAACCAGAGTGTAAGGTAGAACTGGGATCATGAGACTGGGGGGTGGGGGGGAAGAAGCATTAAGGAACTAGAGGAATATTGTGTTTCCACAGTGTTATACTTCACCCTGGCTGAATTGTCCCTTCCGTGTGACTATTCTTTGAATGGATGTCCTATTGTCTTCAGAGGGACCTTGGGTCTCCACTCTGACCCATCTTGTTTGCCTTGATATAATTATTTGTTTTGGATCTTCTGAAATCTGATCCCATCGACACCTTGTGATCACAAAGGCTTGTGTGCCCCTTCCATTTGGACTTTATTGCTTCTCTGCTAGATGGCTGTTTGATTAACTTCAAGCCTTTAAGACCCCAGAGGCTATATCTTTTGATAGACAGGCACCATCCACTTTCTTCACCACATTTGCTTATGCACCCATTTTGTCTTCAGTGATTGTGTCAGGAAGGTGAATATCACAGAATGCCAGGTTATTAGAACAAAGTGTTTTTGTTTTGAGGGAGGACTTGAGTAAAGGCCCAATGTCCATCTGCTACCTTAACACTTAACACATAAATATATGAATATAGACCTATATCCAATTTTCATATGTACATAATGGTAGTGAAAATACTACATGGTGATACCCTTTCTCCTCAAAAGTTTAGAGAGGTCTTGTGTAGCAGATTTTCCTAATGCAATCAGTTGTTTCATTGTTGACTGCTGCTTCCAGTCAAATATTGATTGAGGATCCAAGAAAACTGAAATCCTTTGCAACTGCAGTCTTTTCCCTGCTTATCAGGATGTTATCTTTCGATACAGTTGTAAGGATTTTGTTTTTCTTTACCTTGAACTGTAATACATACCGAAGTTTACAGTCTTTGATCTTGGTCAGCAAGTGTTTCAAGTTTCTATCACCTTCATGTCATAGGTTGTAAATAAGCCTTCCTTTGATCCTGATGCCAATGTTCTTCCTTATATCTTTCAGCTTCTTAAATTATTTGTTTAGTATACAGATTGAATAAATATAGTAAATGGATATAACTCTTTTGAATATCTTTCCTGATTTTTAAGCCATGCAGTATTTGCTTGTTCTGTTTGAACAAGTGACCCCTTGTCCATGGACAGACTTCTCGGGAATAGTGAGGAGTGCTCAGGAATTCCTCTGTGCCACAATGCTATCCAGGGTTTGTTCAATCCATATAGCTAAATGCTTTAATGCCGTCAGTAAAATACAAATAAACATCTTTCAAGTATTCTCTGCTTTCAGAAAAAAATCCATCTGACAATCATATCCTTCTTTCCATGCCCTCTTCCAAATCTGGTTTGATTTACTGGCAGCTCCCTGTTAGTATACTGCTGTAACTGCTCTTGAATTATGCTCAGGAATATTTTACTTACATATGATATTAATGACATTTTCACATTCTGTTAGCTCACTTTTCTTTGGAATGGTTATAAATATGGTTCTCTTCCAGTCACTTGGCCAGTCATTTCATGACATAGATTAGTGTGTGTTTCCAGTGGTTCATAAACTTGTTAAGACATTTCAACTGATAGTCTGTTAATCTATTTCTCTAGTCAACCTGGCCTAACACAGATGTCATAATTGGTAAAGTATTGGGAGCAGAAAAAAAGATTAAACCTTCAATGCGATGGATTGACACTGGCTGCATCTATGGGATCAAGCATAGAAAGAATTGTTAGGATGGTGGAGGACAGGCAGTGAGTGTTTCCTTATGTTGTACTTAGCGTTGCTATGAATCTCAATTGGCTCAAGGGCACCTAACAACAACAGTGAAGGGAACACTGGCCACAGAATTGTTAAAGACGCTTAGAGGGTAGAGGTAAGTCTGATGTATGCTTCATCGAAATCAACCTTGGCCTGACATTGAGTTTGATTCTCCTTCTTCCTTGTGAAGTCAGAGGATGTCAGATATCATTGCACATACGATATTAATTACAATTTTGGATGATAACATTCTACAAATTGTGTCTAATTCACTTAAATTTTTTTTTTTACAAAATCCATGTTAATTCATGTTAGTATTTATTAATAAAATAAGAGAAAAACCAGGGTATAGCATTGCTCCAAATCCTACTATATCTTAAAGGAGTCTTAATGGTGTAGTGGGCGGTGCAATTGGGTTGCAATTCAACTCTACCAGTTTTTCTGTAAAAGAAAAGATGAGCTTCTTCTGGCCCCTTAAGTTTTACAACCCAATAAATCCACAGAGGCCATTCGTCTCTGTCCTTTTAGGGCTGCTATGAGTCAAATCAACTCAAGGGCTGTGGCCTTGGTTGAGACAACGTGCTATATTCTCTTAGGTGCTTTTCTTAGGCTCCTTGACATGTTGATTTGCTTGCATGTGTACATATTTAGCAATTTAAGGATTCATGTTTTATGAAAAAGATATAATAAGATTTTTAAAAATAAATTTTTTATTTTTTAAAATAAAAAGAAATTTTATTTCTTTTGTAGAGTCACACAGATTGATAAGCTCAGGGATGGCAGTTAAATGGCCACAATTTATAGAACAAGTATTTATATAATACACTTTAAAAGTTTAAAAATTAATAAGCAGAACTAAAATTAAACACCGGGGTTTGGAAGTTTCATTTACTTTTCAGTGTAGTCAATGAAGATACATAATAAGCATAAACTACAGAGGCAGATTTTTAAAAACATAGATGATGGCAAGGAAAACTCAGAGACAACTAGTCAAGTAGTTGAAAGATGTTTCTCTCTTTTTTTTCTTGAAAGCAATCAACAATCTTTTTGAAAAGAGCAGTGCTTATATAACCCTAATATTTTCCTTTTGCCAGCAAATGGAGCTAGGCTATCAGGAAAATTCCTTTAATAGCAGCCTGTAAGGATAGGAAGTCAATTCTTCCTAAAATAAGGATCAAATTGTGCCACTCTACTACTTAGAATAATTCCACCTTGCCAGATGCTTACAGCAGAGCTTCTGACTGCCCACTGCACAGAATCTTTTCAAGACCGCTTCTGCTTTCTATACGGCGATTATTCTAAGACGACTTGAAGAAAAATTAACTTACCTTTAGCTACTGGCATTACCAGTTTTATCACACATCACCTGCCCCTGCACACGAAGATGTCTTAGGATCAGAATGTCATTCCATTGGGTTGATAGTTACATAACTCTTACCAAATAAAATACTGATTCATATATATATAGATATATAATCTTCCTCTTATGTTTTAGTATGGCATAAGGTAACTTTCAACTCCTTCATATTATTTTGCTTTCACATAATTACGCTTTTTTTTCTTATCTTGTATTCTTTGATGTCAAAATCAGTTACATCTCAAAAGTCCTATCAAATTACATAGCAGCTCTTATTAAAAAATTTAATGGAACTATTCATTATATTTTAATTATGTTTTTCCATAAGGTATTTGAAGCCTCCTTATATACATTCACTGTCATTTCATCATGTTTTATAAGAAATATATAATTGATATATTTTTGATATTTTATCTCCCTAAATATACATTGATATGCAGCCATAGATTCTTAGATATTTTTAAGTGTCAAACATTTCTTCACAATGCCCTCTGCATATTTGATTATTAGCTTAGCTCTTTTTTGAAATTTGTATGTCTATTTTATTAATTATGATATAATATAAGAAATTCAATTGACTTGTGTATTGAGCAAATTTGCCTGACTTTCATATTTCAATCTCCTCTATCATCTATAAGTAATGTGATTTTTATTTCAGTGGCTTTCAATACTTAAAGTATATTAATATTTACATACCAAAAACCAAAACAAAATATTAAACTAAAATTAGGACAGTAATCTCTTCTTTGGATTTCACAGAATGATTAAGTTTTCACTTGGAATTAAAGTTTTCCTCTTCTTTTTAAAGCAATGTGTTATACAGGTAAAAACTTTCCCCTACTTTTCAGTTTGCTAGTATTTTCATCCAGACCTAATATTAAAATCTATGGATTTTTCACTTATTTAGGGTACTGTATAACAAATAGTTTTGATATTCTAATACCAAGCCATAATTTTATCCCAGAAATATTTGCTTAGTATATGTATGTATGCATGGATATACTTTGGTAAAATTCATGTTTAGAAGATTTGAATCTCTGGAAGTGAATAGATTGCCTTTGAATTTTGGGATTTTTTTTTAGTGTCAATTCTGATTTTTGTACTAGTTTTATTTACTTTCATTTAAAGAATTGGGAAGTGCATATTTTCTCTTTTCCCCCTTTCAAGCAGTTAATTCTGTATCAAGCCATGAAATTATGATAGAAAAAATCCTAAATAACTATAAAGTTTTTCAGTTTAATATACTAAGCATTGATAAAAAATCAAGATATTATTTTGAAAAATAAAATAAAATCAAAACACAGGCTCTCAGGTAGAGTTGGCTCTAGTATTACTTCAGTCACTTATTCTGTGTTAATAGAGAGACGTCACTTTATTTCCTCACCTCTCAACCTTTGCATCATAAAATTAGGACAGCACCTATTATGAGTTTGCATTGACAACAGACCTGATTTTAGTTAGAACCCCTGGATTACCACATGAATGCTAACACACAAATTCTTGGGAAATACTAATTCTCTTCAACAACATAATGGCAACAAGAACAATAGGGCTAATCTGTTATATTTGGGTGTGATTGCTAGAAAACAGAATTTGCTAGAGCTTGCACCACAAAAAAATTTTCTCTTACAATGAAACATAATTTTAGGAACTAAAATTTTTAAAATACATTTGCTCTAGGTGTTACTTTTATTGATATATACTTCATATATCAAACAATTTAATTGTTCAATAATATTAAGATTTGTACAATCATCGCCACAATCAATTTCAGAAACAATTTTTTTCTCCTACTTATTAGCTCTGCATTTCCCCATTCTCTCCTGCCATGCCCCTAAGCAATTATCAGTTCAGTTACTGTCTCTATAGATCAATGTATCCCGGATTTCATATACAGAAAAACAAAAAGAGGAAGAAAACAAACACAGAAAACCCAGTGACTTAACCAAATATAGAAAAGCATCCATCAAAATAAAGCAGGAGGAGAGTGACTTTGGTGGCATGCAACAAATTGGCCACATTGAACCCAGGAGTCTAAGGGAATCTTGGGGAACCAGGCTGGGTGCTATGGAACACTGGGTCTCTGGTATATGGATCTTCAGGCACATGGTATGCTCGAGAGACTGTACCATGAAATCCCAGGCACAAACTTCACCGGATGAACTGGACTCTACCGCAGACATACTTGTCACCTGACAGAAAATGCACGGTCTCTGAGGAAGCAGAAGACAGCTGTACCAAGAGCGGTGAACTGTTGGTAGGCAGACTGTCAAGATCCTGTTCATTGACACCCAGTAGGCTGTGATGAGATATGTATCATCCTGGCCAATGGGCAATGGACATTCTGTTTCATTTTGTCTATGCCTATTCATAGTGTGGTGTATATCAGAGGTATTATGCCATTAGGGGATAACCCTATGGGAGTTGTGTTACTTGTTTTTTTCTGTATTTTGGTAAATAAAACCCAGGATTGATGAGTCTATAGGGACAGCAAATGGAACAAGGGTATAAGGAGGGGTGGGGGAAGTACAAGGTGGGTGGAAGAGGTAAAAGGGAGACGATATCAAGGAGATCGGGAAGGAAAGGATATTGGGAAGCTGATTATGGAAGTATTCATAAAAGTCTGTTTGATGAGATTTCACTATGGAACGACAGGGTATATGTATTAACCCCCAAGTAAAAACGAATTAAAAGAAAAAAAAACAACAACCATAGATCCAGGAATGGTTTGGGGGGCTCACACTAAATCCTAGCTCTAACTTAAGAAGAATTAGTTCTTAATAACTAAGGAGAATTAGTATCAATTCTCTGTACCCCTGCTCAATCCTCACCCTCAGGAAGAAAACCCAGAAGACACGGGTTCTATAGCAAAATGTGGCAAAGAATGTAGATGGTGCCAGACTAGCAGATAAAATAGCATCTAGGACCTAAAAGGCTTGTTTCCAAAGAAGCAGCCATCTCAGATGTCACCAAAGCTCACATGGAAGAGGCACATCGTCAGCAGTCATCGAAGGATGGTAAACCATACAATCCAAAATTGAAGAGGGACTAGTAGCAGAGCCCAGATTGTGAGAACCCAGAGTACAGAAGGCTGTGGTTGACAGTGGGAGCCCAAGACTCATTTCTGGAACTACACTGGAAATAAGTCTCCGGAGAACTCCCTCTATCTACAATGGAGGGATGGGAGGAACGTGGTTACTAAACAGACAGCTTTGGAGAGATGAGCATAGAAGATCAAAGGCGTAAACTTGACTTGAACTGTTAAAACTCTGCCAGTAGATCCCCCCTCTGAGGCATGCTGGACCTGATCTGGTTTCCAAAATGTTCTATATTTTTGGTTTGTATTGTTTTGTTTGTTCATATTAGTGTGTATCTCAGAGGTGTCACGTCATTGGAGGTCACCCTCTTGAAGTTGTGTTATATGTGTTTTTTGTTATTTGATGCATGAAACCTAGGATTGATGAGCCAATAGTAACAGCAAGTAGAATAAGGGTACTGGGGGAAGGGGGGAAAGTGGTGGAGGGGGGTTGGTGAAGGGGACACGATGTCAAGGAGCCCATGAAGGAAAAGTGTTTGGAAACTTATTGTGGTAGCAATTGTACAATTCTCCTTGATGTGATTGAACTATGGA
Source organism: Echinops telfairi (assembly GCF_000313985.2). Taxonomy (NCBI): domain Eukaryota; kingdom Metazoa; phylum Chordata; class Mammalia; order Afrosoricida; family Tenrecidae; genus Echinops; species Echinops telfairi. The sequence goes on along the minus strand of NW_022107432.1, from coordinate 4,215,728 downwards.
ATGGTATGATATAAATATTAAATAAAAATAAAGCAGGAAATAGTAAAAGTGAAACAACTTTAAAATGGTTCCAAAAGGCCTAGGAAGGATGTAGTGTACCTCAAAAGGACAGAGTCTAGAGGACTAGTAGTCTACAGAACACGACCTTGGTCACCAAGGGCAGGACGGAAACTAGGACAAAGGTGTCCAATCAGGACATAGACCGGGCATATGCTTCTCTTGGGTTCTATTGTTAAACTCTTTTCTCCAAGCCAGATTGCTCCTCCAGGTTTACCCACCCACAGAAATGTAATCACCTTCTCAGAGGCAGGCATGCCCTCTGCTCCTGAACTTGAATTTCCAGTAAGGTTCGTTCTTCAGTCTTATAGGAGTGTGCATTGACTTGGGTGCCCTTAGCACAGTGTTGTATGGCAGTACCGGAATGGTCTTCCCTCTCTCCCGTGTGAAAAACTGACCCCAGCTGAGGTGAAGTCTCCTCTGTTGACGCGGTTTTATGAAGTGCATATAAGAGAGTTCATATGGTTCAGGGGCACGAGGCAGGCTCTCTGCCTCATTGCTTGGGAGGCAGGATTAGATGACAACATGACCAGTGAAAAGTGTAATGTTTACTCTGATAGTAGTGGACTCATATCATATTTGTCCTTTTGTGACTGATTTACTTCACTCAGCATAATGATTTCCAGGTCTATCCATGTCCTGAGGTGTGTCATGGTTCCATAACTTTTCTTTTTAGGAATGCAAAATATTCCATTGGGTATAAATACCAGAGTTTTTAAAATCCACTTTTCTATTGATGGGTCTATGAGTTGTTTCCAGCTTCTTGCTAGTGTGAACGGTGCTGCATGAACATAGAGAAGCATACATCTGTTTGTGTTCTGTCTTTTAGCTTTTTAGGGCACACGCTCGGCAAAGGCATTTCCGGATCTTATGGTATTCCTATGCCCATTGGTTTTAGGGAATGCTGCACATGGTTGTATATATTTACAAGCTCACTAGCAGTGTGTGCGTTCCCGTCACTCCTTCCCCTCTACAGCACTTGTTATTCTGTTTTTTTTAATTGGGCTATCGGTATGGGTGTAAAGTCATATTTCATCTTAGTTTTGATTTTGTATCTCCTGGATGGCTTGTGATCGTGTGCATTTCAACATGAGTTTGTTAGCCAGTCAAGTGCCATCTTTTACGAATTATCTATTCATGTCCTTTGGTCATCTTTTGATTGAATTATCTTTTCTTTCCTTAAGGTATTTCAAAATTCTATACATTTCAGTAATGAATCGCTTGTCAATTGTGTCATTGTTAAAGATTGTTTCCCAGTCTGTGGGCTTTCCTTTTGCGCTTTTGATGAAGTCCTTTGATGTGTATCAATGTTTTATTTTTAATAGACCCCAGTCACCTACTTTGTGACTAGTGTGTGTGCGTCCCTTATTATATTTGATCATCTCTCCGTGCCCTGCATTAAGGTCCATTTTTTCTTATTAATTATCCTTATAACTTTGGCATTTACAGTTAGGTTTCTCATCCACCTTGAGTTCGCTTTTGTACGTTGGACAAGGTGGGCTCTTTTTCATTCTTCTGCAGATAGAGAGACATTTTTTTTCCAGCACCATTTGTTGAGGAGAGTGTTCCTTTCTGATTTAAAGTTTCTCAATCCAATCACTAATAACTATATTTGCTTCTTGTTTGCATATTTGATCAATTTGAGACTGAAGCAATTGGTAGAATCCTTCAATTTCTTCATAACTAGCTTTATTGGTTGGTGCCTAAATTTGAATAACAGTTGTATTCACTGGATTTCTTTGTGTGCATATAGCTATTATTACAGACAACATTGTGTTTCACAACCGATGTTGAAATGTCCTTTTTGACAATGAATTAAATGCCTTTCCTCTTGAATTTATCATCCCTACTACAGTAAGGAATATGATGTTCTGATTCAAAATGGCCAGTACAAGTACCAGTCTATTTCATCTCACTGAGGCTTATGGAATCAAACTTTATGTATTGTTCCATTTAATTTTTGACAATTTCCAAATTTTCTAGATTTATATTCCATACATCCCAAGTTCCGATCATTATTAGATGTTTGCAGCTGTTTCTTTCCATTCAGAATTGTGCCCAATCCCTCCACTCAAGTGATCCCTCATCGCAAGAATACTTTCTTCTGTTGAATTGGCATTCTATGATGCTCACCTTCCCGACATGACCACTGAAGACAAAGCGGGTGAATGAGCAAATGTGGTGAAGAAAGCTGATGGTGCCCAGTTATCAAAAGATATAGTGCCTGGGGTCTTAACAGCTTGAAGTTAAAC
>NW_022107432.1:4182200-4212609 GCF_000313985.2 Echinops telfairi | reverse complement strand
TTAAATGGAGAGAAAATGTTTTGAGAATGATGAGGGCAATGAATGTACAAATGCACTTTATACAATTGATGTGTGTATGGATTGTGATGAGTTGTATGAGCTCCTAATAAAATGATTAAAAAAAAAAAAAGAATTGTGCCCAATCACCCATGAAAATCCTGAAAGCTTTATTGCATAGAAGTCATTATGGTTGACTTCTTTTGAGAATGCAGCTCTTCCTCAGTCATAGTTTGAGTGCCTCCCCAGCTGTGGGGTCCATCTGCCAGCACTAGCCTGATAGAGTGACATAGTTATTCAAGGTTCTCAGTGTCTGACAACGTTCCACTGTTATTCATACGGTTTCTCAGTAGATAAACACTCAGATATGCAGACCTCTTCCTGCTTCATAGTCTGATTTTAGCCTGGATGCTCTGCTGAAACCTGTTCACCTTGATTTTTCACTATTTGAAATACTATCGACATAGCTTCCAGCATCACAGCAACATGCAATCTACCACAGGATGCCAAACTGACAACGTGGTGGTAACAATAAAACTTAAGAGTAAACGTAACTAGAATCTAACCTCTAAAAGACCTCTTGTCGTCAGAATGACAGAATTCTTAGGTGTTGTGAAAAGAATGGGCTCTGGTGACAAGACATGTATTCCATTCCCATGATATGTCATAGGCACTTGGATTTTTATTTACTTACTTGCAAGATCAAAGGATTTCAATGAAATGAATATAAAGCAAGTCCATGATTGGAGTAAATATTTAATCAATTAACTATTAGCCAAATTGTTGGTAATTCAATATCAAAGAGAGGTGCCTCCAAACACATGCATGAGTTCTACTTCCTAAAGGTCGCAACCTTGATAGTCCCATAGAGAAATTATCTTCGACACATGGGTCACCATGACCGGGGCTTGACTTAAAGGCCACTAGTAGCAATAGTAACGTAGTTAATACTTATAGTTCTGCTAATAATGATAATGCATCTTATATTGTCTTTTACAAACACTTTTACTTTTACTTTCAAGGTATATTCTCAGTTTGGAATCATGTAAAGTAATAATTTTTATGATTCCTTTTTCTTACACTAAGAAATTGTGGCTTTTGAAAGGTTATTTGATCAAGAAAATGTATCAAAGAAATGGACTTCTTTCATGAAAATACATATGACTATTTCTTAACACTAGTTTTATTCTGTAATAACAGGAGCTTATCAAATACTTTTAAACACAAAAATTACAGTTCTTCAAAACTACAAATATTTGTAAATTTGGTGTGGACCTTCATAATTATTTTCATAATAAAATAGTAGTATAATGATTAATAGGCAATATAATACTTTCCTATTCACTAGGGCTTCCAAAACATTGTGTAAGACAGGTGTTTGTTTTTTTAATTCCTTAAAATAAGTTGTAAATACTATTAAGCTCCTAGATAGTTCTCAAACACTGAAGCTCCGTCCAGTCAGTCAAGACTCCTCTCCATGCCAGGGCAGGGTAGAACTTCCCCGGTGAGGCTCTGAGACCGTACCTCCCTACTGCGTTAGAAAGTCTTCCTCCTGGGGAGTGGCTGCGGTTTCAAACTGCTACTCTTGTGGCTGACCACCCAACATGTCTACTACCCCATCAGAGCTCCTTTCAGCTATTTCACAGGAAATATTTAATTAGTTGAGATATTCTGGAATTAAGTTATGTTGGATGTTTGAGATGACTTGCCTTCCCCTTTTAAGTTTCCTTATTCTGCTGTTACACGCTTACTGGCTTGATGGGTTTAATGCAGTGGAGGGAAAACTAACCACTGCTTAAAACCTCATTTGCATGAAGAAAGCACATTTCCACAGAGAAATGAGAATGCCATAGCACTGGGAAAACTTTTATTACCTCTTTAAACCCTTCATACCCCTGGTCAACTAGTTTAAAAGAAAACAAAAGCGCTGGCTCTCTCCAAGGCTCTCAAACACAGAGGAGACATTGTTGCATGTTGAGAAATCCTTGGAGGATTTTTTTTCTTAAGATTTTGACAGATTCCATTTTCTATTTAGAAGATTAATAATTACGAAAACATGTAAAAATTTATTTTGAATGAGCAATGTTAATTATCTGTCATGTCAAAGTACATCGCCATAATAGACTTTATGGGACAACAAAATGGATGCAAATTAAGTAGTTATGTCAAGTTTTATAGTGATACAAAGCCATCAGATTTTGTTTTAAACTAGAAGCTCATAATGCATTAAGGGATGAAAGTAGCATTTCATAATATTTAAAGCCTTTTGCTTGTTTAATTTCTAGTGAAATAAAATACAAATATTAATACCACTGCTATCCCATATGCAACATAATTAAGTAATCTCCCTTAATTATTAATGAAAACTTAAAATCCCTTTTCATAATTTCCCCCAAATTCTGATGCTTATATAGAGCAATAATAATATTTTAAAGAACAAAATTTTTTATGCTTAAAAAAATAGTTAATCCTTGATTGATATATGAGGAAATAGAATCATGCTTCTATTATACTTATGCATATCCATTTCTTTTCTATGGGTTATATTTTAAATTTAAATATTACTTCAAAAGTTGAAATAATACTTAATTGTCCTCCACCATGTTATTTGGGCAATTATCACCTTTAATTATTTTCAATGATCATATTCTTCTGATAGATAACAAATGAAATAGAGTTGTTAATAGTGGGTATCCATTCTTTAACCCACTCATAGAAATTAGCTTTTAGTTAAATGAACTTACCAACTCTCACTTGATCTCTTAGCATGGTTAGAAGTACCAGACTATATCTGCTACTAACTAGTCAGCTATATGGAGGAGTGTAAGAGAAAATCACATTTATACATCTCAGTTTGTGGGACATAGGTCCAGTGATAAAAGAAAATCTATGCAAATAAAAAAGTATTTGCAGCATTATTTCTATACCAAAATGAATTATTAATAAAAATTAATTATCAACCCCAAAGATATGCAAACAATCCCATTTTTCATTTCATTTCACCCTATCATTTTATGTGTTTTAAATTTTTTTTATTTAGTCTTACTTATAAACATTCATTTATAAAAGGATTCTAAGTGTTTCTTGCATAACAACACAAAAATAGCACCAACATTAATCTTAGATGTGTTTTTTTTTAATATGTGCTGATGGCACAACTCTGGAAGAGTAAGATGAGGCTTTCTCCTCCAGTAAACACCACAGGCACCCTATGAGGGTAGTTCTACCTGTACAATAGCTTCACCGCGATTCAGAATTGGCCTGATGGCAATAATTTTGAGGTACTCAAGTTTGAAAGTAGTATATGTTATATTGTCTGTACATCATGTCACACTTACACAGGTAAGTGCTTCAATTACATTTTGGAAATAAGAATTGACTCACAAAGATTACTTATTTGCACCAGGTCACATATGTAGGAAGTGACAAAGATTGCAAGATTTGGGGTCTTTATATGTATATATATTTTTTTCTTTTTTTAATTCTTATTTTTTTAACAGGAATGGTGTGTTAGTCTGGGCTGACTAGAGAAACAAATCCAGGGAGACTCATGTGTATAAGAAAGCTCGTTCTATAAAGAATAATTGTATATTAAGAAAACATCACAGCCCTGTGCAGTTCAAGCCCATAATTACCCTGTATGTCTAATTCCAGTCTATAATTTCCTCTTCAGACTCATGCAACACATGCAATGACAAAAACTTCCATTTCACACTTTTTTGAGTGCTAATTTCATTCTATAACTTACATTATGTCATTTCTAAAATATGACTTTTATTTTTAATTTTCTATGAGTAACATAATGCTTAGAGGACAAGTGGCAATTTAAAAAAAATAGAAAAGAAAAAACCTGTGCATAATTGGGAAAATATCCCATCAAAGGCTGCTTACTATCTGGATGCCCTTGTCCTTCTCAGTGGGCTTAGAGGGCTATCTATGATAACCGGACAATTTTCAGGTTAAAAATTATCCTGATTTCATTCAAGGACAGCAGGATATGTTGGGATATAGTGAAAAAATATATCATCTCAAAAACACTCAAATAGTAAGATTTTTCCCTCTACTTTCCCTAACAAGTCTCGTTCTGCAGTAGCTAATTCCTAAGCCTCCCCAGGTCTGTGCTCTGTGCTGTACACCACCCACCATGCTCCGCCACCACTCTGAGTCTGGTTCAACAGGCCAACTGCTTTGCAGCTTTCAAAATGTTATGGCTGTTTTAGTCTCTGATCTATTTTCTTAGTGTTTATAACTAACACACACACAAGCACACATATATAAACACACATATATATTTATAACTAATTTTATAGGTTTTAGAAGAAGGAATAATTAAAGCTATGTAATTAACTTATATTTAATGGCAATATTAATTTTTTAATAATATACATGTTTTTTGGTTTAAAATGCTCTCCGAATTCTTCTTGACATTTCTACAGAACTGTTTCCAAGTATGACTATGTCTCAGCTTAACTTTAGAGACTTCTAAATCTAAGATATGTGTGTATCCAGAAGGTTTCTTATAGTTTTGACCTTTGCCTTCTGTATTGACTAAGAGACTCTCCATGTATAGAGTCTGTGCTTTTTCTTGGCAAGTACTTTATAGCATGGCACATTCTACTACTCTCTATTGCTACATGCAGATATTACTAAAGCTACTCATACCTACATGGTTATCTGTACTTGCTAGAATCTATTGATCTGAATTAATAAATTTTAAACCAAAGCTTTATATAGCATTATATACATAATGCAAAAAACCTTGGCTATACTTAGTGTGTTAGTCTGAGTACTTTAGAGAAACTCATGTATAAGAGAGAGTTTTATATAAAGAGTAAGTACACATCAAGAAAACATCCCAACCCAGTGCTGCCCAAGCCCACAAGTCCAACATTAGCCCATATGTCCAACACCAATCCACAAAGTCCTCCTCCATCTCACAAAACATACACAATGACACTGACTGCAGGAGGAAAGCTGAATCAGTGAGCGTGTAAGCATCTCAGGGCTAGCAGGGGTCTCTACATGGCTGCTCCAGCACCCAGGGCTACATCGAGGTAGGTCCATATGGCTTCTCCTCAGAGATGTCTCTCAGGAAGTGAGCCTTGCCAGCTGAATCAGGGAACTAGCTAAAGGGAGCTTCACCCTGGTCTAACCATCAGAGAGCAAGAGACCAGAGAATTCGAAAGGTGAGGCTCACTGAGCCATTTATCTCACCGCCCATTCAATTAACCCCACATGTGTTTATCAGCCAGGTTGGCACAATTAACTAACTACCTCACTTAGGAACTTGAAGAGGTTTTTTCCCCTAATATTCCAAATTTATGGGAAAATGGGAATAATGGAATGAGGTATATAATTTTTCATATAATAAATAATACAAATAGAAGTTATTTTGGTTCATTGTATAAAAAGTATCATTATCGGTACAACCCAGTATGGGACTGCCTATATTCCTGCATTGTTGGATATTTCTTAGTTCTGACAAAACAAAATAAAACAAAATTACAGAATTGATTTATTAGATCCCATATCCTTGCAAAATGTGAAACTAGACATTCCTTAGACCATCTACTGGTGGAAAGAACTGAATATGTTGGCTCCTAATCTCCAGAGACAAAACTTGGGATGAACGTTTGAATCCAAACCAGTGGAAGCAGAATGAAATAACAGTCTTCCTGAAGGCTGACTATGTGGAAGCCTGAAGATTCTGACCTTCGCGCTTGATGTTCAAATGGGACATACAATAAATAAGGCTAGAATCTATTCAGGAATGGAAATAAATTTAAAATTTTTCTATATAATGATTTCAAGAGCAGGCTAGAAATAAACCTAACTGACAGAGACTGTCAAAGAAACAATTTTGTTGGTCATAATTCTGGGGGCCAGGGAGAATCCGATAATTCACAAGCAAAAGCCCATTTCATGTGTATTTATGGCCCGAATCCATACTAAATAAACAGAAAATATCAAATTTAAATCTCGTTCAGAGTGCTCCGTGACTCGTTGCATTGAAGTATGTGGTTGAAGCAGTCATTAAATCCAGCTAGAATGATGCACTTGAAACCAGGCCTCAGGCATTGCCTACATATAAAATATCAAGGTCAGGTGATTTCTAAAAATTGTATAAGATACAAAAGAAATAAAACACCATGTTATACTAATGGGGCCATATAAAATGTAAAACAACCCCAAACTCTTCCGTTCAGTTGATCCTCACTCATGGTGAGCTTAGAGCAGTTGTTCTAAGCCTGTGGGTCACAACCCCTTTAGGGGTCAAATGACCCTTCCACCGGGGTCACCTGATCCATAACAATAGCAAAATGACAGCTATGAAGTAGCAATGAAAATAATTTTATGGCTGGGGAGTCACCACCACATTAATACAGGAACTGTATTAAAAGGTTGCAGCATTAGGAAGGTTGAGAACTATTGTCTTAGAGGATAGTATAAACAGGGAGGGTAAAGGGAGAATGGGTAGGAAAGAGGGAACCGATTACATGGAACTGTGTGTGACCTCCTCCCTGGGGGACAGACAACCGAAAAGTGGATGAAGGGAGACGTCGGACAGGGCAAGATATGACAAAATACACATTTATAAACTATCAAGGGCTCATGCGGGAGGGGGGAGCAGGGAGGGAGGGGAAAAATGAGGACCTAATGTCGGGGGTTTAAATGGAGAGAAAATGTTTTGAGAAACGGTGTACAAATGCGCTTTACACAATTGATGTGTGTATGGATTGGAATAACAGTTGTATGAGGCCCTAATAAAATGTTAAAAAAGAGAAAAAAAAAAAACATCATTTAAAAAAAATAAAACAAAATTAAAAAAAAAACTGCCCCTTTGAGATTTTGAGATTTTTAAACTTTATGATAAAAAGGAGCAACTGGTGCATTCTAGGTGCCAACTATACTGGTAGTAGCTCAATGTGTAACCCACTCAGCCACCAAGACCCCTACTGAGGTCATATGTGTGTTTCAAATCAATTGCTGAGGCATAGAAAAGTCTACCTCTCTAAACTGTGAGAAAATGAATTTCTGTTCATTAAAGCTTCTTAGATTGTTCACCACTGTGAACATAACCCAATCCACTGTTCTCAAGTCAATCCAAACTTACACCGACCCTATAGAACAGTGGAGAATGGTCCTGTGTGTTTCTGAGCCTGTAAAGTTTTCTGAGAATAGACAGTCTCACCTTTCTCCTTAGGAGCACCTCGTGGATTCAAACTGCCAGCCCTGCGGCTAGCAGGCCAACATGGAGCCCACTCCTTTGATAATGTAGTTCCAGGATTGAACTTCTTACTGCTTCATACATGTGGCACGCTATCCTCATTTTGTTTCTACCTCTAAGTCTTCTCACATTTTATTATAATTCTTTATTTTGTCTTAATCTGCTCCTTGAATTATTCTGTTGAGTGCTTTTGTGTCATCAATTTTTTTCTTAGTCACTTTACTTTGCTAATGTTTAAGAGCAAGTTCCTTTCCTGTTTTTTAGTGACATTTTGCTTTTTTCATATATGATTGTTCTCATTAGTATTCGTCATTAGTATTCAGTGCACCAAAATTATTCTTTAGAAAAAAGATTTCTGCATTTAGATAGGTTCTATTCAAAGTCTTATTTTGACACTTGTGAACTTGTTTCAATTTTCTCTTTCAACTTGAACTTTCATATGAACAATAGGTTATCTAGTCTACAGTTAACTCCTGGTCTTGTTTAGGAAGATTACATTGACCTCTTTCCACAAATAAAGTTGATTTGATTCCTGTGTATTTTATTTGGTGAGTGCATATGTGAGTTTCATTTTATGTTGTTGAAATAAAATTGCATTGTAGAATTGAATTATTTTACATGGCACTGCTAGTCATAGTCATTGTAGTGCCCCTGAATGACTTTTACTTGATTGGTTTAGGTAAGAGGAGATGGGGGAAGTTACTGATAGGATTACATAATTCAGATTTGAGTAATTGTGATTGCCATTATAATTGGAGTCATCTTAGTCATCTCAGAAGCAGGAAGGGAATATTTCATTAGCACCGAGAGAGAAGAGCCAGTGGGTAAGCCCATGATTCCTATGCATTAGAATTCCTTGGTCCAGAGACAGAGAGAATTATAACATGAGGAAAATGGAGAAGAACAGAAAAATGTGAACTAACATGTAAATCAGGAGACAAAGTAGTGGACTCCCCAGCATGCAAAGAGTAAAACTGAATACCTTTGGGAAGGAAACTGGCTTACAGAATGGGGTATTTCCAGGCACTTGATTGACAGAGCTTGAGTTACATTCATTGACAAAAAGAACATCTAGTGATCTATCTTGAAGTACAGTGCTGTCTGAAAGGATTATAGCTACCCACATCCAAGTAAATCCAACTCCAAAAGAATAAACACATCTGTCCAGGAAGAGGTACAGCTTGAATGCTCCTTACAGGTAAGCATGACAAGACTTATTTCATGTAGCTTGGACATATTATCAAGAGAGATTAGTCCCTGGAGAATAACATCATACTTGATAAAGTGGAGGGGCAGTGAAAAAGAGAAAGGCCTTGAAGGAGATGGATTGACACAATAGCTATTGTGGGATACAAAAAGCTTTTCTCCCCAGGTTGTTCCCCATATTTATTTTATGCCCAGCCTAGGACACTGCTTGCAATGCATGCTAAATGACTACAGCACACTTGGAAGCAAGCTGCTTAGAAGTTATCTCTCTGAGGGCATCGGCCAACCAGAGCAATCAAACTATTGTCTGTCCCACTGTGGGTGGGGTTTACTCCCTGCTGATAAGGATAGTGTATTGCTTTCCTGAAGGAGAGTTCTGAATAAGTCAAGCCAGTTCAAGGAGGACCAAGGTTAGACCACCATCTTGAATCTAGGATCCACCCATCTTGTCACATGTGTACCCCTAATCCCTCCTCTTCCTATTGCGTGTACACCCCTAGATCATCCCCCTCCCATTGCTTGTATTGCCTGTGGTCCAACCCCCTCCTCTGACATCAGTGGTTACTTGTAATCAGGGGGGCTTATACTCCCCTAAGTATATATAGGTCTTGGTCAAAAATAAAGAGGCTCTCTTTTCTCTTTCTCCCACCTCCACGTGGACTACCAAGAGAGGCTGAGGTGAGCATGCTACCATAAGATGTGTCTGACTCCTTTATTTTATCTTCTCTCCTACCTTCTCTTATGCTCTATGACTTTACTATAATCATTGTGTATTGTCACTGTACTATTGTGCCTACCCCCTCCCCACTTGCCCCCTATGATTGTCAGAGGCTGGTTTACTCTGACAGGCTGCAACAATGGGCTCAATTCTATGAGCAATTGTGAGATTCGTGCACAGGTAGTGTTTCATTCATTCTATTCTGCATGGGGTTACTGTTTAGTCTGGGTCCGAACTAGGCAGCTCTGTTTGGACTAAGCTGAAGCAGGTCTAGGCCCTACACATCTTTCCCTGCACATCCCAAAGGTCAGCAGCAGATGGAACAGATAAGATAACCAGCAAAACCAGATGTTCCTGGTTTGAAGAAAGCCTCAAGGATTGACAAGCAATTCTCCCAGTTTCCAGACTCCATATGCTAATTGCCAAAATTACCGTACATGCCTCACTCACCTTTTAAAAACCCTCAACCCCAGCTGCTGAGCAGGACTTCCGTGACCTGTTGGCCTAGGTCGGCAGATCCCCACCCCCTAATAAAGCTATTTCTGTTTCTGTTTTCCCTTGTCCTGTCAGTTATGTCTGTCTTCCTCCCTGTACCTCAGTTTCCCCTTTACAGTTACTATAGGTTGGAACCAAATTGATGACTAACAACAACAACAACAACAACAACAACAACAGGGTTGCTGACCCACTGAGCTGGACCTAACTGCTTTAGGACTGAGTCTTTGGTAGAGGGTGGAGGGTGGAGTGGTATAAAATTTGGGCACTTATTGGGAACTCTAAAAGAGCTTTTAGTAAATGTAAGTTCTACAATCTAATCACAAAAAAGCCATCAACCCACTTAAAGAATATGTAAAGTCTTGAAAAGCTTCCTCTCAAAGAAGAAGAAAATAATGAACAATAAACAGGAAAAACTTCTGAATATTATTAATATATACAAAATGTAAATTATCCCAAGAAGACATTTTATAACTGTCAGGTTTCTGGGCTGGTTTACCTCCGTTGTTGCTTCACAATGCTGAAAGAATTCACGTGGCAGAAGCACTTTTGTAATCCAAGTACAGTTTCTGAAGGAATGGGAGGTTTCAGTTATTACAGTCTCAGAAAGTACACACTATCCCTGGAAAGTGTGCAAAGCCACATGTTGGGGACCAGGGGAAAGTTCTAGACTGAAAATGGGCACTCCAGCCACAGAAAAACATGTAGAAGGAGTGCCAGAACAGCAATAAGAATCCAGAGTGTGGAGCCAAGGAAGAGAGGCCAAGGCCTGAGAGAGGGGGCAACCCAAAACTGCCAAGAAAGAGTTCAAGCCCAAAGCGTCCATGAGGGTGTGTGCGCACATATGCGCCCCTGCCTCCAACATGCAAGAGAACACCCGAACAAGAGTTAGTGGCTTGCCCTCAGTCTGGTTTTAATCCTCTGGGCGATCTTATTGGCTGAGTTTAGGTACACCTGCGCGATGTAATATTGCTGGTGCCTAAGGTGGGTTTGCTCTGGTTGGCTTCTACCTGGTCCTAAGTGGCCTGGATCTGCACATGCTCAGTTTGGATTTTCCCATAGGTGTGTAATTAGTGTGCCTGATTCCTTTCCAATCCTTTTATTGTGGCAGTGGCAACTAACTAATTTAGCCTAGGCATTTGGTGAAGACAATCCCCTTTATCCATAATCTAACTATTTTTCATAACCATGTAACGACCACAAATTTATGACTTGACAACAGCAGCATTTGAAGAAGTTGTAAAAGAACCAATATTGTCTTGGATCCCTGCTGGCACTGTGGGTTCAATACAGGGCTGTAAACCCACCAGTCTGGCCTTAGGCTAACGATGAGTCTGTCAGCTCCTGTAAAGAGTTTCACTATCAGGAACCCTATTTGAGGTCAATAAATCAGAATCAACTCTATGGCAGTGTTTTTTGCCTGGGTTTTAGTGTATAGGTGACATTACGCATAGATTTATCCACTGTGGAAAATTATTTAACATAAACAAGAAAAGTTGAGTATCTCCATCCCTAGGATTCTGTAAGCTCACATTTTATAATTATACCATAAAAGATTCCTGTTTATATAGACCATGATACATGCAATATGCATTAACCTGGCAGGAGCTAAAAATCAAAAAGCAGTGAATAATATATACAGTATTTTAAAATGTATATACATTTCAAAACATCCAATAGTAACAATATGTTGTGCAGAAATCTGTAATTATGTAATAAATTTATTAAAGCAACTAGAGAATGAAAACGAAATAGAAAGCAATGTGATAATACTGATAATTTTGTACTTCTTAAGTTGTTTGTAGGCATAGTCCTTTTGTTATTTTTATTTGTGTGATGTATAAATCTTTACTGTATATATTCATAATGTAATAAAAAATAATTTTTTAAATGACAATTGTAATTTCTTACCTTACATGATAATAGTAATAAAGTTACAGCTCAGCATTTATTTTATTACCTTAACCTCTAAAATAATCAATGTTCAAGAATAGGACAATTGGAGAAATTCTTCCCAATGTTGCTTAAAAAGGTGATCATTTCAGTCCATTTTTCCAACGTAAGTGAATTCATGCTTTAATTGTTTTACTTAACCACTTCAATGTTACAAATCAAGTGAGTTAGTAATAATATGCTCTCTCGTTGTCATTCTGATTTTCTCTTTAGAGATTATTTTGCCTCTCTTTAGAAAGGAAATTGCCTCTCACCCTTGCTGAAAGAGTCCATGGTTCCTTAGTGGTCTCAGGCTTTCCTACTTCAATTGGACCAGGGCATCAGAATGCACTGGACAGGAACATGGGAAGGCTCAATAAAAAGATTAATCAGATATGGCTGCAAACAAGATGCTGGGTGTCTGTAGGCCACCTCCTAATGCAGCCCCAGTAAGCAAGGCCCAGCTACTGTCACTGCCATTATTAGTATTCTGCTTGAAAGTGGGGCAGGGGAGCTTCCCAGAGTGACTTCCCTAAATTATTTGTTGGTTCAATACTCTCAGAGGATTATATCACCAACTGTTTATTTTATTTTCATTTTTTCACCTTAGCTTAAAAGGAACACCAGTGTCATCATAAGCAATCAGACTTAGATTTTGCTTTGGAAGAAATAGAAGTTTACATTTAAATATTTACTGGTCAATTTAAAGATGAATTTGTCATATACTTGAACATGTTATCTTCAAAATTAAGAAAAAAACTGTAGCAGTGAATCGGGAAACATTTTAATGTTGTACATTCACATAAAGAATGAAGAAAGACTCATTTTACTTTTCTCAGATAGCAATCACCCCCCAGAGACCATGCTTTTTTCTTTTTACAGAATATTTCAATGAGTTTAAATGAGACATAGTAAAAAAGAATTAAAGGAAAAAACAGCTAAAAAGCACTGTGCAGCAATTTTGACATAATTGAATCATCCAGGCTTTTTATGTCATAATGACATTCTGGAATGATCCCACACATATTCCATTCCTTAGTTGTACAGTTGTTATTTAAATCTTATGCTTAAAAAATAAAATAAATAAATCTCATCCTCGTGAATGGATGCAACTAAAAACACGTGCTAGCCTGTGAAAGAGGAAAGGGAGATTTTTAATGAATTAATATTAGTTAAAAGTGGACTGTTAGGCTCACAATTTTGCCATCAGAAAAAAATGACTTTTGAGTTCTAGTTTTCTTACTATGTATTTTGATGAAAGAAATTAATAAGAATAGCTACCTCTCAACATTTATTTTATTAGCCAACTCGTGGTTGCTAGGCAACCAAAGACGGTTTTGAATAAAAGATGTTTCTAACATAAAAGCCTGCACCTGTTGGACTGCTAACTGCAAGGTCAGCAGTTCAAACCCACTAACTGCTCCCTCAGAGAAAGTATATGCTATCTGCTCCCATATAGATTTCTGACCCTAGAAACCCTACATAGGTTTGACATCATTAGAACCTACTTCATGGCCAGGGCTTTGGCCTTGAGTTTGGCATTGTTCTCTTGTAATGATTCTCAGTGGCTCAGAAGGTTAAGTGCTCAGATTGGCCATTTTAATAGATACAACAGTCTACCCCAGTAAAGATTGCAGCATCGGAGGGTCTATGGGGCATTTCTCTGCCATCTAATAGGGTTGTTAGATTTTTAGGGTGGGAACTACCTCAGTTCTTGACTTCGCACGAGAAAGAATTCTCACCAAAGCTTGATTTGTGATCCAAGCAGGTTTTTATAAAGGACGGAAGAAATTAGTCTCAAAAGGGTACACGCTGTTTCAGGGAAGCGTGCATAACTACACATAAGTCGCGCTGGGGCTCATCACTGAACACGGGCAACCTCCTGGGCCTGATCACCCCCAGGTGGTGACCTGAGGCCAGAGACTGCAGCAGGCCCAGCAGGCACAGAAGCAGGGTCCCAGGAGGGAGGGCAGAAGTCAGAAAAAGAGCCATCCAAAGGAGGATAGAGGGTGGCAGGCCTGCCACTAAGGTATTTAAAGCCTCTGGCTTGGGAGGTGTGGTCAAAGGTATCGGTCAACTCCATTGGCTGAATTAAGCCCATTTGGGTGGGGTCATGAGCCTGGGCCTAGTTTGGGCAGCCCCTTATGACTCCTAGTAGGAGGGTGGGTGGTGGTTGAGGGCGGGGCTGAATTGGAGCATGCCCAATTAAAGGGTTCTTACAGGTGTTTAATGCTCGCCTGATTTTCTTCCAACCTCCTCTAGGGAGCTTTGTGTAGGCATAGGGAGGGGCAAACCCCTCTCACCCTATTCTGCTACCTAACAGGTCATTATGAATCTGGATTGATTCAATGCCACTGGGTTTTTATTTGCTATCTCAAAAACATCGTTATATATTGGTTGATTATAAATTGAAAAATAAAAGTTAAAAGTTTTATAATGTACAATTGTTCTACAGTTTTACGTAAGCAGTCTGGGTAACAATAACTGATCTTGTGCTGCTAACCCAAAGTTTGATGGTTCAAACCCATGCAGCAGCTCTGTGAAGGTAAGGCAGGGTGAACTGCTTTGTTAAAAATTATAGACAAGAAAACAGTACTATTCTGTCATATATTGAGTCACTAGATGTCAGATAACAGTAACCAACAACACTATCCTCTTTCTTTGGTGAAAAATTAGCAAATTTTGTGGCATATTTATTTTACACTATAACTTAATATGATATATTCACTCTATATAATATTCAAAAACTCACTGCCATTTAGTGACCCTACAGGGCACAGCAGAACTGCTCCTTTGGGTTTCTAAGGCTGTGGATACTTATAGGAGCAGAATTCTCATCTTGCTTCAGTAGCGCGGCTGGGGGTTCACACTGCTGCTCTAGAAAATAGCAGCCCAAAGCCTAACCCACTATATCACCAAGGCTCTTTACTCAATTATAATAGCACATTTGATACTATTTCTGCACATACTTTAATATTGAAATAGAAATAATAACCATTGGAACGCAAAGGTCACCCTGTTATCACTAATTATTTTTCAAGTGAAGTGCTTTAATATTAATGGATAAAATGCTACTAAAAAAAACAAAAAACACTGCTAATATGGCCTTTTTCAAATTCATGATTTCCAAGATAACATAAATCCTATTGTTACATAAAAGTAAATATTAAAGAATAAATATCATTCTCAAAGGTACATTGTAGCAGAGTAAACAGTGACTAGAAGACAGACCATCGTTCAGAGGCTTAAGCATGCTGTTCTTAGAACCCACGTGCCTAGTACTTTACACACCAGCAGGGTCACCCAGGATGATAAGTTGTAATGGAGTTTTCAGAGTAACAGGCTATGAAGAAAAACTAAGTTGTCCACCTTTGAGAAAATAGTTGACCACTTTTGAAACTCTTATGAATAACTGCTGAGTATTGTCAAATATAGTGTCTGAAGATTCACTCCTCAGTTTGGAAGGCACGAAAAATATGACTGAAGAAAGGCTGTCTCCACAAAGTAGAATCAGACATAGTACCTTGGATTAAAGCTTTCGAGACCTTCATTTACTGGTAGGAAGCTAGAAAAGTGAGAACAAACAGCTGTGAACATACAATAAAAACCAGAACTTAGTCTGTCCAAATCTGAGTCCAGGGAAATTGAAAGTTCTGAAGTATAAAATGGAATGCATAATGATCTATATTGTGTGCATTATTGAGATAAAGTGAACAAGTATTAACCTCTTTGACTTAGAAAATGTCATTTTCTCTGCCAGGAATGGCAAGACAAGATGAATGGCATCACATTTATTGTAAAACCAACAAATGACCACCACCACCACCTCTACCTCCACCAACATCACCTCCACCTCCACCACCACCACCTCCACCACCTCCACCTCCACCTCCACCTCCACCTCCACCACCACCACCAACAACATCAACAAAACAGTTTTCAAGATCAATCTTGAAGTACAAGGCTGTTCTTGATAGGATAATACCTACACATCTATAAGAATACAGCTAATATAATTATTATTCATATTTATGCATAAATCATGAAAGTTGGTGAAGAATTCTACCAGTTTCTTCACTCTGAATTTTATAAAGCATGCACTCAAGATGCATTAATTATTATTAGCTATTGGAATGTGAAAGTTGAAAACAAAGAGGAAGATCAGTAGTTGGATACTATGGCCTCAGTGATCACTTAAATTGGCCATCACACACACACACACACACACACACACAACCAGCTTCAAGTGAAACTGATTTTATGAAAAAATTTACTGTGACCAGAGACCCTTCCCAAGCCAGACCAGAGCAAGTTGCTGTATGCTCGCCTAGTAGGAAAATTGTGTAGCAGGACCCAGCACAATTCCGTTTTGCTTGTATTTTTGTTCATTTGTTTGCTTGTTTTTTTGTGTACCCACTCATATTAAATGTACTGTAGAGTCCTTTGAGGGTAGTAAGGTTGTTTGTTTTTTTAATTAAATACATAGATTTACCCTGTGCTAAAGGGTAGCTCAGGGTCAGAATTGACTCAATGGCTTTGGATTTGAGGGTTTTTCTCCTTTTAACGTAAATTTAACATGTAAGACCCAAGTCTCTTCCAGCATTCTTCCCATGGTTGTAGAATTACTTTCCAGAAATTGTCTTACTTATGTCACTTGCTTATTTTACAGTATTGTTTACCCCATAAGATCAAAACTGCTTACATAATATTCAGGCTCTTTCAAGAAATGTCATTATTTCATTTTACTATTTGCTTTACCATATTGCCAATTATTATCAACTCCTAACATTTTCTCATTGTAAATGTCAACTCTTAAGTGCACTCTTGGCTACCCTGTCACACTAAGCAAAACATTATTTCCTAAGCATACAAATGCCTGGTTATCCATCTTTAAATATCACCTTTCTCCAAGTTTGAAGTCACTTATTTTCATTTTGTAGTTTAATGTTCTTCAGTCTATGGCACATACCTTTTAAAAAGGGAGAATACAAGCATTTCAGGAAAAAACTAAACTATTTGAAATAATTTTATTAGCATTGTATTTGCTATTTAAGTATGCCCTTAGATGCTGGATCTATCAGGTAGGTTAAATGACAATATCAAACAACCCCACAGATTCACAGGAATAATAGAAAAGAAGTTTATCTTTTAATTTTTTTTCACAAGAGAAATGCAAGTATTACTTATAAATCATAAAGATTTCTGAGAATATACTGAGGAACAAGAGTTAACAGTGTAAATATATTGCCCCCAGTGTGGTAGTTTTAAAGGCAGTCTTGAGATTGATATGAAACTAATTTTCAAGAATTCGTTGTTATGCTTAATAAATGCATCGTGCAGAAATCAAACTTTTCCCCAAGAGAAGTGTCCTGTGGATTCTAAATAAAAATGTCTTTTTGTTAATCTTCCCCAATATCAAGTCAATATCATCACCAAGTCAAATAGTGCCTTATTGAGTTAGAAGAAGTGAAATTCCAAGAAAGCTGGAAACTCCCCTACGGTTTTAAACCTTCATAACCACACAACCAGTTGCTGTCTACAGTAAAAGCAGGGCAGTCTTGCATTCATGAACGTGTCATTGAATCACTCGATCGTCTATCAATTACATAGTGAATACTTTTTTCTGATTTAAAAGATAAACTGGTAATTTTTTAATTTTAATAGATGAGCAATTTAATGGTGGATTTTCTTACAGACTTAAAACAATATTTTCCTACAGTAATTCTCATCCTTAAATAGGAAGAGTGAAGTAGTTCATCTTTATGTAATGTTTAGTGCAATGAATGTTTATAATGCATCAAGCTTTGTAGCTGAAAAGATAATAAAACAAAATATATTCTAGAATTAAGTATTGATTAACAAGGAGAAAAGTGAAATGTATAGATTAAAATGTAAAATATTGAAGTTCATTGTGGTTTTATTATTGTTGATAGCAGTAAACATTATAAATCTGAAATTTACCAGGCAGAATGTCTTGCAATTTGTCAAGCGCAATTTAGCTAAAATGAGGTTTGTTTCTTATACAATCAACTTGTTAATTTGGCTGGCACTTATTTTATTGCTGTTACATAAATCCTCAACTATAAGCCACAACAAACATTTTAATTTGCTTCCATCAGGTTACACAAAAGGCATGCACTTCTTCAAGTTCTGTCACTGTTATACTTATTATCTTGAGATTTTCTACAAGACTGATTTTTCAAGTTTTGATTTAAATTAATACCAGAATATAACCTATTTTCAACAATCATCTTGATGACTATTATTGTTTACTGTTTATGTAATCATAACATTAGAGGTAAACACATTTTCTTCAAATCTGACTCTTTGGACTTGAATACTCTATTTTTAGTAATTATTGTGATAAGCCATGTAAAACTCATTAAAAGAATCTCTTCATTCAGAAAAAGAATAATTAGAATGCTCAAATATTCATGTTAATTTAACACATTACTTCTATGATTAACAAAAAGTGAAAAGAAGAAAAGTGAATGGACTGGATTCAGGTTTAACCCAACTCCCTGCCAGCAAGTGGAGATCAACTCTCAGTGACCCCCTGTGGCTTCCCAAGATTGCAACTGTTTGTGGGAATATAAAGCACTGTCTTTCTCTCACTAGTGGCTGGTGGTTTCGAATTGTCAACTTTGAGAACTGCAGCCCAACGCATAACCGCTCCCCCACCAGGACTCCTTGTTCTAAACTTTAAATAAAGACAAATTACATTTAGAGTTTAGTGAAGAATCAACATAAATTCAGTTCAATCTCTTATCATAGAACAATGTGCTTGGAAGATTCCAGAGAATCCATTTAAATCTCTTTTTTAAAAGAGAAAATATATTGAGAGAGGTAAATTAATTTCATCATTTAATCTCATAATGTTAGATATAAAACCAAAATAAAAATCGAGATATATTCATGCCCAGTGTTCATGATGCCATGTCTCAAGTGCATCAGTTCAACTTAGGAAGCCGTTAGGGCTATAGGAGCCCTGTTCGCACAAATTACTATACACTGAATTACTTATTATAAAGCAGATAGAACCAACCAATGGTTCTCGAGGAGAAGACATGGTGATTTGCTTCTAGAAACATTTATAGCTAAGAAAATCCTCTTGAAAAGTTCTACCCTGTCACACCGGGTCACCATGAGTTGAAATGTAATGTGACAGTATCTAATAAGAATATTCTGTAATATAAGACAATGAAACTGCCCAATATCTGATATCCCTGTCTGATGTGATTTTCATTTAGTCAGGACACAATCAGTTGTTAGTACTGAATAAATCTCAATGCAATGCTTATTTTTAAAAAATCAGTGTGTGTGTGTGTGTGTGTGAGTTCATATACACAAAGAACAGAAGTCACAAGGTGAGCTAAGGTTTTGTCAGTTCAACTCCACTGCCAAGCCATCAAGCCTCTCTCTTCAGAGAACATTATTTATCTTAAAAGTTGATTCACTCTGATTGCTAAAAGTAATGGAAAATTACATCCATCAGCTCTTCTCTAGTTCTTATTCAATGAAATATAGAGAAAACTCTTTTTCCTCAAAGACACAAGTAAGTCACTTCTACCTCCATGGTTTTCTTAGACATTCTTGAAACAATTACTCAAAAAAGGAGATATATATTTTGGTAAGATGTCATTTACAAATTGTCAATGAAGCAGTTGATATGAAGTGGATATTGGGGACTCAAGTGTCCATTATTAATATATTAGTTTATTCTCAAATAGTGTTGTCCACTTTAAAGTCTCTCTTTCAAAATAGGCTGCATATGTTTGAAAGTTAGTCAAGGACTTAATTTTTATGAGAAGTTTATCAACTTATTGAGTAGGGCATTATAATTTTCTGCCTTCAACTGTAAAAATTTGGGGAAAGTACTTAAATGCTGTGTCTCAATTTAATTATATGTTTAGTGGAAATAATAGTACTTGTCTCAAATATTTGGTAAAATTCATGAACTCATATAGCAAAGCATTTTTAATGGCACATGCATATGTTCTTATTGTTAGTTGCCATTGAAGCTGTTCTGCTTCATAGTGGTCCAAATGCACAGAACAAAACACTATCTGGTCCTGCGCCATCCCCACAATTGTTCCTATGTTTGAGCCCATTGTTTCAGACTCAATGTCAATCCATCTCATTGAAGGACTTTCAGTGACCCTGCTTCACCAAACATGATACCCTTCTCTAAGGACCAGTCTTTCCTGAAGACACATCCAATGGCTCACCATCCTCCCTTCTAAGAACCACTTGGCAGTACTTCTCCCACAAATTTATTTCATCTGACAGTCCATGTAGATGTAATATTCTTTGCCAATACTATAATACAGAGCTAGCAGTTCTTCTTTGGTAGTCTTTACTGTCACACTTTTCATTCCTAGAACTGACATCTTTGTTTTTAACACTAGAAAGAGGTCTTGTAGAGCAGATTTTCCAGAGTCCTTTGATTTTTGACTGATGCTTCCATAGGTGTTGATTGTGGTTCTGAGAAAATACAAAGTCCTTGACAAGTTCAATCTTTTCTTTGTTTATCACAATACTGCTTATTGGTCCAGCTGTAAGGATTTTATCTTTACTGAGGTGTAATTCATACTGAAGGCTTTACAGTTTGATTTTTATCAGTAAATGAGTTAAGTTCTCTTTATTTTCAAGCAACAAGGTTGGGCTGTCTGTATAGTCCAGGTTGTTAACGAGCCTTCTAATCCTAATGCCACATTTTTCTTCCTATACTCAAGTTTCTTGGATTATTTGCTCAGTATACAAATTGAAAAAAATTGGTAAAAGGATACAAACTGGAGGAACACTTTTCTGATTTTAAACCACTTAGGACCCATGCAAATGGTTGCCTCTTGGTCTCTCTACAGCTTTCCTATGAGCACAATGATGTCTTCTGGAATTCCCATTCTTGTAATGTTACAGTGAGTATTTGTTGTCGATGTTAAGTGCTATTGAGTCAGTTCCAATTCATAGTGACCTCATAAACAATAGAAGGAAACCCTGCCCAATCCTGTGCCATCCTCACTGCTGTTCCCATGCTCGAGCACATCATTGCAACCAGGGTGACAGTCCATCTCCTTGAGGGCCTTCCGCTCATTCGACACCCATTTTACCAAACAATGTTCTCCTCCTGGGACTGGTCTGTCCTGATAACATGCCCAAAATATGCAAGTTGAGGTCTCACCATCCTTACTTCTAAGGAACACTCTGGCTGTATTTCTTTCAAGACAGGTTTGTTTGTCCTTTAATTGTCCTTGGTACTGTCAGTATTCTTCTCAAGCACCACAATTGGAATGCATGCATTCTTCTTCGGTCTTCTTTGTTAAATGTTTAACTTTCACATGTACATGAAGCCATTGAATACATCATGACTTGGGCCAGGTGCACCTTTATCATCAAAATAACATCCTTGTTTTTCAATACTCTAAAGAGATCTTATGCAGAAGATTTACCTAATTCAACTCGTCTTTTTATCTCTTGGTTGTTGCTTCCATAAGTATTGATTGTGTATCCAAACAAGACAAAATTCTTGACAACTTCAATGCTATTTACAACTATTACTGCTGCTTTTGTTTTAGTACTATTAAGATAAAATGAACAAATATATTTAATCACAAAGTGCTAAAGAACAGAATAGTATTGTCAAATAAAATTGCATCTTGTTGATAATTATATGATGGAAAGAGAATTCTTTAAAAAAAAAGAATGACTTTTAATCTATAGATTCTTTTTTTTCTAAATCATTTTCTTGGGGGCTCATACAATTCTTATCACAATCCATACATACATCCATTTTGTCAAGCACATTTATACATTTGTTGCCATCATCATTATCAAAACATTTGCTTTCTACTTGGACCCTTAATATCAGCTCCTTAGTTTTTCCCTCTCTCCCTGCACCCCCTTCCCTCATGAGCCCTCTTAATTATATTTACTTTTCATATGTTAACTCCTCATTAAAGCTCTTCCTAATTCCTCAGTGATATATTTCTTAATAGCAATATTAAGTCATTTTGCCATTAAAAATGAACTGTTTTCTGAGTCATCTATTAAATAAATTTATCAAAAGATTAGTATGCCATCCATTGGAAATGACCTAAATGCCAATAAGATATCTTTACTGTTTGAAGAGTCGGGTGGTAAGTATTTTATGCTTTATGACCATAGTGTCCTTATTGTTACTGCTGAATTCTGATCACGTTGCTTGAGAATAAACAAGACAGTATGTAAAGAAAAATAGCATTGCTGTGTCCCACTAAAATGTTATCTACCAAAAAGCATATCTTAAAGTTTTATGAGAAGAATGGAAAACTTCTCTGACAGATACTGATGTCCTTCCTTCAAGGGCTAAAGCATTTAAACACTATGGTTAATCCAGAAGGCTATTGAGAGCCCTTTAGGTCTTAGTGCTATCTTGTTCAAAACCTTCCAACCACGAGAGTCCAGTGGAAGAAGTGAACGCGCAGTGTGAACAGTAAGAGAAGAAAGATGAGGCAGAATTTCAAGTAAGTGCCTGCATGTTCTTTCATGTAAGCCACTGCAGCAAGAACACGAACGGCTGAGGCGGAGATGCTAGTACAAGTTGTTGACTGCATCCTGGTTTCTGGAACTTCTCTCTGTGGATCTGGAACTTCCTCAATCACCAGAAGTGCCTGAGAGGCCAAGCTTGCTCAGAGTGAATTAGTTTGAGTTTGATCCTTTGCCTTGAACCTATGCTATTCTGGACTAATTCTGTACTTAGCTGTGGCCCAATTAATATGCAAAATAAATAATCTTTCCTACAGTTAAAAAAAGATGGAATATTGATTGAGGTCCATAACAGGAATATTAACAATCTGCAAAATATTGAGAGGATGAAGAATGTTATTTTATACTTGATGATTTTTACATGTGGGAATAAGCTAATGAGTTAAACTCCAAGTTTATCTCTTTCAATTTTCATCAAGGGAATTGCAGGTACAGGTCAGGTGGTGATAATGATAAAAAGGAAGATACATGGTTGTATTAAATACCTTGACCCCGATCTTATGGTGAGCCCAGGCACAGCTGAACAAAATGCTGACCATTCACATGCATCTCACAGTCTCCTGAAAGATGATTGTGGTTCAAAGGAGATGACATTGGCTGGTTTTCAAAAGTAGACCGCTGGGTCTTTCTTCCTAGTCCAGCTCTTTTGGAAGGTCTACTGAAACCTGCAAAATCACCATGGGCACAAGTGGAGGTGATCCTGCAGTGCATTGCTCAGGAATTTGAATCTGGGTGTCCTACACAGGAGGTGAAAATTTTGTTTTCCTGTTACGGCTGGTATAAACCTTCCATCTTTTCTTCTTGCCTCTGGTGGCCCTTGTTACCTGCTTCTGATCTTCTCAGTTCTGAGAGGGGAGTTTCTGATTCTGTGCAGACAAACTCTCCTGACCAGTGTATCTAGTAACCAGATGAGTAAATCCCTCTAATAGTTTGAAATTTTGACCTCACATGTAAGTTATATTCGTACATTAGGTTAATTAGTAATACAGATGATATTTCGCTAATTTTATGTCTACATTCATTTCAAACTTGCCTAAAGAAAGAAAGTTATGGTTATTGCTTACCTTCTCATATTGTTATCTATTGAAGTGTTCTACACCAGTGACATGTAGTCAGGGATAAGGATTTTTTGGTGGATTTGATGAGGATAGAGTTCATGACTTGGGACACTGGGTTTAACATGTGAAAAATAAGTTTGATCTTGGTCATTAGTAGAGGATAATATGAGCCATGAGGTAGTTTTCATTTGACTTTTAATGGTTGTGTTTCATTTGACATATAACTGTTGTGACTTAGGCAGGTATATTTTGACTCTAAGGGATGAACATACAGAATTCCAAATATTTTGGAGCATAGTAGCTTATGATGCTCTCTTAGTATTTTGGCTAACCTCCTAGCCCTTAATACCAAGATGTGACTGATTATGAATATATGCAAGCCACAAAGACCTTAGCTTAAAGATGGCGTAGAGAGATCTAACAAGGAAATACAGACTATGCTACTCATCAAAGATACAGATTCTGTAAAACTATTATTGTTAGGTGACGCCAATTTAGTTCTGATTCATAGTGACCCTATGTTAAACAGAAAGAAACACAGTAAATTCTTGTGCCATCCTCACAGTTATTGTGATATTTTGAGCTCATTTTTGCAACTACTGTGTCGATCCATTTTGTGGCGGATCTGATTTAGTAAGGTACAAAAGAGATAAGGGGTAGCCATGGAAGATTATAAGAAAAACACTGCTCTAGAGTGTCATGAAATAAATCATTTCCTTATGAATCTCAATAAAGTGTACATTCCAAAGCTTGGTCTGTCCTAGATGTAGACTGCCATGACTTCATCTTTAAGTATAAAGGCACAGTTTTCATTATAAATGTATTGCTGAGGTCCACATATGAATAGGCTGAAGAGTGAATGTTGGTAAGGGCCTTTAGTTATTAGTGTGCAGCATAATATTTACTATTTTAGAATAAAAGCTGAATTTCCCCCTATAGTATTCTAGTTATAATATACGAGAGACTACGTAAAATAAAGGATTTTTTAAAGCTATGTATTTAAACTTTTTTAACAAAACAATCTTATCACCTTCAAAGTACTCTCCATTACACTTAATACACCTGTCAAATCTGCAATTAATTATTGGAAAGATTTTTCAAATTCAACTGCTTGGATAGCTGACAACACCTCCCTTGTTCTTTTTTTCAAATTGCTGCTCTTTCATGTTCCTCTTCATTTGCAGACACAAGAAAAGTCACACAGACTGAGGTCAGATGAGTCAGGTACATGGGTGTTTTTTTGTGTGTTTTTTTGCCAAAAATTGGTGCAATGAGATAGCTTTGTGAGTAGGTGCATTGTCATGGTAGCAAAACCAGTCTCCTGTCTGCTACAAATCAGGCATTTTTTGTCACACAGTTATACAACCTTTTGAGAACCTCTAAATAGAAAGCTTGATTAATAGTCTGACCTGGTGGAACGAACTACAAATGCACTACAAGTAGACATTCTTTTCCATTCGGGAAGTTGATGGAGGTCCAGAGCAAGGTTTGTCATTAATTGACATTTCACCATTTTTGAAATGAGAAAACCACTTATACACTTAATTTTCCCCATAACGCTGTCCTTGTAAGCTGTGTTCAACATCACAATAGTTTCTGTGGTATTTTTCCTGAGCAGGAAACAAACTTCACAGCCATATGCTGTTCTTTTAAATTGGCCATTACAAAACTCGAGGTTTGAGAGAACCTGCTTTTACAAAAAAATTCACTGTGACCAGAGGGAAACTTCCCAGGCAATGCCACTGGGTGCACAAACTGGGGGTGTTGCTTGATGCTCGCCTAGTAGGAAAAATAGGTACTATGAAAGTTCCACCTAGCAGAACTTTTTCCCATTTGGGCGGGGGGTTACCCCTCATAGTTTTAAATTCTAAATGACTGTCTCAGATAGGATGAGCCCTGGTGGTGATGTGGTTAACCATTGTGCCGCTAACCTCAAGGTCAGTGTGGTGGTTACATAATTTCATGTCAACTTGATAAATAATTACAGTGGTGGAGTAAAGCATGTCAATCAGGTAACATCCTGGTGATGCCTCCTAGTGGGTTTGGCCTTCTCATGAGGATTCTCGGAACTTCCTGTCTCTCCCTCTCTTCATCTTCCTGTGGACAAGCCATGAGGAGACTTGCTGAGACCTTTGAGAACCTCTCTCCTTCACGTTCCAGCTGTTGAGACACTCAGAGAGATTGAGGAGCCATGTGGAGACCCACACAAGTGTTGACATGTTGGACCCACAAGACTTTTCACACACCATCCTGTGATCTTCCTGTATCATTGCATGTAGCATTGTGAGTCTGAGAGGAATTTATGGACTAGTATCCGACATATGGGCTAATATTGGACTTAAGGACTTGATCTGGACTGGACTGGGATGTTTTCTCAGTATACATTTGTTCTTTGATATAAAGCTCTTCCTTACACACATGAGTGTCTCTGAATTTGTTTCTCTCATCAACCTGTACTATCAAAGTCAGAAATTAAAAAGCACCAGCCACTCCTTAGGTGAAAGACTGGGTTTTCTATTCCTGTAACGAGTTACATTCTTGGAAACTCACAGAGGGACAATACTGCTCTGTCCTATAGGGTGCTGTGAGTCAGCATCAACTCAATGACAGGGAAGAGTAATTGAGTGATCCACATGGGTATTCTTGGATCAGGGGCCCTAAGTTCTATCCTGTTCATAGGATCAAGGAAAATTCATATTTGCATATTTGGTCCTTTTTTTTAAGTTATAAAATTTTCAAATTAGTACAAACATTGAAGGTGGAGTGCATATATTGAAGAGAGCCAGGCAGGGCAAGTAGAAATCAATGCCAAGGTTGAGATAAAGACTGTCTTGTTGGGAAAAGTTCTACGTGTGATTTTAAAGCATATAAAGGACAAACGATCTGTTTGAACAATGAATACATTTGGCAGACTCAGAATTTACTTATTTAAGAATACAAAAGAAAAACAATGCTTGGGTTAGAAAGTGATAGGAAAGCAGTGAGAGCTCAGAGAAAGTTCTACTTCTCACATTTTTGAAATGGTGACTGACAGGCTTAAGAAGCAGTTGCAATTGGCACCTGTTTCCTGAGGTTCCTTGTATGAAGGGACAAGTAGAGGGGAATGGGAGGGCAAGACAGCACTTGGAGAAACGTGATAGCAGACTTGATTTTTACTCAGCTAGTAGGCACATGCTTGGGAGCAACAATAGCTGCTTCAGTTCATGACTTTTCTGAGGAAAACTCTTCAGCTTAAGAAAGGTGGGTATGCTAGAGGGAAGTTTCTCCAAGACATTTTCTTTCTGGCAGCACAACTATTAGTGACTATGACAGTGAAGTTTTGTACAAATAGACAACCTGGAGACAGAACCAAGTTCCTTTTTCAATGCATAAATATTCATTTTCATAAACAGAGATTGTGAAATGTGTTTTTAATTGAACCAATCCTCTCTCCAATACTGACATTTATTCACTGTGGTAATTATAGGACTCTAGTAGAAATTCAGAAAATATTTCATAGTTTTCTATAAATATTTTGAGTAAATACTCCCAAAGATCCTGAAAAATTAGTCTTGTATTCCTATAAATTTTAATTTATCAAATTAAATAAATCACATAGTAAATTTAAAAGGCTACTAATTAATGCTTCTGAAATGAAGAACCTTAGATTACATTTTATATAATGAGTCCAAAGTGAAAAAATTGGAAAGTAAAAAAGTATTGCTGTTATAGTTCTACCTTATACATTCATGGATGTATTCAAAACAAAATATGTTTCAAAATGTCTGCATGATCAATGGATGGCTGTAGACAAATGTGTTTAACTAGACACTTGTCTTAGTCTCCCCAGAGTGCCTTTAAACAGTCCCGATCAAAACAGATTTCCAAGAAGATCTGCTGGGTCCGTTCACTTGAAGGCAGAGAAGTCAGCTGAGAAAGGCTATTGTGACTGTGCTGGGGGATGCAAAAAGGATCATCTAAATAGATTTTTCTAAAAGGACACAGACAACCAGAGGGACTTCTCATGAAGTCATTGTAAGAAGACAACATTGATGAGACAGTTCAGGAAATTTCTGCCAAGGAATTTTTATTTCAATACAACAATGCACCTGCCCATTCTTTAAGGATTGTGTGATAGTTAGGTTTTGTGTCAAATTGGTTGGTCTATGATTCTCATTTTGGGGGCAGTTAAGACCCAGTAATCCCCCATGAAGTGATCTAACAAATGTAATCAACTACATAATGGAATCTGTTATGAGCAGCCAAAAAATTTTAAGAAAAGTAGGGTGGGATGTAACATAATTACTCAAATCACATTTCTGATGCTATCAAGTATAAGAAAGTTTGAGGGGTGTGACCTGCTTCCAATATTAGTAGATGCTTTAGAAAATCTTAATTGCTTTTCGCTTGTTCTGGATCCTTCATCTGGCTCAGCCACCTCTGGTTCTTTGAGAGTGAATCAATAGCCTGTTACATGGCCAGCCAATATTGGGAGTTGATAGTGGTCTGCCATATGACAATGACCTTGGATTCATTCATCTCTTTACCAAAAACCAGTAGTCTTTCTGCTGGTCTTTGATTCAACAATACTTCTACTACATGTATGAGGAAGAAGAAGGCTACAGTCTAACATCCATGCTTCCACAAATAAGTGAGATATTTTCTTTATATGCATTATGTCTATATCTTTAACAATATCTATATTTGACTTTTTTTTCCTCTAGAGAATGCTGACTAAGACAGATAACATGGACAGTACGGAGGGAATTTCATTGTGAGAGCTTACCCCATGTACCATACAGCCTTGATCTTGTACTTTCAGTCTTCTTTTAGATCCCCAAACTCAAAGAAAATTGAAAGAGAACATCATTTCAGTTCCTTGAGGATGCCAAAACTGCCATTTTGAGGTTGTGTGTCAATCAAATAAAAAATCAAACTCACTGCTATTGGGGGGTCAACTTGGACTCATTCTGAACATAAAGTACAGAATAGAACTGCTCCATAGAGTTTCTAGGGTTGTAAATGCTTTCAGAAGGATATTGGGTCATCTTCCTCTCCTGGAGTGGTGCGTGTGTCTGACTTGTTGACCATATGACCACTGCACGCCTGGCTACTTGAGTAAAATAAAGACTACAGGAGTCTTCAGGGAAAGTTTTAGGGTTGGAAATACCTCCTTCAGAAATATATTTCCCTAATGGATGATATATTAAAAATTAGTAGCTTCTCATGTTGATATATGATTTTAAAATAAAAGTTGCTATGCTTTTGTAACATCCCCCGCCCCCCTTTTTACATCTCTTTGTATATACACATCAGCTTACTGGCATCTGGGGATCACCTTAGACTTCCTTGATTGACTCCTTATCTTGGGCACAGGAGAAGGGGTGGCAGGCCCCCTGGGCAGGGTTTCAGCAGACAGCTGGTCAGAGATGACTGAAGTTTAAGATTAAGGGCAAAGGTTGGGCCTACCTTTAAAGCCAGGGAGGAAATTTAGATTAGTCATGGGTACATGGGATAAAAGTTGGGTACAGCTGCCCAGTGAAAGCAGAAAGATCCTTGAGATATGGCATTTTCTGTCTTAGAAAGGATAACCTAGTGCCATCCATCCTGAAAATATAAGGATGGCAAGAAATGAATGTGACTCCAAGGGTAGGGATTGGGTGGGGCCTGAAGCACCATGACTCTGGATGACTGGGCAGCCATTTCTTCAGGTGATGGGGGTCTAAGCAATCCTGAGGGAAGAGGACAAGGAGAAGGCGGCGCGGAATTTTATGAATAACCACTTTATATATGGAGAAAACTATTTACTGCTAATCTGTGACTACAATTAGCTTGGAATTGGATAATGTTCACAACACAGTTTGGTTTGCAATCTGGTCTTTGGAACCTATCCATGTTGATAAGTGAGGAATTGGTGTATGGCTTATTGAAGGGAACTGAATGGCAAAACTGTTAAGCCCTCAGTTAATAACTGAAAGGTTGCCAATTTCAACCTGTCAAACACTTCCATAGAATAAAATATCTAGTGATGTGTTCTGAAGGCTAAAGACTCGAAAACTCCATGAGCAGTTCTACACACTCATACAGGGTGACAATCAGTCGAAATGTACCCCACAGCCCCAAGCAACTTCAAGACAGCAAGTCTCACAGAAGTAGACTATTGCCTGTGTAAACTACTAATTAATGGATTAGGTAGCAAAAGCTTATGCATTATTATTATTATACACATTCTGTGTTTTGACATTATAAATCGATAATAAAATCAGGGAGAACTTGAGGGAAGGTTAGCAGAAATATATGTTGGTGTCAAATAGGTGACAGCTATTGAAAGTGTTCTCTTTCTACTAAACCTCTTTTGGAAATAACATATGGTTAAATACAATTGTAGGAATTCTCACAATTGCTATTACTACTGCCTTAGACATGGTTTTCCAGAGAAACAAAACCCATGAAGCCTAGATATGTGCATATATTGAAATAATCATAAAAAGAAAATGGCTCAGATGGTTGTAGAAGAGGGGAAGTTCCAAGTTCAAGTGAGTCCAAAGTTTGTGGGTCCAATATAAAGCTGTGGACTTCTTCTGACTAAAGGAACTTTGGGAGCTCATTAATTCAAGTTTGTAGGTAAAGCTTATAGCCGTAGAGGCAAAGGAATCAAATACTGGCACACAAGTGGTAGGATGCTGATAACTCTCAGGGTTGGCAGGCAACATGGCAAGTCACTAGTTAAGATCTAAAGATCCAGAGGTCAATGAGTCAAATCCAGGACACAGACCCAGCAATGAGTAAGAAGGCTTTTCCAAACTTCTGGTTTATATTGGAAGCAGACCACTCTCCAAAAGAAATTTCTTTGGAATGAATTCACTACTTGTAGTAGATCTAATTATAGAGAACTAGGAGCTCTGGTGATGTAGTGGTTATAAATTGGGTTCTGAGCAACAGGCTGTGAGCCACAAGCAGTTTGAAACCATCAGCTTCTCTGCAGGAGAAAGGGCTTTCTAATCCTGTAAAGAAGTACAGGCTCAAAAACTTGCAGGGGGCAGTTCTTATGTGTCCTACAGTGTCGTGATGAGTTGGCATGACTTGATGGCAGTGAGGTTTTCTAAATTATGGAGATAAATTACATTGTGTTAGATCTAATTATAGGGGATCATTATTGTTAGTCGGCATCGAGTTGATTCTGACTCAGTGACCCTATATACAGAAGAAGAAAACACCACCCGGCCCTGCACCATCCTCACAATTGTTTTTTGTTTGAGTCCCTTGTTGCAG